>NW_024962256.1:297955-316245 GCF_019238085.1 Lagopus leucura
GGATGGATGGATGGATGGATGGATGGATGGATGGATGGATGGATGGAGGAGGAGCCTAAGCTCCATATTTTGCTTCTCTAGAACTGTGACTGAAAGGCACGCTCCATGCTGTACCAAGGCATGTACAAAATTACCAAATCCTCCCAGAATTTCAGTCAGCCATGCAGAAGCCTCCCGGTGCACAGAACCCAGACTTTCTGACAGTTGTCCCAGTTGTGTTTGTCCCAGTTGTGTTTCCTGGGGTTGGATGTGGCTCTTCATTGTGATTAACCCTGCTCTCCCTCTGCAGGGTTTTGGCTGGTGTGGACCATCATCATCATCCTCAGCTGCTGTTGTGTTTGCCACCACCGCCGCACCAAGCATCGTCTGCAGGCCCAGCAGCGGCAACATGAGATCAACCTGATTGCTTACAGGGAAGCCCACAACTATTCAGCCCTGCCGTTTTATTTCCGTACGTACCTCACATCTCTACCTGGTGGCCATGGGGAGCAGTGGCTGGGCTCAGCAGGAGGTGGGGGCGGCTCTAAACTTAGGGCATAGAATGGAGGGGACATGTTTCAGCTTCTGAATGCATCTGAGCCCTCCTACGTGTGGAGTTGAACAACGCCGGCTGTAGCACGTGTTGAATCCACCACTGATTAGGCTGTATGTGTGCAGCGATCGGCTGGGTGTCTTCCTGGGAAGGTTTTTAAAATACCTCCTTCAGGATGCTCCTCCTTTTCAGCCTGCACTCATTGAACTCTTGCCCCAGCAGTGCTCTACTCCCCAGTCCAAAGGCTGTACAATTACACATGGAAAACTGCAGCGCTGTCTCTAAATGTTTCCATTATTTAAGCCCGTTCTGTCTGTGTAGATGATTTTGTTGCCTGTTATGGAATAAATAACATCTTCCTTAGATTTGAGGTAGCGTAAGAACAACAAAGTAGCTTCTGTTGACAATACTGCCAGTTTATTCTGGCCGCACCAGAAAAGCACCAGAATCCAGCACTGAAACAACTATAAGCCCAGATCCTAAGTTTCTTGTCTCTATATTTATGCAAAGCTCTGTGAGATTAAATCTTTGCTCTTTAAAGTGGAAGTTCAGCTGAGAAGGCAGTGCTGGAGGGGGCTGGAGGTGAGTTACCTCCCAGCTTGTCCCTCCAGCCAACACGTGCTTTCCCTTGAGGAGTTTCATGGGGGCCCTGTTGGGATATCGTAGAATCATGGAATCATTAAGGTTAAAAAGACCCCTAAGATCATGCAGTCCAAGCATCAGCTCATCCCACCCGTGCCGACCAGACCACATCCCCCAGTGTAACATCTCCATGGTTCATGAACATCTCCAGGGACGGTGACTCCACCGCCTCCCTGGGCAGCCTGTGCCACTGCCTCACTGCTCTTTCTGAGAACAGTTTTTTCCTGATTTCCAGCTTGAACCTTCCCTGGCACAACTTGAGGCCATTACACCTTACAGGGAGGCAGTGACCTGGTACATTTAGGCGTGGAACTAAGAGCCAAGAAACTTTGCTGCTGTTCTCAGCTGTGTTCATCTCTTCGTGTATCTGTGCCCTCCTGTGCTGTGATTGCTGTTCCTCAGAACACAAAGCATCTCACTGATTTGAGTTTCAGCATTGCACGTAAAGCCCGTTGACCTGCTTGGTGGGAGGGTGCTGGTATGGCGCACTGACCTACATTAATGCCAAGTTTCCTAAGAAAGGCTGCTCAAAAAATAACTTCTCCTTGCCTCCCTCTTTCAGGGTTTCTGCCAAATTATTTACTACCTCCCTACGAGGAAGTGGTGAACAGACCGCCGACCCCCCCGCCTCCATACAGTGCCTTACATCAGCAGTGTGTCCCAGCAGGCAGCAGTAGCACAATCCCAGACACGCCGAGAAACCTGCAGCCAGCACAGAGCAGCTCGGCGGTGCCCAGCGGCAATCACAGCAGTACTGACAGCACCGGGTCCCCCGGCCTCGGAGACCCCGAGCCTTCCACCGCCGCGCTGGTCGAGCGAGCAGTAGCCAAAATGCAAAGCGTGGAGCCCAGCGGCACCAGCACGGGAGCAGAGCTGGTGGAGAGGGCCGGTCCCGAGAAGGATACGGAGTGCAAGGAGGAACTGCTGAAAGGTTACAGCTCGGAGAGCTTGGAGCAGAGCAGCGCCATTCCCGACGCCAAGGACAAGACGCCGGGCAGGCAGCGCCGCTTCACAGGCGACTCGGGCATCGAAGTCTGCGTATGCAACCGGGGCCATCACGACGATGACCTCAAGGAGTTTGACGGGCTCATCAATGATGCTCTGGACGGGCCCCTGGACTTCTGTGACAGCTGCAGCGGCCGCCCGCACGGCGACGAGGAGGAAGGGCTTTTTAATGCCACAGAGGAGCAGCACCGTGAACACAGCCACCACCACCTGCCCCGGCAGCCGGTGTGTGTACTCTTGAACACAATAAATGAGCAGGACTCTCCAAACTCCCGCACCAACAGCTCCCCCAGCTAAGGAGGCAGAGCGGGAAGGAGAACTGGGGGGAAAACGAAGAAACAAGTGAAATAAGCAGATAGAAACTTTGAAAGGAGAAAAAGGTGATATAACCTTTTTTGTTCTTGTTTTTTTGTTTTTCTTTTTCCCCCTCCAGTGTAATTCGGGGACTCGTCCCGAAGGCCCGGCTTGCGGGGACGGGCTGCTCTGGATTTCGTTAATCATGTCCGTTCTGCTCCGTGGGGCAGGGACTGTTTGTCAATGAGACCTTCTCACAAATGGAACTTTTCCAATGGTGATTTTGGTGATGGTTATTATGAGTTTGTTGGTATTAGTTTTCCAGAACACTGCTTTATCTCGCAATCAGTAAAGCTCAGCAAATCTCACCCTGGGAGGATACGAAATCACCACAACGCTTCAACCTCCAGGTGTCTTCCCAGAAGCAAGCAGCTTCTGACAGTGCCGGCAGTCAGTAGCCCAAGAGTTCTGGTTTGATATAGTGCTCTTGAGGCATTGTGGGTTTGGGTTTTTTTTTTTCACTTTTTAGGTTTTTTTGTTTTTTTTTTTTTCTTTTGGTGTTAACCTTTCCCAAAGCTGATGAATGCCTCAACACATCAGCCCTATAATCTCTGGTGCTTCAGTGTTTAAGACAGCAGGTAGGAAATTTCCCACTTGAAGCTGGTGGCGGAAAGACCAGTTTCTTCCAGGAGTGTTAGTCTACCACAAGCAGTCTGAAAGGAGATGTTTTTCAGAAATTTGCCTTTCCATGTAATTTTCAAAGACAAGTGTATTCCTTCAATGCCTCCAAGAGCACAGCTAGAAGTAGAATCAAGGCAGCTGGGCTGCCTTCCAAGTACTGTGGTCTCCGAATGACCTTTTCCCGGTGTGCTGCAAAAGGGCTTGGTTTTATTTTTTTTCCTTATTTTTGCACCCTGAGAGCAGCACACTCGAGTTAAGATGACAAAAAAGAAGAACAGGGCTCTCTTTGGCCAGTGTGCCTTCAAGCTTCAGCGATGCATGTTGAACAAATGGAGACGAGAGCTCCGTCCATTGCGAAGGGATGACTTACCATGTAGATGTGGAACACCTGTGCAGTATTTTTTTTTTTGATCCAAAAGTTTGGTGCGATTCTGATGTTGACCACTTAAAGAAAATGAATGTCTGTTTTCTTTTTTCTTTTTTTTTTTTTTTAATAGTGGCAACTGGCTACTGTATAATGTCTGTGAGCGTGTGTGTGTGACTGCAATCCATGCATGCGAGTCCTACTGGTAATACGAAAACCTGCTGTAAGACTGCAAGAAAATTTACTGTAGCTTTGCTTTAATAAACGGTAGAGATTTTGTTAGCAACAACCTGAAGGGAAAAACAAAATGAGCTGAAAACTAACATTCCCTGGGGTGCTCGTGTGGAAGAGAGCACAATTCAGACTGTGTATCTTGTTCTTGGGTTATCTCCCCATCCCTTTTATAACTATGGTCATCCAGATCATTGCTATTATGGGGAAAGAAATTGAAAACTGAACTCAGTCATGTTCTGATTTGATTGATTGAAAACCAAAATCAGTTTCAAATAAGGTGGAAACCAAAATATAATGCCTTTTCTGATAACTCGCCTCTGTGTTTGTGTATCATTCTGTGAGTCATAGAATCATGCAGTGGTTGGGTCAAAAGGGACCTTAAACCCAGCCAGGTCACCCCCTGCTGTGGGCTGGGTGCCCTCCACCCAGTCAGGGCCCAGCGCCCATCCAACGCAGCCTTGGGCACCTCCAGGGATGGGGCACCCACTGCTCTGGGCTCACTTCCCCCTGAGCCTTTCCCCTCCAGTGAAACAACTGATGGACAGCGTTTGTCTGGGGGTGCCAGGAGCTCAGGGAAAGCTCCTGCCTTTCTGTGGCTGTGGGAATCATCTCAGGGTGTGAAAGCATGCCAAGCCACCACCTGAAGAGCGATGCGCTCCCACACCACCAGCTGTGCCTCCACCCTTTCACACGAGGATGTGCGTCAGAGCCAGTGCTCGGCCCACACTGCTTCCTGCCTGCGGCCTGGGAGCCGTGCAGGGTCACCTCTTCCTCCTTCTGGCCAGGCCATCCTGCTGAGCCCTGCTGCTGCCTGAGCGCCTCAGTAGAGACGCAGGCTCGTATCTCGTTTCTCCCCCATTTAAATGTCCCAGGTAGTCCTGGACATGAGATGCAATACCACCTGGGCGGTTACATCAGCAGGGTCATTTCAGCTGCTTGTGACAGATCGGCCAAAACCTGGTGGCTGCTGCCAAGGTCCCCCCCACTGCTCACAGCACGGTCACTGCCAGCCCCCAGGCTTGAGTTGCTGGTGTACAATTGGAATAAAGCTGGAGGGCTCAGCCCAGGCACTGAGGGTCTGCTTGTTTGGGGTCCCAGGAGCCCCTCATTTCCTGAGGCAGGTGATTAGATGGGGAAGCCTGGCTGCTGCCATCCAAACTGAGAGAGAAAATGTAAAGACAACACGAATAGAAGTTAGCAGCAAGGAGAGACTAGCTGTGTGCTGGCTCTCCTGCCCACTGCCAAGAGTTAAGGTGCAGGGTAAGCACTGGGAGAGAGGGAAAGTGGAGGTGTGCGGAGCTACAGGGTTAAATATTAGGAAGTCAGATAATAGAGGACAAGAAACCTAGTTGCACACTGCCCTCGCTGGCAGGGTATGGCAGCTGGCTCCTACTGGCAATGGGCTCAGCATGCACGTGTGCACAAATGTGTATGTGCATGCATGTGTGTGTGGGCATGCAGGAATGTATTTCTGTGCCTGCACACACTTGCAAGCACACAGCCACGCAGGTGCATGCAGTATGTGCCTGTGCACAGCGGGAGCCACACAGGAGCTAAAAATGTAGCTGTGTTTGAGCTGTTTCCTTCTTTCCCCTGCACTCAGCAGGTTTCCAGCCACCTGTGGCAGCCAGATGCCCCCCCCCATGCCATGTCCATGTGGCAATGTCTGCAGCCCTGCAGAGGGGCCATGCCCTCAGCTCAGCCCAGCACTCACATGAGGTCTTGGGGCCATCTGAACCCTCCCACCTGCTCTACCCTCTGTCACCCACCCAAAAAGCAGTGTGAGCCGTGCTGGCTGGGGGGACAGCTTTATTCCGACAATCTCACATCCACGAGGCACCCAGAGCGCAGTCTCTATGGCATGCACCCACTCCATTCCACTATCCAACTACCCCATCTCACCCCACCATCTCACCCCTCCAGGCCTCCCGCAGCCTGGCCTTCACCCGAAACTTCTGCACCTGCAGCACGACACCGAACTTGCCCTCCAGTGAGGGCAGGGGCTGATCCTGTGGACATTCGAGTGTGAACCTCTGCAGCACCCAGGCCAGGAAGAGGAAGAGCTCCATCTTGGCCAGGACTTCACCCAGGCACACGCGGATGCCGGCCCCAAAGGGCAGGTAGCTGGGAGAGGGTGAGTGGATGTGCTGGCCCTGCTCATCCAGAAAGCGGCCTGCAAGGGGAAGGGGCACCGCTGGGGATGGGGATTTGCCCCTTCTGACTGAGACCTGCCCCAGTTCATCATCCCTCCCACCTGAGCTCTGGGCTAAGAGCTCACAACTCACCAGGATTGAACTCCTCAGGTTTATCCCACTCCTTTTCATCATGATGCACAGACCAGAGGTTGATGACCACTCTTGCGCCCTTGGGGATGGAATACTCACCGATGCTGTAGAGCAGACACAGCATGTGATGGACGCTCCCTCCCCAGCCTCTGCCCACACTCCAGTTGGTCTCACCTGGTGTCAGCGAGGGACACGTGTGGGATGAGCAGGGGGGACACGGGCCGGATGCGCAGCACCTCACTGATGGTAGCCTCCAGGTAGGGCAGCAGTGGGCGGTCACTGAGGTGAGGGTGACGTGCCAGGCCAATCTTCTGGTCCATCTCCTCCTGGATCTTCTTCTGGACCTGCAATAGGAGGGAGCCTGGAAGGGGTATGCTCTGTGCAAGGAGCATCTCCAGCACACCGTGGCAGATAAAGGCAGAAACAAAACTCTCACATCCCTGTACCGCTTATCTCAAAAGCCTGACATCTCCCCCAGCGTCGCTCTTTCCCAAAGCCTTCTGAGATGGCCCTGATGCAGGAGGGACCCCACAGGCCGTACCTCAGGGTAGTGGAGCAGGTAGAGCACAGCCCATTTGAGCACAGTGGTGGTGGTCTCCACGCCAGCCCCAAAGATGTCCCCCACCGTCATGAGGAGGTGGTCGTCTGTCAGCTCCAGACCTGGCTCAGGAGGGCTGCTGTTCTCAGCGTTGAGCCTTACTTGCAGGAGGGCATCCATCAGATCCCTCACAGTGTCCCCAGAGAATGCTTCCTGCCAGGGAACACATGTGAGTTGGGCTGTCCCGTGCATAGTCCTACAGCTCAGCTCCAGCAGTTGCAGCCCCAGGCATCCCCTGCCCCTTCAGTACCTTGTGTTCAGTGAACTTCTGCTGGAGCAGCTGGTCCCTGACCTTGAGGCATCGCTTCAGCAGGGCCAAGTCCCTGTTGGGGAAGATCTGGGGGAGAAAAGCCCCGAGAAGGTTCACATGGGATGATGCATTCCAGCCCCTTCCTCTATTCCAAAAGGAAAAGGCCCATGTGTTTGCTATGCTCCCACTCACCTGCAGCCAGGGGAAGATGTCCACCAGGCTCTCCTTGGCCACAGTGTCCACAATGCCCTGGCTGTACTCCAGCATGGCCTCAAACTCGGGGTCCCCGCGCCGGTAGGAGGAGTTGAAGCAGAGGGAGCAGACCACGTTGGTGACAGCCCGCGTGAGCTCTGGGGCCATGTCTAGGGCCATATCCTGTGCAGCACCGAGTGTCTCACACAGGGACGCAGCCTCCCGACAGACTTTGGATGGAAGGAGAGGGGCAGTGAGCTCTAGGGGCGGCCAAGGGGGGAAGGAGGGGGAAAGCTCCCAGCTGCTTCATCAATTCCCAATTATTTGCCCCTGGCATCCCAGGAAACCCAAGCATGGTGAAAACCAAACACTTACTGATCTTCTCGAGGGCGACTGAGCCCTCCCCAAACATGGAGAGTGCGGCGTGCACCAGCTTGCGCTGGAACTTCCACAGGGGACCGTAGCTGGCAAAGGCGATGTCCTTGCCCCCACGGGACAGTAGGTCCGTGGTCACCTGCGGGACACGCAGCCACGGGGTCACCCCATGCAGCATCCTCACCCCACACCAGGGGATCCGCCAACACTGTCTCCGTGGCAGCATGACTCACAGTGCGAGGCCGTCCGGCGAAAGCCTTCCCCTTCTTCAGCAGCACCTCCCGGGCGTGCCTGTAGCTGTTGACCACCACCACGTAGTGGGAGCCCATCCATAGCCCGTAGAGGCTGCCGTAGCGACCCTGCAGGCGCCAGAGCCGCAGGTGGAGCTGCGGGTGCCCGGCCAGCTGCAGCAGGCTCCCCACCAGCGGCAGGGCTGGAAGGCTCCGCAGCCGCCCCGTCCCCGTCCCCTTGGGAGCCTGACTGCACGACAGCCTCCAGGCGCAGAGCAGGGCCAGGGCAAGCAGCAGGACAGCAAGAGGCGGCATGGTGGGACGGCTGCGGGACCGTGTGGCTCCAGGGCCTTTATAGCCACTCGGAGGCATCCCCTTGACCCTGGGACGGGCTGGGCAGCTTATCGGGGAGATGGCGGGGGGGTGACGGGCAGCGGGCCAGCGCTGCAGCTGGGGTGAAGGCAGCGGGGCCAGGAGTGCTAGCGGAGCTCTGGGGATGCTCCTGCTGCAGCCAGCGCGGCAGTGGGCAGGAGGAGGCTGGGGGCTGTTGCCACTCTGGGAGACCTTCCAGGTGCATGGGCTGCACTGGGCTGTACTGAGAGGCTCCGAGCGGAACCGGGCAGCCCCTCTCAGCACTGGGCAGCACTGGGCAGCACTGGGCAGCCCTGATCATAGGGTAATAGCGGTCAAGACCGAGTAGTACTGGGCACAATTGGAATGGCCGGGCAGCTCCGGACGGCTCCGGGCATTACCGATCAACACTGGGCACTGGGCGGCACTGCAGGACAGCAGCGGGCAGCACAGAGCAGCGGCATTGAGGAGCCGCAGCGCGTTCCCGGCCTTTCAGGCCCGCGGCGCTCGCCGTAGCGCGGCCGTGGGGCGGGGCGGGGCGCGGCAAGATGGCGGCAGGGGGCGCGGCGGAGGCTCAGGCGCGCTTCGGGCATTCGGTGAAGGGACTGCTGACCGAGAAGGTGACGAGCTGCGGCACCGACGTGATCGCCCTCACCAAGCAGGTGCTGAAGGGCTCTCGCAGCGCCGAGGTGAGCGGCGGGGTGCGCTGAGGGGCGCGGCAGGACGGGCCGGAGGGGCGGGGCAGGGCAGGGCAGGGCGGGGCCGGGCCGGGCCGGGCCGCTCCCGTCCCCACCCCTGCTCTCCCTTCCCCTCCCTTCCCTCCCCTCCCTTCCCTCCGCTTGGCGCTGCCCCTCAGCGCTCCGTGCGTTCCCCTGCCAGTTGCTGGGCCAGGCCGCCAGGAACATGGTGATGCAAGAGGACGCCATCCTGCACTCCGAAGACGTAAGCTGTGTTTGTCTGCTGGGGCAGCCGCGGTTCTGCTGGGCGGCTGCTGTCAGAGGCTTTCATTCTCGATCTTGTTTTCCACAGAGTTTAAGGAAAATGGCCATAATAACCACGCACCTGCAGTACCAGTAAGTATGGACCGCTGGGAATCTGAGCGGAGCCTTTTGTTGATTTTCCTTCTTTGTAATTTATGATTCAATGATTCTGTAAAGATCTGTGGAGCCACTCCATGCAGGCCCGTTTGCCACTTCCCATAGCCGGACACACTCTGGGACTGCAACTGTAGAACTGTTCTAGTGGGAAGGAACCCCTAAAGACCCTCTGATCCCACTTCTCTGTGCTGAACAGGGACACCTCTGGCTCCATCAGGTGCTCAGAGCCCCTCCAGCCTGACCTTGGGTGTCTCCCGGGATGGGCAGCCACCACTGCTCTGGGCAACCTGTGCCAGTGCTTCAGTACTCTCCAGCCCCACCACATCCACTGATATGGATGAGGCTGTCTGGAGTGAGAACTGTGATTTTTTGCTTCCTGTGCGCCATGCACTAGGTCTCCTGTACCTGTGTGTGATGCTGAGAGGGAGAAAAGTGCCACTGCTTTCTGGTCTGGGCGTAATCCAGACACATTTGAAGGTTTTGGCCTCCTGAGCTCTCAATCAAGTCCCTTTTCATCAGTATCACATAAAAGCTGTTTCTGAGATTTTTGTTGTTTTTTTTTTCTAATGCTCTTTCCTATCCTTTTTTTCCTCTAGGCAGGAAGCGATTCAGAAGAAGTGAGTACCTAACTGAAGAATGCCGGGCAGACATGGGAAGCAGCATGTCAAGGCTGATGGGAAGGCTATGAGTGATTGATAGAGTAGGGGAGGGGAGAACGCAACCGGAAATTTTTTCAGCTGCCTTTGAAACAGATGCTGGCCCAGCAGGATAAGTTTTCACTGCTGTGAGGATCAGTACTGTGGAGGGCTGAGAATTTGGGTGAAGAGATGATTTATGCTAAGCTTCCATTTGTTTCATTAACATACACAGGAGCACAAAGAGTGAGGTTTGCTTTGAGAGGATATGGAGTTGGGCTGGGGAGGTCCAGGATTTCTTTTTTCTGTAATGTCAGTGCTAAGACTGTTCTGGGTGCTTAAGTACAGATCTCACTGTGAACCTCTTCTTGTTTTGTCCCTAGTGTGGAGCAGTCATCAAACCTGAGGGACCAGCTGAGTCACTTGCTGAAATGAAGCCTAGCTGAAGGCATTGGACATCTCCACTGGCACTGAGCTGTCCTTTTCCTCCTGGGCCTGGGGCTCAGACCTGTGTCTGGATGGTGCTGAATGCCAGCTGGGATACACACAGAGCACACAATCCTGAGTGTGCAGGCACCTCTCAGGTGTTCCCATCCACATCTGTGTTCAGAACACTCTCCTGATTCCTTACATCTAACTGGAACCTTAGCAGAAACTTCACTTCTACAACAGTTCCTGTGTTCCTTTTGTTATCATGTGCAGTGTGAGGTGCTCAGCCTGTGCCTGTACCTCAGCACCTGCACTGTTCAGCTGATGGCCCTGTGTTGAAATGGTTTGTCAGCCCAGAATGCGGCATGTGCTGCCCATCCAAAGCCTTTTGTCTGTATGTCCACAGCAGGATGGTTTTTCTTCCCATCCCTGCTGAGTCATTAGCTGTCTCCTGTAAGATGATGAAATACTTACCTAACGATCTACAACAATTGTAGAGCTGGGATTTTCATACAATATAATTTCTTCTCCACCCTCCCAACAAAGTGTATGAAATAGAGCTGCGGGTTTTAAATACAGAATAACTACAGCTACAGGACCTTATTTAGACACTGAGATGATGGGTGTGCTTTATTTAGGGCATGTTAATCAGTGGGAGCTGTAAGTGGTTGGGTGGGTGTAGAGGTGCTTCAGCGTGGACTGAGGTGCCTGTCACAGAGCAGAATTTTAGAAAGCGTGACTCTGGGCAGGCACCACTGAGCCAGCTGGACATGACTTTGTGAGCATCCTGCTCTGAGCTTATCTTACTTTTTGCTAAGCCAGAATTTGGAATGTCATCTCTTTGCCAGCGCATCTGCGCTGCTTTCGGCCTTCAATTGCATTCCAGTTCTGGCTTGCTCCTCCAGTTCTTGATTAAGCAGCCTTGGTAGTGCTGTGTATCTGTCTGATTGGGAACGCGTTCAGAGACGTGGCTGGGATGTGGGCAGTGAGGGGCAAAAGAATGTCAGGAGCCTGTGTATTCAGTTCTGCATTGCTCTGTCCTGAGGTCTTAGTGTCTGGGTTCCTGCTTGCTTCTCGGTGAAATGAGGTGCAAGCTATAAATACTATGCCTCGTTTTTCTTGAGTCTTTTATCTGGAGCACTTGGAGCACACTGGAAGCACTTGTTTGCCTGAGCGTGCTTTTCATCAGCCGATAAGACAAGAGCATGGATCAGCTTGCCACATTCCTGCAGCGTGGTTTTGCTGATGTGCAGAGCCATGCGGCTTTGCCCTTGCTGCTCTTCCAGAACCACTGCCTGCCTGCCCTCACCTTGCAGCGCCCAATCTATGTTTCTGTCGAGGTGTCCAGTGATACTGTTAGCTTTTCCTCTGCACTGTGCCTCTGCTCAGGCAAGAACGCAGCCATGGAGGGCATGGAGAGGCTGCGGTGATTTGCTTTGTTGTTATAAAAGCTTGGTTTTCTACACCTTAAGTCTGTAATCTTTTCATCTCTTGTGTAAGGTTACCTTGAAAGCAGGGGTTGTAGCCTGCACTGTGTGAGGTGACACCTAAACAATGGGGTGGCAGGGGATATTTGTGCCCTGGGGCTTCCTGGTGCTTGGATCAAAGCTGCCCTTTGGAACAGTTTCCCTGGAGCTTCTTGAGAATAAAAGAGCTGTCCCAGGCACTACCATGCTGCAGCTGTGTGTGCTGCCGGTCACCCTGACCAGCGTGGAACAGCATGGCATGCTCCTGCTTCACTCCAGGATCTTCCTGTGGACACAGTGTCCGCGTTGCAGGTGGCTTATTCCCCACCGGAGCTCCCATCTGCAGGGGTTGGAACATCACCCTGTGGTTTCCCTGCGTTTGGGCAAGCAGGAGGTGAGATGGACTGAGCTGTGAGAGGGACACAGCTGGATGGGAATGGCTGCTGGTGCTGGCAGCAGGCAGGGCTGCATGCTAGGGTTTGAGGCCTGCTGGGAACTGACCTCGGGAGGGAACAAAGAGCCGGGGCGGAGCGTGGCCGAGCTGCAGCTGTAAGCAGTAAGTTGCACTTCAGGGTGCTGGGCCCTGTCCCGCGGGGGACCCTGGTAGACGTTGTGGAAGGAGGATTTGCCCTACAGGGATATCTCTGGCAGGGATGGGTTTGGGGTGTTTCAACTGGGGTGTTGGCAAGGGGTGTTCTTCCCACTAGGATGCGGGTCTGGGGCCTCCCTGGGGTTGTCAGATGGAGGCAAGGGAAGCGTTCTGGTATTTTGAGGAGGGGCTTTGGGAAGGGCCTGTAGTGGTGCCCGTGCAGTGGCATTGGCACCAGCTCTGTGCTCCTGTTGCTGCAGTGGCTGCTCCGTGCAGGGACTGCGCCCCCGAGGACCAAATCTCCCAGGACCAGATCCACCACGAGGTGCAGGTGAGGGTGTGAGCGGGGGGTTGGGAAGGAGTGCTGAGTGTCAACAGTTTACAGGCTGGTTCGGCCCAGTTCTGTGGGGAGCGGGGCGGGGGGATCCATGGATCTGCACCTCTGGAAAAAAAGGAAACAGGGGGCCCCAAAATAATTAAAAACAGCGGCAACGATCTGAGGAGAAACAAACTAATTTACTGAATACAGTATCGGAATGCAAGATAACACACTATTATACAATATAATCAGAATTGAAGCTAATAAATCAAATATAATGAGAGAGAGAATGTCCAAAAGCTGGATAGGCCTCACCACAACGCTGAGGTGAGATGCACAGTCCAGTTGAGCAGCAGGGAGATGGGAGCAGCGCCCACGACGAAGGGCAGGTGAAAAAGAGCCCATCAGGTGAACCCTGCCAGGAGTTAAACCTCCTCTTGCTGACCGCAAAGTCCCCTGGGGAATGTAGTTCTTCTTCTCTTCAGGGCAGGTACCCAGGACTTGAGCATTAGCAGTTAAACTCCCAGTGCCCCACATGCAGTTATGATGCGGAATACCGAAAGCCAAAAATCACAAAACCATGACACTGAGTCAAGGCAAAGTTGACACAGGACAAAGTTCACTGCGGGATCCTGGTGAGAGTGCTAAGGGCAGGTGGCTGCTGCCAGTGGAGTTTTGGAGCAGCATTTTGCGCATCATCATAATGGGGTTGGGAAGGGACGAGCAGGTGAAGCTGGGGAGGGTTGGGATGGAGAAACGTGTAACGTTACCCAGATTTATAGCTGCAGAGGGCACTGCTGGCATGTGCAAGCTGCATGACCTCAGGTTGGTGTGTGTGGAGGCATGATGGCCCAGCTTGCTGCAGTCAGGTGGCCCCTGTGTTTCCTTTGCCAGGATTACTATGGCAGAGAGCTGCAGAAGTCAGAGGACCTGAAAACCAACGCCTGCATCACACCGACCAGGCCTGTTCCCAAGGCAGTGAGAGATGCTCTGCAGCGTGTCCATGAGGAGGTGGTGGCCAGGTGAGCCTCACACTTCCCCCCCGTGCCACCTCCCATGGACTGCACCCTCACTCAGCCCAAACCCCCCAGGTACTATGGCTGTGGCCTGGTCATCCCGGAGTGCCTGGCATCCTGCCGGGTCCTGGACCTGGGCAGCGGCAGTGGCAGGGACTGCTACATGCTGAGCCAGCTGGTGGGGGAGCAGGGCCATGTCACCGGCATCGACATGACTGAGGCACAGGTATGGCACAGGGCCACCCATGGGATCACCTCGTCCCCACCCTGAGTCCTGCCATACTCCTTCCCTTCCTCCTCCCAGGTCGAGGTGGCGAAAAAGCACATTGCCTATCACATGGAGAAGTTCGGCTACCAAAAGCCAAACGTGGAATTCCTCCAGGGCTACATGGAGAACCTCGGTGATGCTGGGCTGACTGATGAGAGCTATGATGTTGTCATGTAGGTACCCTGCAGAGATTGTACTGGATTTGCACCCACATCCCCAAGGGGTCCATTTTGGAACCGATGCTCTTCGACGTCTTCATCAATTATATAAACAGTGGGATTCAGTGCACCCTCAGCAAGTTTGCTGATGACACCAAGATGAGTGGAGCAGTTGATGCAATAGAAGGAAGGGATATCATCCAGAATGGTTTTTAACTAGAAGAGAATAGATTGAAGTAAGATGTTAGGAAGAAATTCTTTATTCAGAGGGAGGTGAAGCCCTGGCACTGCTGCCCAGAAGCTGTGGGTGCCCCATCCCTGGAGGCATTCAGGGTCAGGTTGGATGGAGCCCTGGGTCCTGACCTGGTGGGAGGAACGCAGCCCACCACAGGGGGTTGGGACTGGACGGGCTTTAAGATCCCTCTAACCTAAGCTGTTCTATGTTTCTATGTACATTCCTGCTGGGCTGCTCACTTCAACAATGTGTTTGGAAATTAAAAACTAGAGGTAGGATCTAAGCTATAGCCTGTGAATATGGAATTTCCCTTTTTCATGGTTGAATCTTGCAATGAGTGATGGACTATGTGCAGCTGGTGGTGCTGAGCAAAGGTGATGATGCTGCAAAGAATCTTTGGTGTTCTCCTTCCAGCTCCAACTGTGTGATCAACCTCGCCCCCGACAAGAGGGCTGTGCTTCGGGAGGCCTACCGTGTGCTGAAGGTAGGGAGCCAAGTGGGGCTGGGATGGCTTTGCTGCAGGTGCCTATTCAGTCTCATCATCTGCCATCCACTTCTTACTGCCTTTCAGCCTGGAGGAGAGATGTACTTCAGCGATGTCTATGCCAACCAGCACCTGAGTGAAGCCGTGAGGAAGCACAGGGTGCTGTGGGGTGTGTAGGGCACTGCAACACATGGGATGGGCAGCCTTTGGGTCTGATGTGCATGGTGTCACTGTGCCCATGTCCTTGTCTCAGGAGAGTGCCTGGCAGGAGCCCTGTTCTGGAGAGACTTGTACAGCATTGCCAAGGAGGTGGGTTTCAGCCCTCCGTGCCTGGTCACCGCCAGCCCCATCACTGTCAGCAACAAGGAGCTAGAGAGAATCATTGGTGAGGGTTCCACCATCTCCATTTGGTTATGAGAACTGCACTGGGACTCCATATACAGTGCCTTTCCCTTGCAGGTGACTGCTGCTTCGTCTCAGCCACGTACCGGCTCTTCAAGGTGCCAGGGAGCAGCTGGGCCGGGCCAGGCCAGGTCATCTACAATGGTGGGATTGTGGGGCATGAGCGAGAGCTGGTGTTTGATGCCAACTTCACTTTCAAGGTATGGGAGGCACATTTGGGCTCCCAAAGATGACACTATGGAAGGTTCAGGTTGGACATTAGGAAAAATCTATTCTCAGAAAGAGTGGTGAGGCATTGGAACAGGCTGCCCAGGGATGTGGTGGGGTCACTGTCCCTGGAGGTGTTCATGAACCATGAAGATGTGGCACTGGGGGATCTGGTTAGTGGCATGGTCGGAATGGGTTGATGGTTGGACTGGGTGATCCTAGAGGTCTTTTCCAACTTAGTGATCCTAAAATTCCATATAAACCAGGGGAACTGCAAACAGGGCGTGGAGAGGAAGTCAGAGCTGTGCAATGTGTTGGGGCGAAGATGGGAGTAGTACGTCCCTGGTGCTACACCAGGCAGTTTGCAGACAGTTGTGGGTGTATCTCCAGGTTTTGGACTGGGCTTTGAGCATCATCTCTCTGGGCAGCTGGGGACCCCTGAGCTACATGTCCCAGGCTCCAGTCCCATGATGTTTTCCTTTCCCCAGGAAGGAGAAGTGGTGGACGTGGATGCTGAAATGGCTGCGATATTGCAGAGCTCCAGGTTTGCGGACAAATTCCTGATCCAGGGTGGTGGGACTGATGTTGCTGCACCACAAGGCTGCTGTCCTGGGAAGATGAAGGTTGGTAGCTATGTGCTGAGCTCTAGGATGGGGACACTGCTGCTGTGTGCTATCACAGGGCTACCCTGAAGTATCAATGGGTGGTCGCATGACACAAGGAGGCCCATGTTCTTCTGGGCCCAGCAGGAGCCTGTGGGAGACTGGATGGCACCTGGTGCCTGAGTTTGGGCATTTTGGATTTGCTGAGGTTTATTTTGCGTCCAGATGGGTTTGCTGTGGCTTGAGAACCCTTCATCCCCTGCACATGTCTATGGGGGACACTGGGACTAGTGGCTGAACCCGCTGGAGGTCTCTATGAGAGATATCTTTCCTCTAGGCAGGTGGTGGCCACCCCCAGCTGCCCCTTTCTGCTGCTGTGAGCTTGGCCCTGGCTGACAACCCTGACCCTGCAGCTCCTTTATCTGCTGGCAGCCTCTCCTTGCCCCTTCGTCATCCTTTCAGCCTCAGCTGGCCCAGCTGCGGCTATGAAGTAGGGGTCACTGACAGGCAAAGGAGATAAAGCCCTGCAGCTGTCTGTCCCTGAAACACAGTCTTGCATTTGACTCTTTGGTCCTGTCCAAGCATTTCTCAGTTAAAAGCACAGTGAAAGTCCCAGAGAAGCTCTCATTGTTCCCCTCATGGCATAGCAAAGTGAATGGACTGATCAGCTGTTGCCTATGGCGTTCTGCTAGGGTTTGGAGCAAGTAGTGGGGAAGTGCTGCTACCCCATGGCCTGACCCCATCCCTCGTTGTTCTCTACCCTCCAGGAGAAGATCTGTGACCCCTTCCTGTTGCTGCAGCAGCGGGCAGCCCCAGCTCCTGCCTGTGGTGCTGCCAGGACCTGCGGGCCACAGGGCTGCTGATCGGACAGCGATGTCTCCACAGCGTTGGGAGCGGGGGGGCTGTGGCTTCACCGGAGAGAAAATACAAAGAAATAGTTGAGCAGTGTGGCTGAGCTGGGGTTCGCTTTCTTGCCTGGGGGTGAGGGTGAGCAGCACCTTGGGGACCCCCTCGTGCGGGACGTCTTACCGCCCTGCCCGGCCCCTGCGCGGGGAGCGCTGCGGACCAGATGCTGGACGTGAGCTCACAACACATCGAATGCCTGGATCCCACACAGGGCATGCCGGGGCCGGGCAGGGCGGCTCCAAAGGTGGGGGAAGAATCTTTGGGAGCCCGCAGTTCTCAGCCAGTGCTCCTGAGAAGCAAAAGGCGCAGCCTAGCTGCTCTTCTTGTTTTAACCCCCCCGCGCCGACCTCTGCATTTTCTGCAGCCGGCCCCCGGGCACGGACAGCCCCACCTCCCGCTCCTGGAGCCGGGATTCCAATCCCTGCCCCGTGCGGGGCTGCTGAGCTTTGTTTTTTCCCCGCACTCCATCTAGCGGGGAGCTCCGCGTGCAGCGCAAGCACTAAGCCTGCAGGTTTGTGCAGGGAAATGCGGCGGTTCTGCAGACCCGGCGCTGCGGCGGCCGTGCTCCGAGTCCTGCAGCCACGGGCCCCGGCGCTGAGCGGCAGTGCCGTCCCAGCCCCGACCGAACTCAGCCATGTGAGCATCCCCACCCCTCGCTGTGCCGTGCGCGTCCGTGCCAGGAGCGGTGCCCGACGGCCGCAACGAGAGACTTCTGGCACCTGAATGGGGCGACCCACGAGCCTGGAGATGTTCGAGAAACGTGGAGATCTTAGCATCGTATGACCGTTATGGTTGGAAAAAGCTGCTAAACCCAACTATCAGCCCGCTCTGCGCGGTCTCGGCGCTCCGCGGGGAAGGCGGCGAGTGGCCGCCAGGGGGCACTGCGCGACCGCTGAGCAAAGAGAGGCGACGGCGGAACGGAGCCGGGGAACGGGTAGCGGCGCGTTGTGGGGCGGCGGGATGTGGGTGGAAGGCGGCGGTGGCGGCAGCGGCGGGCGGGAGGACGGACGCCGAGCGGGCCCGTCCTGTTCTGTTTTACCCGCTCCGTCCCGTCCCGTCCCGTCCACTCGCCGCGCGCAGCACGCGCCGGCTCCGACCCGCCGGCCGCTCCGCGCCCTCATTGGTCGCGCCCCTCCGAGGCTCCACCCCTTCAACCCTCGGCCGCGCCGCTATTGGCTGCCTCCTCGCGGCCGGCTCCGCCCCCCACCGCCTGGCGTACACACCGGAGTCACGCGCCCCTCGGGCTGAGGCCGCGGTAGAGGCCGGCGGCAGAGGGCCGGACTGACGGCCACGCCCCCTTGCCTGTTCGTGGGCGGCGATTGGCTGAGCGCGGCCGAGGCCCCGCCCCCGCGCGGCGGGCGGGGAGGGGCGGGCGGGGCAGCGGCTTGAGGCGGCTCTCGGCTCGGCCCGGCCCGGCAGTCGCCGCCCGTCGGGTCCCGCGGGC
>NW_024962256.1:316352-709847 GCF_019238085.1 Lagopus leucura
CCGCAGGCGCCGAGCGGCGATGCGGGGCCGCGACGGCGCCGAGCCCTGACTAAAGATGGCCGCGCTGCCCGGCGGGAACATGGCGGGGGGCGGCCGGGGGGCGCGGGTGGAGCTGCTGCTGCTGCTGCTCGCCGCCTGCCTCGGCCGCCGGCCCCCGGCCTCCGTCGCCGCCGCCGCCGCGCCTCCCGCCGCCTCCGTCCCCTCGGCGGAGGAGACGGTGATCATCGGCCTGCGGCTGGAGGACACGGACGACGTCTCCTTCATGGAGGGGGGAGCGCTGCGGGTGAGCGAGCGGACGCGGGTGAAGCTGCGGGTCTACGGGCAGAACATCAACAACGAGACGTGGTCGCGCATCGCCTTCACGGAGCACGAGCGGCGGAGGGGCGGGCGGGCGGCGGCGGGGGCGGCGGGGCGCGGCGGCGGCGGAGGCGGCGGCGGTTCGGCGGGAGGCGGTGGCGGAGCCCCGCAGCGCTGCGGCATCCGCACGTCGGACATCATCATCCTGCCGCACATCGTGCTCAACCGCCGCACCTCCGGCATCATCGAGATCGAGATCAAGCCCCTGCGCAAGACGGAGAAGAGTAAGTCCTACTACCTGTGCACCTCCGTCTCCGCCGCCGCGCTGGGGCCCGGGGCCGCCGGGAGGATGGTGGACGCCGAGGGGCGGGACGGGCCGCCGCCGTGGGGCGAGACCACCTGGATCTACCACGACGGAGAGGACACCAAGATGATCGTGGGCGAGGAGAAGAAGTTCCTGCTGCCCTTCTGGCTGCAGGTGATCTTCATCTCGCTGCTGCTCTGCCTCTCGGGCATGTTCAGTGGCCTCAACCTGGGCCTGATGGCCCTGGACCCCATGGAGCTGCGCATCGTGCAGAACTGTGGCACAGACAAGGAGAAGAACTACGCCAAGCGCATCGAGCCCGTGCGCCGCCAGGGCAACTACCTGCTGTGCTCCCTCCTGCTGGGCAACGTCCTGGTCAACACCACGCTGACCATCCTGCTGGACGACATTGCTGGCTCTGGGCTGGTGGCCGTGGTGGTCTCCACCATCGGTATCGTCATCTTCGGCGAGATCGTGCCGCAGGCCATTTGCTCTCGGCACGGCCTGGCCGTGGGCGCCAACACCATCTTCCTCACCAAGTTTTTCATGATGATGACCTTCCCGGCCTCCTACCCGGTCAGCAAGCTGCTGGACTGCGTGCTGGGCCAGGAGATCGGTACGGTCTACAACCGTGAGAAGTTGCTGGAGATGCTGCGGGTCACCGACCCTTATAACGACCTGGTCAAGGAGGAGCTCAACATCATACAGGGAGCCCTGGAGCTGCGCACCAAGACGGTGGAGGACGTGATGACTCCTCTCCGAGACTGCTTCATGATAGCGGCTGAGGCTGTGCTGGACTTCAACACCATGTCTGAGATCATGGAGAGCGGCTATACCCGCATCCCCGTTTTTGAGGGTGACCGCTCCAACATCGTGGACTTGCTCTTCGTCAAGGACCTGGCTTTTGTGGACCCTGACGACTGCACTTTGCTCAAGACCATCACCCGCTTCTACAACCACCCGCTGCACTTCGTCTTCAACGACACCAAGCTTGACGCCATGCTGGAGGAGTTCAAGAAAGGTGGGCTCACGGCAGGGCAGGAGGTGTGGGTGCTGCGGGGGGCTCAAAGGTGCGCGGGGGGCAGTGAGAGGACGCGCTTCTGGTATCAGCCAGCTTCTTGAGCCAGAAAGCTGATGTGGGGCTGGTAGATGGTATGTGCCCCTGCCTCTTTTCCCCACTCCTGGGATGTGTGTGTGGGCACTGTGCCAGGCACTTTTTTTTTTCTTTTTTTTTCCACTCATCTGCCCATCGTGGCGGGAACTGCTGACGTGAATCTGCAGCCGTTGCTTGGCCACATCTCTCCATGCTTTTTCAGCTGGCCAGGCAAGAGGAGCAGGTGGGCTGCTGGTGCAGGTCGCTCCTCTCTTTCCTGCTTAGTGTGCACACGTGCTGGGATAAACATGGCATTCCCACTCCATTCATAGGCTCGGCTGGCCGCCTTCAGCCCTGCGGTTGTGCTCCTGTTATGATGATTGATGCTTTGATCTGGTGACTCAGGCAGTGTCGGTGCTTTGCATTGTATTTGAGTGCACCTGTTTGTGTTGCATTTTGGGTCATGGACTTTCTTACCTAGGCTCTCCCTTGCCCTGAGGACCATACTCAACTGAGCGAAGAAATACTTTTCTGCATCTTTGGTGTAGCATCTGTATTTGTAGCTTCATAACAGGGTCGAGTCTTTCCATTCTAATTGCAGTGAGCGTTGGCTTGGCAGATGTCTTAATTGTTATGAGGTTTTGCTTATGAGAAAACAGAAAAACACTTTTTCTCCTCAGTTTGGAACCTGCACCTCTCTGCGAGCCAAAAAGCAATTCAGGCTGTAAAAGAAAAGCGTTTGAAAAGAAATAGGGAGATTTGAAACAGATGGGATGTCTGCAGACTCCCATGCTGGATGATGGGAAGTGAGGTGAGCTCAGAGCATTGCACTGTTGAGCAGCGTGGTTCTGGGGAGATGATCCAAATAGCTGCATTGGCACAGCGAGGTTAATGGGAAATATATGAATTTGCCTTGTATCACACTCAGGAGTTACCTGGAAAAGAGCTCTGTACATTTGGTAGATGGTCTTTCTAGTTAACAAATGTCAATGTCCACCTATGTTTCCAGGTGCTGTTTGGTCCGTGCACCGGGCTGCGACAGCATGGTGTTTGGTCTGTTCCTTCCTTCTTAACTCAGGGTGGGGGATTTCAGGGTTATGCCGTCGGTTTCCTCTTTTTCCTCTCACTTTCACAGATGGAAGGCAAATGTACTGCAGTTTTACTGTTTAACTCCTTCTGCCTCAGTCTAATGATGGGGAAATGCTGCTCTGCATCAGAGCTGTTGGGCGGGAGAGGTGGGAGAGCCTTGCCTGTGGTTTCAGTGCTGCAGGATCTGCAGCCGGGATCTGGGAACCTCAGCTATGTCACCTAACTGCTGGCTGGTGAAGTGCATTTTGCTGTGTGTGCAGTCATGGTGTTTGTTCCCCTCCGTTATTCTGACTCCACACAGCATGATGTGGTTCTGAGCCTGTAGCCAGACTCAGTGTGTCTAAAGAAATGAATGTTACATGGGATGCTTTACTCCTTGATTGAGGGAAGTGAAGTACTCGTGTATGTTAGAGTCCTTTTGTTTAATCGCTGGCAGAACCATATAAGCATTTCAATCCTGGAGTTGTGGCAGAGCCAGATATGCCTCCTTTCAGGTTCTGAAATTTGTGCTTAAAACAGGCTTTGTAATTCCCCTGGGCTGCTGGCAGCTACAGACCAGAGGATGCTCTCACTGATAGAGAACTTCCCTTGCTGCACCAGGACACTTCCCAGCAGCACAGGTTTAGGACAGCTTACCAATGCATGTGCCGTCCTGCGTTCTGTAGGGGTGGCTTAATTCAGGGTATTTCAATCCTACCCAGCATTTACTCCCCAACAGCTATGCTGGTGGGTCTGCATCAACAAGCCCCGGGGTTAGGATGAGCTCTGTCTTAACTGGTTTCTCTTTAAACAAGCAGATATGGTGGAAATAAATGGCTTCCTTTGTCCTTTGAAATGAATGTAAATAACTGATAGCTTGCTTGATCTGGCATAGCGCAGTGTCTTTTGCAAGAGTTCTTCAAACTTTCTTCTTCAGAGCAACCTTGCCAAATTCCCGTGAGAATGTACAAATTAAGGGTGAGAATCAAATTGCACGCTGCTCTCTCGTACAGCGTTGGAAATAAATAAGCTTACAGTTCTTAATCACCCTTTTCCCACCTTGCTGACCTTCCACTGCCTGCTTCAAAGCCCTGGGTGCTGCCCAAGGGCCTTCACTGCTGTCAGTGCGGCGGGCAGCTCGTGGGATGGTGTTGCTGTCACTGAAATGCTTCTGTCTGATCAAGGGAAGAGGCTTTTCTTAAACAAGTTTGGAAATGAGCTGAGCGGGTGGGGTTATGAAGCGTACTTTTGGGGCAGGAACAAAATATTTTTAACCCAAACATAGGATGGAGGCTCACGAGGAGGAGGTGAAGAGCCAAGCACGGCAGGATAGATGTCCTTACACTGTTGTGGAGGATGGAGCTGCTAATTCTGTACTTGTCCTGGTGCTTGGGCAGGGTGGGGGGAGGGTTTGGTGGTGAGCCTGTTCTTCATGTTCTTTGCCCACAACTGCAAAATGAATTTATGTTTTACTTCTACGCTGCCAGGCAAGAAACTTAATTTTGAGAGAGCCGCCGCACGTTCCCATTCCCTTGCTGCTCTAATCTCTTCAAGTATGAATAAACATGATTTCTGAAGCAGTCCGCAGAAACGCTTTTCTTCTAGAAAGCATTGTTTATTTTAAAATAAATAAAAAGCTGTTGAAAGTGGAGCAGTTTTCTATTCCTGTGGACAGACCTCCAACTCTTAGCAGCACTGATAAGTCCATCTGCCAGTGAGCTGTGCAGGCTGGGTGTACGGCTCGAATCCGACCCATTCGGCTCCAGTTTAAAGCAGGGAAGTACAAGGAACCCTTCACCTTAGGCAAGGGCATGCAGTGAGCAAAGTCAGGCAGTTCAGAGATGCATCTCTTTGGTCTGCCATCGTCTCCAGGATCAGCATCCAGTTCCTAAGGTGCAGCAAGGAGTGTCTGACCAACGGAGTCATTTTTGGAAAGAAGCTGAAGGCTATCTGCACTGGTCTCTTTCCCCTGCTGATCAGTGTCTGGGCTTTTTTTCCCTTTTGTCAGTTTTCCTAGGGCTCTGTTCAAATGTTCGCTGGCACTTGCTCGTAGTGTTTTTCACTGGCAGATCTCTGCGTGTGTGAGCCCAAATCCAAAGCATTCTATTTCTAGCTCCCTGCATGCCACAGCTACAAGAATTCTGCTTGAAAAGCCTTGTGTTGTAATACTAATATTTTAAGATTGGCCCACTTTCTACGAGCCATTGTACAGCTGCCCTCCTGGTGGCCTGGACAGCTTCTACGTGCAGGAGTTTCTCAGCCGTGCTCCTCCTTATCTGTCCTTGCAGACCTGGGGACTTGGAGCCATGTGTTTTGATTTCATTTACCTGCCTCCACTATTAGGTTATAATAAAAGATCAGAGTTAATAACCTATTACAAAGAAGCCGTGGTGACTCTGCAGCAGTTCTGAGCTCTTATTTTCTGAATCACATGGCAGCCTTGAGGAAATTCCTAGATTCCTTATTAAAATTATTATCAACTGGACCATAAAAGATTTTTCTTCCCTAAAACCTTGTCAGATTTACTTGATGATCTTTTCTTCATGCTCTGTTGATCTTGTATCATCTGTTTTTTTAATAGTGTGCATGTTTAGCGTGAATGTAGGACCTTGCCTGTTTCTTTTCCAGTTCCTACCCTGCTCACAGGAAAGCTACAGGAACCAGAAGCGTAAAACCCTTACTTTGGAACAAATGGGTTAATTTGGAACAAATGAATTAATGGGAACAGAGGGGAATGCCCAGATGTATTTACTCCTCTTTTGAGTACACAGGTGATCATTTTGGCAGCAGGTGAGACAGTGAACGGTTGGTAGCCCACAGACCCAGAGCTCAGCATTGCTGCTGTTCTGATCCGAGTTCTTTCTGCTGAAGGTCACTTACCTTTCTGGTACTAGTCAAACCCACATTTTTAGGTGGCTGCTTTCCTGGTCCCTTTCAGATTTTATGGGTTTCCATCCTGGTGAGTCCAGGCTTCCCATAAATGTCTGCGGTTTACCATGACACATAAGTAACCTTTATGTCACAGAACTGAATTGTTTTCTGCCTCATCTAACACGCTGTCTGTCCCTGAAGCTGTTTCTCTATTTAGGGCTATGACTGCAGCGTTACCAGAAGAAGAGAGTACGTAAATCCCTCCTGGAATTATCTAAGATATGTAAAATACCTTCTTGGAAAACAATGTTGTTTTCAAGGTTGCTTGGCTAATAAAAGGCATCTCCCCTGATCCTTCTAGGAGAATTCACATAAAGCGAAGGGCATTGAGGTCCAGCATGGAGACTTCATGCGTGAAGAGGATAGGGGAGTGGTAGGTGGGACGGAATTTGCCCACCAAGATCCAGAAGACTTAGCCTGATGCACCTGCAGATTTCTTCCCTGAACAGAAAATTGTGTGTGTGTGGGGGGCTGCCATGTGACAGAGGCTTCTTGGCTGCCTAACAGCATGGCACCCCCAGGGTCAGAGCTGCCAGGAGCTCTGCTGCCCTTGCAGAACGCCGGGGATTTGTGCCTGTGGTGCTGGCAAGGGCAGATGTGGGCTGCTGCAGGCGGCCCTCCTGCTGGCATGTGGAGAGGGAGGTGTGGAGGGGATGCGTCAGAACAGCTCCGGCTCCTCATGGGGTCCCGGCTTTGTTAGAGCCCAGGAGAAGAAGTGCAGTAGAGGTTCGAATCTGACATTGTGCTGGGAATGATTCTTGATTGCTTTCTAACTGGTTGTTAAGATCTCTTGTTGTTCAGCAAAGATGAGGTGATGCTGTTTTCTCCATAACGTTTGCCAAGTTAGCAAACTCCTTTCTACTCTGAAGCCGATTCCGCAAGTGAACTAGATTCCATTCTGCTTCCTCTTTGAGTGTAAATGTTATCTGTCACAGGCAGAGATGTGAACTTCAGCCCTGTCTGCATAGGCAGCATTTAATGGCCAGTTTTGAAGTAGGATGGAGAGGAGAGGAAGGAAGTTGTCTTTAATGAATTGCCTACAGGTTTGCTCCTTTCTGCGAGTGCATCTAATCAATGTGAAAGCTTTGTCAGCTTTTGTGTATAGGTGAACAGTAACAGTGTGGTATCTTCCATCAGTTGCTTTGTAACACGACTGGGAGAAGGAGATGGATCGAAAGGTTGTGTTGCCGATTGTGATCTCTGGAAAATGCTAAACTAGGAACGAAGCGCTATTGTGGTTTTGCTGTTGAGTCAAAGCTAGGAAATACTAGAATGGAAGATATCTGTACAACTATTATTTGACACTGTAGTATCATAGAATAGCTTGAGTTGGAATGGACCTTTCAGATCATCCAGTTCCAACCACCCTGCCGTGGGCAAGTTTGCCTCCCACTGGACCAGGCTGCTCAGGGCTCGGTATGTAAGCATTACAATGCAGTTTTTAATTATGTGATTATTGCCTATTCTAGATCTCTGGGTAGCCATGTGATGGAAGAAGGGAACCTGAGATACTCTTCTCAGCCTCTTCAGTGCTCTGTGCCAAAGCAAATGTTTGGGACAAAATTGTCAGTTGTTTAACCTAATGTAGTAATATAATAGACCCTTTTTTAATTTTTTTTTTTTAAATTTAATGTATAAAATCCATTCTGACACAGAAATACTGAGTCATTCGCAATTGCAGGAGTGGCAAAGCCATCCAAAGACAGTTTTCCTTTTGGCACACTGTAGTATTGCTCAGGCTGGTTTTAGAGGAAAGGAGGGAGCTGGCCAGCCCACCTTTCATAGATGTTCAGTGCCCCAGTCCCCTCCCTTCTCTGTTGAAGGAATCAAACACTGTAGTGCCTGGGATTATGAGCAAGGTTTTTAGGTCACTTAGTTTGGAGCATCACTGACACTCAATTGGAGAGAGGAATAGCGTCAGATTTTGTCTTGCTCACTTAAAGAGCAGACATAGAAAAGAGGAGTGAAGATCTGGAGAACTTGCCTGTTTCCAGGCACTTTGTAGTGTCTACTCAATATTAAGTCGTAAGTCAGTTTTACAGCTGCTTCAGCATCATAAAATGGCCTAGAGTGAAGGGAGTGGCTAAGCAGTGTGTTGAATGGGTCTGTATCTCATTCTGCATTATCTTTTCCATTAATACTTAAGAATAACTCACATTTTTATTACCTTACGTGCCTCTGTAGAGCTGTGGAGCATTTGCCAGTCTGGGTAAACCAATTGCTCTTCTAATACCAAGTCCTTTACAGTTTCATTCATGGAGCTTATAAAATGCAGATTCAACACAGACTCCTCTGAACCATACCCTGATGAGTGTGCCCTGGCACTCTACCTAACTTGACAGGATCCTAAAATACAGCCTAGCAGTTACATATGGGAGTGCAACTACTTGGTGTGAATGAGCTACAGCACATGGCAAAAAAAACCAACACCTGATTGGCAAATTGATCCAACCTCGGTGTCCTGCAAAGGTCACAGAGTCCTTTCAAGACCATCCAATGATGGATTTTTGTTTCACTTTCTCTGTGATTGCACCAATGAAGTGAGGTCTGTCAGTAACTTCTGAGGGAATCCACCTCTTTCCTTTGGCCCGGGAATCAACATGGCTCAATATCTGCTGGCAGAAGAAGCTCTGCTGGGTCTGGATTAAAACACGATGTTGCAAGATCAGAGCACAGAGGGTAGAGAGATCCCTTTCTTAGAGCAAAGCCCACAGTGCTTGGAGAAGCGTTTCATGCTGCATGTACCTGGTGTGCAATGGCTGGGTCAGCTTGTCTTTCTGGCTTTCCATTCCTGGTCTCAGTAGCGTAGAGGCTTTGATTCTTCCAAACTTGTCTCTAACTCTTCTCATTTCTGTCTTCCATTACTCAAAAATACTCTCTTCTCTGTTTATGGTTCTGTCTGTACAAACTTTTCACTCTCAAGAGTCGTGAGTAGCAGCCCTTGGAGACCTTTGAGCTGCTGTTCTTCTGTTTTGTGCTAAAACTGCCTGACAGCATTGCAGATTTCTGGTAGACAGCCAGTTTTCACTGAACAGAAGAGTGGTTTTCAGGATTTGCTACACTTCTGTGTTGTCTGTGGGACATCGAAAGGGCTGTTTGTCTTTGGTAGTTGTGTTGGTTTACTGCACAACCTCTAAATGCAAGAGATGGGTAACTGGGTCAGTAGGCATGTTGAAAATTAGGATTCTCACATGAGTGTTTGTGGTTTTTTTTGTGATTTAAAGACATGAGTCAAATCTTGCTCTTTACCTACTAGTGATTATATCAGCTTGAGAGTTCTAGTAAACAAATTCTAGAAAAGCAACTTGTCATGTGATTGAGTTGTCTTCAAGTACCTAAAGCCCTAGACTGGACAGAAACCTCAGAGCTAAAAGCTTGTGTGAGTGGGACTTGTCTCTTTTTGTCAAACAGTATTCCTTGTAAACAAAGTTAGGTACAGTAATTTCAGTGTTTAAGTATGAAGCAACAGCCCTTCTCATCAAGGAATTTTAATTTGAAGGGTAGAGCAAGTGTGATGCCTGTCAATCTGGGACCTGCAACCTGGTGACTACTGGGGCCTCAAGAGTTATAAGTTAATGTGATTCTGCCGCAGTTACTAATTAACCAAGCAGGAGTTTTGCTCCAACCGACAGAGCTGGGGCCAGGAGATGAGCACATACATTTAGTACAAAAGATCTGTATGGTTTTGTTTTCTGTGATGCTTTCCGTTGGGATTGCACCATCCTCTCGCTGGCAGTCCTAAAGGGATCACGCTTCAAATGAGAGTGATGTTGTAACGCTGTTCCTGCGGGGTGAGCCATGTCATTGAGACTGGCTTCTCACTCACTCACTTGAGGATCTCCCCTGCAAGAAGCCTGAATGGAAGTTGTTCTTTTATAGTGAGCTTTTATGGTGATATAATCTCTTAAACGATACGACAGAGTCATCCGTGGCTGCTGACCTTTATGGAGTGGAGGTGAACGAGACCTTTTTCCCTACTTGTCCATGGTGATCAGAGCAACAAAATGCTGACTCTGCTTCCGAGTTGGTCACTCTGCTACCAGCAAACAGTTTGAAGGATCTTGCCATTTCTGGTTTCCTTCCAGCACTCCACCTCCTGCTTTGGGAGGATCGTCCCACCTGCCCTTTGCACTGTGGGGTTCAAAGTGCAGCCCTGCTGAGCAGGAGCCTGCAGGCCCCCCTTCTAGGCAGCAGTTATGTGAGGACAGGGGTGAGTGGGTGCCCGCTTTTATTGCTTGTGAATTGCTTGTCAGCAATTTCTGGTTTCCTACCAAAAAAAAAAAAAAAAAAAAAAAAAGGAAGACAACCTTCTGCTGGTGTGAACTTGTTCCTGATAAAAATTTATATCTGGCACCAAGAGTAGGTGTGGCTGTGGGCTTTAGGCAAGCTGCAGGCTTAGTTCTTCCTATCTAGCCTGGGACATCTTTCCGTTTGAAGCAAGTACAGTTCTTACAGTTACAATTTCTGTACACAGCAAGTGCAGACAGGGGCCCTAATTTAGTACTACAGGGCACCTGGTAAGAGGTTTCAATTAAATGCTGTCCCAGTGCAGTAGGGCTGGGCTGTAAGTTATCCAGTAACACTGACTTGAACGCTAAGGGACAGCGCTAGGCTGGTTTTGCTTCAGGATGGATAGATTAGCATGATGTGTTTTTGCTGTGCAAATTCATGTTTTTTGCCGTTGCATAACTGAGATATGTGTGTGGAAAATAAAAGCTGAAAGCAAAAGTCTTTAGTGTTGTGATGGAGTGAGGGTAGTAGGCCCACATTTGATGAAGACTTCTTGAGTAGGTCTTGCTGTCCAACAGGGGAGGAGAGAAGTAAGGGATGCCCCACCACAGGGTAGGATAGCTCCCACTATGGGCTGCTTTACCCTGCTCTATGGCTGTGACTTGGCCTTTGATACATGCTGGTTCCCTGCCCTCACCAGAATAACTTTTATCTTCTCCTCAGTATTCTTGTTTGCCCGGAGCCTTTTGGGGTGGTTAGGTCACAGCTAAATTCAAGGACTTCACGATCCTCACTGGGAGTATTTTTCTTTTTTCTTCATGGCACAGGCATTTCTCCAACACAACGTGAGTAGGATTTCTCTCAGAAAAATCAAAATCCCTTTGAAAATCATTGCTTGCAATGACAAGCCTAAAAACCTCCTTCTATTGTACGTTTGCATGTGACCCTTACAGAGATCATAGCAATCTTCAAGTTTTGTTCCTTTTCCATATGATAAAGCCAGCCTCTCTGTCATAACCAGGACCGACAGATTTGCAGCTCTGTCTGTTCAGCTCAAAAGGCCCGAGGGGGGTTATGATCGCTAATGTGGAACTGCTTTGCCAGTAGCTTTACTGGTTTAATCCAGCTCATGTTGTACTGACTGAAGGCTCCCAAGAAAAGCCTGGACACCACAGAGCTGCACAGTTCACCCCACAGGCAGTCTTGGTGGGGGGTGAAGGCTTCCCAACATGGGAATCCCCTGAGGTTAGAGGTGGAGGGAGGCAACTGAAGCAGTGAAGGAACTTAATTACCTTCATAATGGATGCAGTCTCCAAAAACTACAGCAATCTGTTACTTGATGCCTGTTGGAAGGTGGAACCTGTCAGTGCAGTAGGAGGGTGCGCAGCCAATATGCAAGCAAATACAGTAACATTCTTTTTTCCTTCTTTTTCCAATGCCCCTGGGTTGAAAGGTGGGGCTGAAGGATTCCCCATGCTGCCTGATGCATCATAGGTGGGAATCCCAATCTCTCCTGCTCTCCCTGGGGGCACACCTGCTACATATAGGATGAGATGTCTACCAGGCGAGCTCTGATGTCAAGGGCTCCATTCTGTTGATGTTTTTCTTGCCTTCCAGAACAGCTACTTTGAGTTTTCTAGTTTTTGCTGTAAACTTTCTCCTTAGTGTGTGAGAAGCAAACTAAGGAAGAGTGGGGAGAAGGGAAGATGCACATACGTCTGAGTATTGAGAGCACTTTGTTTTCTGGCTCCTGGCTTGAAAGGTGGATTTGAACATATTGCTTGCCTGCTGAATGTGGTCCAGTGGTAAGAGGCCTTAATAAGTTTCTCCTTTGTAAATTGTCAATCTCACATCTTCCAGTAAAGGAAAGAATTTGGGAGAATGGCTTCCAAGAGTAATAGCCATCTCAGCCCCATGCAACACACAGGCTCCAACTCAGAAGTTCCAAGGAAAATACTCAGAGAGGGGAAACTTGTCTAGCTGTATCTCTGACCATTTCCCAGTGAGGCTACTGGGTTTTGAAGATAGATCAGGTTTTTTTGTTTTTGTTTTTTTAATTTTTTTTTTTTTTTCAAATAGATATACAGCCATCCTGGAACCGTTAACTATTTGGAATATCTTAATCCAAGAGCCCAGGATGTTCATCTAACAAATGTGGTGGCATTAATGGGTAATGGCTGAACTGCTTTATCAGATTGATACACAATGGAGCAGGTGATGAGGATGGTGGGAAAAGGTCCACTCACAGAATAAGAGTTTGTGCGGGCTTTACCTGAGATAAAGAGCCGAGCTCTCCGTTTTGCCAGGATTCAAAGTATTTGCCATGTTTCTTGCATTCACGTTACCCACTTTGATAGTGTGTCAAATAAGTGCAGGCAAGAACATGTTGTTTTTGAAGGGGAAGTGTTCGGACAGCACTGGGTAATCCAAAAGATCAAATTTTCATATATGCTGCTATGCCTTCTTTTTTTTTTTGCTTCAATTACTTTGCTTTAGAATGAGAACTATTTTCTTTTCTCTTCTCCTACACTGGCTTACACAAAACCATTTAGCAGGTACATTTCTCCTTTTCTCCTGTAATTTTAGGTATATAGTATGAGTTTGGTTTGCTCTTCATGTAAAAGGTTTCTTATGTTACGATTGCAACTTTGTGTGGACTGACAGTCCCACTAATGAGTCATATTTTTGTTTCTCTTGCCCTGAGGTTATTATTTGTCAATGTCTTTATTTAGTGTCATCACTCTATGCAAACTGATGTGTAGTACTCTTGGCACACTTTGTTGGCAGAAGGTGAAGAAAGGAGAGACAGGGAGATAGTAGCTACAGGTGAGATGAGGACATCTGCTGAAGGACTGGAGACAGAGTTAAGGTGAATGCCCTAGCAGTTAATGGTTTATTCTGTGTAGTTTTATGGATACTAAAAGTAGTGCTGTGAAGTTCATTGTTGAATGGTTTCTAACCCCTTACTGACCCAGTAGTTTGTGATCTGTTTTTTTTTCTTACTGTGTCAGAGGCACCATTTATCCTTTTTATCCCATGTGCCTTTTGTTTTCAGACAGCTTTAAAGTAACGTCCAGTTTATGATTGATTGCGCACTAAATGTTTTTCTGTTTTTGCTGGGCTGAAAACCTAGTAGGCAAGTGTTTAAGTGGCAGGACTGTTGTTATTGCTTAAATTCCCACTCTTGTGCGATATAGAATCATAAAATCGTTTGCGTTGGAAGGGTCCCTTAAAAGCCATCTTGTCCAACTCCCCTGTATTGAACAGGGACACCTGCAGCTCCATCAGGTTGCTCAGAGCAAGAGAGACATACAAGTAGCTCTCCTTTCTCAGAGGTGACAAGGTGTTGACCAAAGTAAAACAAAAAAAACTTGGCTCCATCATGAGAGAGGAAGCCTCAAGCTTTTTTCTTGTGTTGGCTGGAAAGCTGGTTTTACACCATGGACAAGTTTGTTTCTCTTGGGAATAATAGAATTGGTGCTCGTACTTTCAAGGGGGTCTTGAACCATCTGGGTGAGAGGTGCAGTGACATAGGTCCAGGCCTGGTTTCTCTGCTGGTGAAACTTGGTCTGAAAGGAGTGGCTGAATTGGGCTTTTCCCCTTATTTCTACATATGCTGTTGTGACACGGGGAATAACAGTAAGTGCAGGATATGCCCCCTTGATGGATCGGCCCTGCGCTGTGGTTGTGCAGGCACGCTCCTGCTTTCTCTGGGTGCGCTCGCAGACTGGATTCTGCCGCTTGAGTGATGGCATGGTGGGGCTGTGACCGCGTTGTTCTGTCTAGCTCCGTCCTGATTCTTTGCTGTTTTGTGATGTGGAAGGAAGGAACAGGAGGGGGAGCTGAGAATTTTGTTTGTTCCATTCGGAAAATGGATGCCATTGGAACCTGGTGAAGGCCTGATCTATTTGCTCTTCCTTCTCCAGTGGTTAGGCCTGGGAGGGAAGAGGTGGGCAGGGCCTCACTCCTCCTCCTTCCCTTGGCTTGCTGAAATGAGGGATGAGTGATTTGTGTCTGCAAATTCAGAAATCTCAATGGAAAAGTCACAGTCAGAAGTAATAGAAGTAGCTTTCTGTTTTTAGAGAAAATGTACTTTTTCTTGGTTTTGAATCCCTTTGCGTTGCAGCAGGGCGATGAAGGCTGTGATGGTGGGTGTAGGTGGGGCAGCCCCAGAAGGACGTGCAAGGACGAGATGGAATGTTGCAACCTCAGAACTGTTAACCTTTACAAGCTGCATGGGGTGGATGTGTCATTGCCTTTTCCCCTACTCGTGCACATTTTTACCTGCGACATACCAAGCAAATGGCTTTCTGCCTCAGAGATGGCAAAGGGTTGTTAAACCTGTTTGACTTCGAGTCAGTCATTCTGGGGATTCTCCTTGTCCACTTGTGTGAGGGTCAGGAGCTACAAAAGCCCATTCTTCTTGTGCCTGAGGTCCTTTCTGCAGGACATGCTCTTAAGGCAAAAGCTTTTGTACTGGTTGCTAAAGGTAGTTGAGTTGTAGTGAGTGCTTACAAGGACTGGTAGATTGTCCCTCCGGGGTTGGATAAGGAAGCTGCAGTGCTTATGGGGAAATCTGCAGCCCAGTGTAACAAGCCAGTGACTCCTCACCATAGGGGTGTGCTTGAGAATGGTGTTCGAAGATATATTAGAGAAGAAATTGAACATTAAGCTAGGTTTGCAGTTTGTGATTTAAATCTACGTACGAAGGTTGCTGCTGTTTGATGTACGCATTTGAAACACTAAGACTTAGCAATTCTTGAAGACAACAGTCACCTGCTTCTTATTTTCTCTGTGAGAGCAAACTGGTTTCAACATGCGTAACTGACTGTGTTAGTGTCCGTCTCAGTGCTATCATGGGCACGCACATGTGTCTTGACAGCAGTCATGTCTTGAGAGATGGCACGTTTTTAGCGGGTGACAATAATACTGAACAAAGCCGTTAGCACTTATGGTGTGCTTATGATTTTTTCTCTTTCAGATATTGCAACCTCCTACAAAATGGTTGAGACAAGGCTGAGTATGGGGGTGGATGGGAGGAATCCTGAAACTCTGAAATGGGGGAAAAGTGTTGTTATTCAGTGCGTGGGGGAAGGCTAAAGCATAGAATACAGAAAATAAAAGCTATGATAGAAAAGTAGGGAAAAAATAGGAGTTACAGCTACTGATTAGAATAATCGCTGAAGTATGTGACCCTTCTCTGCTGCTCTTTGTCACAGCCAGCATGCTCCTGATTTGCTGGTAGAGCTTCCATGCCCTTCTGGTGTGTCTCAGTGATCCATAGTCGCTAAAACAGGTGCCACAGACATAGGCAAAAGAGCTTTCCTCTTACTGCTCCACTGAAGGATGTGACTCATTGCTGAAGTGATGGTTCATTTAGCAGAGCAGTTGCACTAGAAGTGTGGAACTTGTCAGGGTTTCCAATGATAACTATTTCCTTTGGATATTTCTTGCGCTATGGAGACAGCAAGTAAGATTTTTACTGTGGGCACTGGACTGTTACAAACTGAATTGGAGATGTAAATGTAATTTTTGTGAGCCTCAACACAGGCAGCTGCTTGGTAGTAAAGTTCTGCTAGGTTCAAACCTAAAGAAAAATACTGATTTGATCCCTTAATCTGTCAGCTCATTCTTTGCTCCTGTTTTCTGTTTGGGTGTTGTAGTTTTGGCATGTTTTTGGACAGGGCACTGGGAAAACTAGCAAACGTTTTTTAAACAAAAGATAGTTTGTCTTTGTGGCTGGGAGGGCTGATTTGGACTTGCTCTGTATTTTTTTGTTTGGAAAACTGAAGTTCTTAGAAGTTAGATGGCCTTGGCTTTCTTTGTTCTCTTCTGTTTCAGACATCTGTATCAGCTCTCTCCCCGAGCTCTTTATCTTGCTTGGCTTTTCTGTGGATGCCTGGAGGCCTTGGCTCACATTCTCAAGAGTGTCCACTGGTTCAAGAAGCCATCACTGCTATCAAATTACCTTGACAGCTGTTGTCCCATTTCATATTTGCCATTCCCTCCCCCTGGCTCCCTTGTGATTTTTGGCAGAAACTGTGGCTATTGAGCAATAAAACTTGGATCTGTGAATCCTGTTGCTGGTGGGAAAATGAGATGAGAGCATACTAGTTAATGCCTTGCAACTTGACTTCTTGCTGATATATAATCAGTAGCATCTTTGTTTAAAAACAAAACCTACCACTAGCTACTCTGTTTGTGGTTCAAGTGGATGGTTCATTTACTGTTCATCTGGAGTTGTGTGGTAGGTGCCGGTCTCTGGTAGTGGTGCACTCTGCATAACAGTATATATGACCTGACAAGCTCTTGAGCTGAAGCCCTCGACAAATTTCTGTGCCTAAGGACTGCAAAAACAGGTATGATGCTCATGTTAATGAGTATTCCTGCAAAAGTAATCCATAAAGACACTGTTCACTTTTGTCCTTGTGTTTTGTTTCCTGGATTAGTTTACCCTAGGATAGAGCTCATGTAGTGCCTTTTAGTAGACATTAAAAGTGACCTTACAATAAGTGATTGGTCTTGCTTGGATTCAAATTAGCAAAATGAAGAGTTGATGTATAAGGGTTCGTCTTTTGAGTTTGTTTGGGGTTTTCATTACCTTTTTCTTTTTTGTCTCTGAAATCCTCCACTTCTGAAGATGCCTCGCATTTCCTCTGTCAGTTGTTTGAGAAGCTGGCTGATGCTTGGCACTCTCTAATCTCTACTGATCGTTTCTCTTGTCCCTGTTGGAACACGTCAGCAACTAAATTTTGTGTAAGATACTGGGAAAATTAGGGAGGAAGGAAGGAGCAGGTCTTAATTGGAAAGATGACTGACAGAAAACGATTAAGGCATGCAGAACACTCGGTTCCAAGGAGCGCATATAGGAAAAGCAAATTAAAAAATTCTTTTGCTTTCAACATGCACGATTTACTAGCTGATAACATTAGTGTGAAATGTAAAGCTTGTAAAAGTCTGGATCAGACCAGCCTTAATGCATGTCTTACAGCTCCTAAGTACTGTGCTGAAGGGGGAAGACCAGGCTCCTTCTGCAGTGTGTGCTAGGGCTGCCTGGTGTGTGTCGGTGGGCAGGGTGTTCTGAGCAGCTGGTGTGTGGTGCTGTTCAGGGAGAGGAATCACAGCTCTGGGCTTTGGCTGTAAATCTGGGGGCTGGTGCACCATCCTGGTAGGAGCCAGTGGGTTGTGGCACGCCATGGGGAATCAGGTGCTGTGGGTCCTCCTGGGCTGTGCCAGAGGGCAACCAGGGCGCAATGCAGCCAGCCGGGATGTCAGGGAAACGTGAAAAACATGGGAGTGAAGATGGTGTTCTCTGACTTGGGAAAGTCACTGTGTCACCATCACCCCGGAAAAGAAATGAAAGGGGGTACAATAGAGAACGGATTGCGTCTATGTGAAGAATGCATGAAATGCCCCTCTGCTATCTGTCATGTTTGGGCTGCAAGGTGAGATGCTCGGTTTTCTTTTGCCATATAGGGAAGTAACTGTCTTTTCTTCTCCCTGCCCTCTGAAGGGAAACAAAAATCTCCATTTGGTGTATAAATGGATCGAAGAGATTTAAAAAAAAAAAAGTGGTAAATCATCCTTCCTGCCCAGCATCCCTTGATGTTCTAGCCCTCAGTGTAAGTTTAAATAAGGTGCTCCTTGGGCTGGTCACTTAATGGAGATCACAGAAAGCGCTAGAAACACTGGAGTGTCCTGCGATCCTGGCAAGTCTTGCGTTACGCAGCTACGGTTATTGTAGCAGTAGGAGACTTGTTAGTTTTCCAACTGCAGTTCCCAGTGAACGTGTCTGCTCTGCGGTGTGGACTCCTGCATGCTCGATGTTAAAATAGTTCTATAGCTTTCAGGCATCTTGCATTTCAACTATGGGTGGAGAAACAAGCGTTGGCCTTTAAGGCAGGGGTTTCAAAGCTTTTTGATATCAAAGGCCATGTTGACAACTTGGCAAGCGCTTGTGGGCCCATGTGTGTTAGATCTTTAGGATATGAGCTGACTTGCTGCAGGCGTTGGAAAGGATGTTTTGCATTGTTTAAGTGTATTGTCAGGTGTGCTAAGCCCTGGCTTTGCAGCCAGGCTGCTGAAGTGTCTCCTGCTCTCGTGCTAGCTTGGCTTGCTTTGCTGTCAGCCAGAGAGGGGCTAACCTGGTCTCCAGCTCTTGTCTTGCTCTCCAGTCTTCTCTACTTAAACCTGTTGTTGTGGAGAATCCCTGCTCTTGCAGCAACTGAGGAGTCAAATGTTTTGAAGGCAGGTTGTGGGGTGAAAGGAAGAGGCTCAACCTCACCCCAAGGTGGGAAACAGAAGGATGTTGCAAACCCAGGAGAGCTGCTGGTTCTGGCAGGGCAGAGCTTGTCTATCCTGGTCAAGGTCTTAGAGGTCTCACCAGGTTACTCGCTTGTTGACTGTTTGAAATACCAGCATGTAGCTTCCGCTCTGCTCTTGCACTTTCCAACCTTACTGAACAGCCGCTCTGCTTTCTCATGCTGAGTGCAATAACTTTGTTATTTTGCTGCACTATTCGAGCACCTTTGGGATGATGGAGGAACGTCTTACCAGTACATAAAGAACTGTGCTGTACCTTTGTAAGGAGGTTTGTTTTCGTCTTGTGAGGCAAGTACAAAGGTCAGTGCTACAACAGAGTGTAGAAGGATAAATGCAATGTGCTTAGATATACAAAAGGCTTTTAAGACCAGCTCTTCTGGCGTGGGGTGCACCAGGATAACTGGGTGCTCGCCTGGCTCATGGATATAGGTTGCAGCTTGCTGGAAGGAGCAAAGCAAGCTTAGGTGCATCTGCCTTGAAATGCAGTCAGGTTTTGGATTCAGAGTGGAGGCTTGTTTTCGGAGCTGCATTGCTTTGTGTAGAACACTAAACACCAAATCTGTAGCAGTTCGAAGTGGGAGCAAGTTCTCCTAATGCCCAGTCATGTGCTTTCACCACAAAGACCCCGTTTCTTCTTTTACTTAACTGAAGAATTCCATTAGATCAAAAGCTAGTTAAGGAAAATAGAGCCCCATGTGGTCCTGTGTGGTTACTTAGGCAAGTGCTATTTTTAGGTATCCCAATTGAGTAAGCCCTGGCTCTTGCCGCTGTTAAAATCCATGGAAGCAAAATTAAAAGTTGTACGTTCCGCATGCGGGCCACTCAGCTCTGCCACCTGTTTGTCCTCCCCCAGCTCATTCCCTGCCTCGCGGGGATTTGTGCCTTTCCAAGGGAGAGTTAATCAGTTCCTTGGGTGTGGGAGATTTGGAATAAGGCAGGTAGGAAGTAACGAGTTGTTCCCGTTCTGCACCTCTGAGGATTGTTATCAGAGATGTTAACGAGCTGTTGCCCTCTAGCCGTAGGGTTCTGCCTCACGCTGTTTCTCCCCTCTTTAGCTTTGTGGCCCAGTTCTGTCCATGTGTGGAAGATGCTCCTTGCCTGCTTCTCCTCCTACTGAGAGCAGAGGGACGAGGTGTGCAAAATGGGACTTGTCTGCAGCTTTTTCTCCTCCATGCTGCTGGGTGAAACTTCTTGCTTGCAGGATTTTCTCTTTAGTCCTTCTTGTAGGAACCTTTTTGGGGGGGGCTGAGGGAAGGTGATGATAGAAGGACTTACTCTATTCCAAGAGGAATGATGAACAGATTTTTCTCCACAAAGTCTCATTACTGCTTACAGCATGCAGAATAGATATTTCATTGGTCGTTGTAACGTGTATTTTTCTCTCAATCAGAGCAGAAAAGCAGGAGAGGGATGAGATGGAAAGCATGACAGGAGAAACAACGAGAGGCTAAAGGATGGAAAAGCTTTGGGAGTCTGGCATCAGGGAAGGTCTGCTCAATGTTCCTGAGCAGGCTGAAAGGGCTGAGAAGTGGATACTTTGTTCTGATTCAGACTGTTTGGAAGAGAATCACTCTGCCACAGTTCTAAGAGTAAGTTTGTTGTAAGTACTTAGTTTGGAAGTGAGGGAAGACAGTGTTTGGAGTCTGGAGAGCCTCTATTGGCTCATTACTTTCTTCAGACTGTGTGACCTCTGCTTAGAGAACCCAGGATCTAAACAAAACTAGAGCAAAACCCTTCTGACATCTTCTGTCAGGGCTAACACTGGTATGCCTGGGCGGTGTGGAGAAAGTATTGCAATATGCTGTGAAGAAGTTGAGTTCCTTTAATGCAGAGCAAGTAATTGGTTGCCATTTAAGCCTGGCTGATATTAACCAGTTGCTAATGTTTAATGTCAGGCTTAAGTGATGGGAGGGTGGTCAGGGATGGTCTTTGGTGGCTGGTGTAAGAGAAGTTAGATGATTAGTTTTCTTAATGTTTTTTAAGATTTCTCTATGTGGAGATCTGACATGAGCCTGACCATGAAAGGAGTGGCCTTACTGGTAAGAACATGTTCCATTCGAGTTTGTCAGTCCAAGGGATGTGTATAGAAGATGCAGGTTACTTGAACTGAAGCAGTGCCTCAAACAAGTTTAGCAAAGCATTAACTTCCAGATAGCCATGTTTTTCCATCCACATCCACTGGCATCCTTGCCTGTGCTTAGAATATGGCCCACACAACACTACCATACCATGTCCTCAGTAGTATGAATGTGATTGTGTTGGTGTACGAGGCTCAGGGGTATATAATGGATGATAAGTGTCTGTTGGCTTAATGCTTCTTTTCCCATGTGTTCTCTTTTCCTCACCTGTGGCTGGTACAGCTCCAGTGGTTAATATATTCTCTAGAGCAAGAAGGACTTAATGTGAAACCTTCTTACATAGAGTAGTTGGACTTGTGGCCCTCACCCTTCCATGCTGGAAATCTGCAGCCCATTTCAGGAGATTGACTTCCTCCCATTTCTCTTCACATGCGTGCTGTGCATTTGGCGTGTTTATTGGAGCACTTCACAGAATCACACAGAATGTCAGGAATTGGAAGGGACTTCAAAAGATCAGACTGATCTGAAGCAGCAACACCTAGATTAGGTCACACAGGAATGCATCCAGGTGGGTTTTGGATGTGTCCAGAGAAGGAGACCCCATAACCTCTCTGGGCAGCCTGTTTCAGTGTTCTGTCACCCTGACTGTAAGGAAGTTTTTTCTCATATTTATGTGGAAACTCTTATGTTCCAGCTTGTACCCGCTGCCCCTTGTCCTATCATTGGATGTCACTGAGAAGAGCCTGGCTCCATCCTCCTGACACCCTTTACGTATTTATAAACATTAATGAGGTCACTTAGCTATATAAAACTGTTCTACCTAAACTCAGCTTTCTGCAAAGTATTCACAGAGAGCAGAGAGTATGTGGTTATAGCTTTTCAGGTCTAGCATCTTCAATCTTGATGATTTGGAGGCTTTACTACTTCCCATGATGGAACAGAAGCTTAAGGAAATAATCTCAAATAATTTGAAAAATGTGGAACAGACAACTTGGCTGCCTGTCACAGGGACTAGGGACCAGAAACAGCATCAGTATTGAGCTGCTGTAAAGATTAACTGTACGAAACTGCATGACTGGGAGTCAGGAACTTTGGTCATGTAATATTAATCACAGTCCTTGCTGTAAAAGAAACTGAGGTGATGTCATGTTTCTGCAGAGTCTCCTTGCTGCAGCTGAACTGAAGAACAGGCCACTGTCAAAGCACAGGGTGGAATTAGGAGGATGCAGCATCCTGTGCTCACAGTCAGTGAACTGTATGGCAAGGTCAAATAAACTGAACAAGTATGACATTTCTTGCTTGTGTCCTTGTAATTGGAGGAGAAAATGTGCATTGTGATGCTGTTTAGTCTGTCAGTGTTCTGTAATGGTACCTTTTTTGCCAAACCTCACACTTTCTGGGTGGCACAGCAATGTGTGACTGTTAGCTAGCATGCTAGTCAGCTTTTTCCTCTTCTCTTAAAGTTGTTGTTTCACTAATTGTATTTTCCTATGATTTTTATTATTCTTTGATATCCCCAAACCATATATATTGCTTTAGCATGGGGTGCACGTTTCACTTTAACCCATTGCTGGGCTATAGGGTGGCCTGGGCATCCTCTGTTGTGTGCCGTCATTTTGAAGAGATGCAGAGTTTAGGGCAGAGATGGTCGGGTCCTGCAGCGTTGCCTCTAAATGGCAAATTCTGTGGCTGTTCATACCTTGCTGAGTTCTGATCTTTCTTCTCTAAGGGAGGAGAGAGACTGTGATGCTTTGGAGAGCTGCAGTGGAGGTGAGCAGGAGAAGGGCACTGTAAGAAGCCGGCAAAAAGCAGCTCAGCAGCATGGCTTCAGCTCTTGCACCAACTGAGAAAAGCACCTGCAGTTCTTACTCCCCAGCAGATGACACAGCAGCGAATATTAAGCAGGGAGGGCTGACTGTGTTGAGAACTACGACATCAAAAAAGATGGCCCTGTTTTGCTTCCACTCCTCGCCGAGCTGCGCGGATGGAGCTGCTGACTCACGGCAGCCGGCACTGCGGGAAGAGCAGAAGGAAAAGTGTGTCACCTCAGCCCTAGAGAGCTGCAGGAAATGAGGTGCGGCAATATATTAAAATTACATCAAAAGCTTTGGGAGATGTTAATGAGATCAGCCCCATATTTACTTCCATGGTCAGGAGCAGAATAATGTCATGGAAATATTCTAGAATGAAGAGATGTAACAGCTACGGTGCTGTTAACTCCAGACTGGCTGGTTCCAGTTAAGGAATTGAGGGCTTATGGATACAGGGCTTATGGAGAGCACAGACCTGGTGAAGTTCCTGTAAATGCTAAAATGCAGAGTACTCCTTGCCCCAGCCTACCCCTTCCATCTGCAGCATGACCAAGTCAGTGCTGTTTGAGCTGTATTTTCCATACACTTGTTAGCCTGTTCATGCCATTAAAAGGGGCTGAGGCTCCTCATGAGAGCATTTGGGCTTACACACATTGCCCTCTGACAGGCTCAGCCTGCTCATGGTGGTAGGGCCCTGCTACTTGCCAGTGCAGTCCTCATTCTGGCTTTTACTTTGCAGACAAGTGGGTGCATCAGCGTGTAGGACTGCAGTCATTTCAGGGCCTTACTTTCTTAAGAGTGCCCCAAATTTCTGGGGAATCGGTGGTCTACAGCCTGTGGAGGCCATCTGCATACAGTTCAGCAGCAGAAAGGCATCATGTTCTGGAGCTTAAGCCCAGTTCCTGTGGCCTCAGGGATGTGTATGGGTGGTAGCCTTGTCCCAGAAGGGCAGGGAAACCATGGACTGAATCCACAATGAGTGTATTTGGCAAAATGTTTGCATCTCCAAAAATCATCTTCAGGTGATACTGTCTGGTGAAGATGTCAGGCTGGAAAATGTAGTCTATTCCCAGTGTTCCTTCGGAGAACAGGATTGTCTTCACATTGTCCTCTTAATGTCTAACAGTGTCTGCACTTCATGGTTGACCTTGAAACATCCCTTTAATCTTCTTTTGATAAGAGAGGAGATGCTTTTTTGATTTCCAAAATGCTTTTATAACCCTTGTCGTTGTCCTTTTGTGGCTTATATTAAACATTTAAACATATCGCTACCAAAGACTTACTGTCTGGATTTTAAAATAGAGCGTGAGGGTCATCTTCATCCTGAAAATGCAGCATTACGCTTTGATAGAGAGAAGATAATAGAACACGACTGCCTGAGATGAGCAGTTGCTTCATCGTGCATGACAGAGCAAATCAATTTTCCTCCCATGGCTTTTCCTCTTGGGATTTAACACGCCGAAATAGTCACTGCCCTGTACTGTGAAGGTTCAGGATGAGACAAGTCATGCACTGAGGTTAGTTGTTTTTTTCTTTTTTTTTTTCTTCTCCTTTTCCCACTAATGGTTTAAATAAGTTTGCCTTTGGAAGCCCTAGCACGGGAATTCAGATATCCTAAAAATAAGTTGCGATCTCACTGCTTTACTAAAATATTTCTAGTTGCTTTTTACTCCTTTTAGAATTCTGAAGGCAAATCAGAAACGCAGCTGCCTTAAGGTTGAAGGTGCTTGTGGTGAAGATTTGGCTGCGCTATGAATTTCTGTTTATTGAGAATCTCTTCAGGAAAAGTGCTTTTTTCCCTCTTAACGCAAGTGTTTTCTCTTGTTTTCTAACACTGAAAGTACAGCATTTTCCTGTTAGACGAATTATTAAAACTGTTGTGCGAAACTGGCAAACATACCATCCCTCAAGGAGAGGGAAATGAGGTAGAGATCATTTTAATGTATCAGATGTAGTGTTGTAGGAGGAGTAAAGCAATCTAAGAAGTCTCAGCGTGAATGCTAAACAAATATAATGAAAGTTATATGGAATTGTAAACAACACTGGGGCAAGTGGTGCACATTTAGGAAACCAAGAAACGTTGCTGGGTTGTGCTGGAGATGTGTATGATGATGGAGACCAGAGTTTGAATTTGTTTGGTAGTCTCTAGTAGCCTAACATACCACCTTGTTTTCAGGAAAAGCTCTGCTTCCGCCATTTAAAAAGGATAAAATAACAAATGTTCCTTGCTACCAACATTTTTCTTTGCTTGTAGTGTGCAACAGTTCAGCTGCAGCACAAAATTACTGAAGTGTTCTGAAATTCACAAGGAAAAGAGCAGTCGGAATCATTACTGCATAAAACTTTGTGTTACAAGAAGGTGGGAGCTGACAGCAGACAGCTGGAGTTTCTGTCTTGAAAGCTGCTCATAAAAACTCCTAATCAGCAATAACTTCTATATCCTGACTTGATGTCCATTTCTGTACATTCTGTAAGGTCTCCCACTAGCAGTCTGCAAGCACAGAGCAGACTCATGGTGAAGCTGTGTTTAACCTGTCTCCATTTCTTGTTGGCCAGCTCAGGAGATTGTTGTCCTCTGGTTTGAGTGCCGTATAAAATACTTGAACGTTTTCTGAAGAATGAAGTCTTCTCAGCATGCAGAGATAGAAGGAACTGCGGAATAATGTCTTTTGAAGGAGTATATCTGTGTGACTTTGAATCTGTAGATTTAAAGGTATCTTTTCTGAACAGACATTTTGAGCAGAACTTCTGTGACCTTCCAAATCCTTCCTGGAGCAAGCTGCCTTGTTCTGAGATTGATAGCGTAGCACAGCACTGTTGGGTAGCAGGGCTTACTTTCTCTGGCTGACACCTCAGGGACGGTCTATACATTTTATAGAGCACTTGGGGTGAGGGTGCAGCCATCACATGGTTTTCTTGGTGTGTGAGTTTTTAGGAGCAAATGAAAACATACCTACAGTAAGGTAGAGAGACTTTAGTGATCCCTTTGCAGCCGAAAGAGCAATAGCTGGCAGTGCAGCAAAGGCCAAGGTCTGCTACCTCCTCTGAATTGAAAACAGATATCAGTGAAGTGACTTTGCTCAAGATAAAGCCTGATTAAAAGAGCTCCTGCTTTCCCAATTTATTATCAAATGTCTGTTTTGAGTCATCTGGAAGCCTGTGCAATTGCTGCAATGGCATGTGGGCTCTTTAGTCCATGTGCAGAAGACAGTGTGTGCACTGAGTATATGAGGGTGGTGGTTTTCTGGGCAGCTTTGTTGAGGCTTGGTCCTTCTTGTCCTGGCGGAAAGAGATCCTAGTACAACTCCTGGCATCTTGTCTGGTTAATTTGTCAAAGGAATTTTCTTACGTTATCTTCACCAGAGGCAGACCAACGCAGCATGAAGATAAAAGCTGCTCTCCATCTGTTTTATCTGTAGTCATTAATTAAAAACTGATGAAAGAAGCAAACTCTGCTTCAAAACTGATTCCTTGCAATTTGGGCAGCCTGCATACTGAAGCATTGGTACTTCATAGCCAGGTAGAGCACTGAGCTGAAACTAAGATAGCTGGGTTTATTCACACACTGATGGAGGCTTTATTCAAATTATTTAGGTGGGAATAACACTCTCACTTGCTCTCTCACCGTATTTGGCGCCATGTTCAGTATTTTCCATCCCTTCTGCTGAGAAGGACTTAGGGTCCCAGTAGCTGAAAAACTGAACGTGACCAGCAGTGTGCGCTTGCAGTCTGGAAGGCCAACAGTATCCTGGGCTGCATCAGAAGAGGTGTGGCAGCAGGGGGGGATTGTCCCTCTCTGCTCTGCCCTCATGAGGTCCCATCTGAGGTACTGTGTGCAGGTCTGGGAGCCCCCAACATGGGAAAGATGGGGAGCTGTTGGAGCAGGTCCAGAGGAGGGCCACAAAGATACTCAGAGGGCTGGAGCATTTCTCCTGTGAAGACAGGCTGAAGGAACTGGGCTTGTTCAGTTTGGCAAAGAGGAACATCCAAAGTATGGGAAGCAAATACTCATCCATTTTGCCATAGCATGTGGCCTGCACAGCAGTCAGCAGGTCTGAGCTCTTGGTACAGCCTAGCACAACGCTTGCTTCGGCAGGGCTCTGTGACCCCCACCTGCCTGGTGATTCATGGATTATCAAATTGGGAAAGTATTTTAGTGTGCTCATGTCTCTTCTGGGAGATCTGGGTGTCCAGTTGTGCAAGTCTCTACTTGGCTGCCTGGGATTGCCAAAGGAGCTTGTTATGACTTACCAGATGTCCCAGTTCTGAGAAGGTCAGTGAAAATACATGAGAAAGGCTAATGTATGCTAGGCTGTTCTTTTCTAAGTAGTTTAACTGTCTGAAATTGCTGTTGTAGATTGCAACGCCAGATCGAACACGACATTTAATGTGGGAGATTTAATTCACTATCTCTCACAATTCTACCAAACTTTGTTTAAGTCAGGCAGTGGGCAGGTCCTAGTAGAGGAGTCAAATTAGGGTTTCTCAAGATGTCTGAAAGTATCTCTTCTTATGCTTCCTCTATTTGAAGATAATTAAGAGGCTCTACGAATAATATTCTCATCTCTCTCTATTCTCTCTTCCTTGTCTGTATCTGAGAGCAGGCAAGAAGGAGATACAGAGTCACCTTTGTGAGCATACGTTGGGTATTCTCTGCTGTGACTCTTAGTCGAGTGACGTAGTCTGCAGGGACCATGCACTACAGAACCACTTGCTGAACAGAAATCCGACTCATTTGTTATCCTTAAAATTATTTTTATGAAGGTGCTTTGCTGGGTAAGCGCAACATTTTTTGGAATAGGCACATATCCACTAAGTGTCATAAGGCACAAAGCAAAGGATGCCGTGCTGTGGAAGTCCTGGAAGCCAAGGTTGTCCTTCAAGTAGATGTACTACAGCTCTTGAGCCTGCAGATTCAGCAGCTGCTGTGAGTTCAGATAGTACCATGACACAGCAGGAAAAACAAAAGCCAAACAAGCTTTTTTGGGCTACTATAGCAGAGCAAAATAATTTAAGGTAAAACGAGAAAAAGAAGGGAAAATGGTAACTTACGTTATTTTGTCTGTGTGGTCTTAGCAGTGCTGAGGACTGTCCAAGGGTATGAGAAATAGTTGTTCGTTGTGCTGCTGTGAAGGAATCAGGTTCTTTTAGGGTTTCTGGGCCAAGCAGTGACAGTGTGAGGTGCTCCTCTGACTTCATGTTGGTGCCCAGCACGTGTTCAGTTGACCTTCCAGAGTAGATGGAAGATGTCATCTTGTGCATGACTTTTGAGCCGAGAACCCTGTGGGAACTGGGGCTTGTTACAGTACAAAAGGAGTAGTGGGAAGCTTTGGATGATTCTGATGTCATTTGGAGGGCAGGGAGCATTGCTTGGCAGGAAGCTTGTGTTTGACTTCTCACGAAGCTATAGTCTTTGTGCTGGTGGTCATTAATTCCATTCCTTTTAAGGCAGCTATAAGATTATCTTGATGTCCCAACCTTCCTTGGCTCCTGCTGGATAGCACTGACCTGGATGTAGCCTGGAGTCTCTTAGTCTAGATGTAACTATCTTCTGGCTGTGTCTGTTCCTGTGTTGTTTGTCCTGGTCAGCTGTCAGGTTGTGCTGACACACGTTTCCTCTGCTGCCAACAGATCCAGGCTGTCCTGGGCTCCTCTTCTCTTTACTTTGGTGATCCCACAGGCTGGTGGTGAGCAGCTGTTCTGCCCCAAGAACATTGTGCCCAAGCTCATCTTTACCTGTGCCGTCGTGCTGACATAAGTGGAATTGTAAGAGGTGCCTAACTCAGACCCAGAGCATCTCCCTCTCCTTTTGTATTTGCAAGATCATCTCTTGCTATTTGGGATTTTTCCAGTGCTCTGGTTTATTGTATTCTGTCTATATAATCACGTGATAACAATGCAAGTTAGCACTGTTTCCTTAAACCGTGAAGAGGTCAGCCTCTAAAGGAAGACGAAAGTACATTTTGCAAGTTTGCATCTTGTATAGTGAAAGTAGTTTCTGATATGACTTAGCTGAGTGGCAGTGTGAAGGCTTAGAGGATAACTTGCCTTTTTCACTGTCGTTGATGCATGTGAGAAACGTATAGAAGCTACTTTGAACTTGATTGAAAAGCTGCTGATAAGAAGATGTCTGTACTTCTATAATGGTAAATAGCTGGAATCCTGTTCCATTCTTTGGTTATTGCTTGAAATTCTTTGATGGCTGTAAAATGATGTAACCTTGTATATGGCTTGTTAGACAGAAACACACCTATAAAATTGTCACCGTGCTACAAAGCAAGCATCTTTGCCATCTCCTTTGCAAATGCTGACCATACTGCTTCAACTCTCCTTATTTTCCAAGTTAAAAGCTGATAACATAAATGCTGAGTCCGAGTTCCACAGAGATGACTCAGACCTGATTTCTGTAAATTGTCAGATAAAACTGATACAGTGGCTATAGATAAAGAACATATTCCACTTAAAACAACGGAATTCAGGGTTTGAATCTGATTACTTATCTCGGAGTTTTGCCAGTGCCCTAGGTAAGCCTAATTAGAAATGTTAATAAATATTGCAGGCTTGAATTCACCTTTAATCCTGAGTAAAGGATGGGATAGTGAATGAAAATGCAAGTTGCAGGAGCTCGGTGAATACTTGGAAGACACCTGCTTGTTGAAGGCAGGAGCGACTGTGTGTACAGCATCAGTGCTGTAAAACTGCATGCATGGATTCAGTGATTTGGCCTCTAAAAAGCAAAGCAGCCTTAATCTGATTGGTCACTGCTGTGTGGTATCTATGATGTGAAAAACTGAATTCATCTAATAGTTACTAGAGTTCAGGATGGAAAAGGTCTGGCAGTTAACTGCAGGTTAAGGATATCTGTCCTTAACTTACAGCTTGACTATTGATAAGGGATGAGTAGGTGAAACTGACCCTCTTTAACTATTTATTTCTTCTCTTTACCCTGTAAGATTCCTTTGTGGCTTTGCTCTGGCCTTGCTGCATGGTGAAACACTGCCTGCAATTGTGTGTTGGGCGGGGGTGAGGGAGGGTGAAACCTACTATGCTGCACGTGTTGGGCTGTTCTCTGGGTGACTGCACTGCTTCTCTGCAGCTGCGATGCTTTCACGCTGAGGAGCCTGGAGGTGGTCTGAATTTTTGTCTGACTCAAAGACAGAATCAATACTGATCATAGAATCATCGAATCATAGAATGGTATGGGTTGAAAAGGACCACAGTGATCATCTAGTTTCAACCCCCCTGCTATGTGCAAGGTTGCCAACCATCAGCCCAGGCTGCCCAGAGCTTCATCCAGCCTGGCCTTGAATGCATCCAGGGACGGGGCATCCACAACCTCCTTGGGCAACCTGTTCCAGTGTGCCACCACTCTGTGTGAAAAACTTCCCCCTAATATTGAACCTAAACCTCCCCTGTCTCAGCTTAAGCCCATTCCCCCATTCCACCTTGTCCTGTCGCTATCCACCCTTGTAAACAGCTGTTCTCTTTCATGTTTATATGCTCCCTTCAAGTACTAGAAGGCCGCAATGAGGTCTCCCCAGAAATTCTTCTGGGATGATCTTATTGTCAGACTGTGAACAAGAGAAAGAAGGTGGCAAGTATCCACCTTGGTGCTTCTGGACCAGTTTCACTGCCCCCACGTGAGTTCTAAATGCAGTTGGTGTGGGGCTGCATCACAGTGCTTTGTTGCCTTCTGCTCTGGGCATCCTTGTTCCTTGAAGCTGTTGACTTTACACTTATGAAGTGGGATATTTTTTTGCTTTTGAGAAATAAAGGCAACTTTATTTTATTTTTAATTTTTCATTGGATAATTAGCAGCAGGCTTGTGCAGATACTTGAATGCTAAGCTGCGTGCAGAAGGCAATATATCGATGTCATAATGTAGGCCAGAGAGGTCCTACCTTCTCTTTCCTCAATTCCCACAAATTCTTCCCTTGACAGATTTGTATCCTGTCTCAGTCATAGCCTGTTACTCTAGGAAGCCTTGCAGCAATGTACTGACACTGCAGTGGCAGTGGTTGGCCAAGGTTAGTTGCTTTGACAAAATCACAAGAGCTTTACATGCGCCTGTTCTGAAACTCATAGGTGGTTTGTCTTCATGAAGCAGTAGTTACTGATTAAAGGAAAATTAGAAAGTCCTAATGCTACAGCGGACCAGATTAACTTTTTATGTGCCAAAAATGGATGTTTTTCCAAAAAAGGTGAGGATTTCTGAAAGTCACTCAGCGTATGTTATGCTTAAGAACCTATTTTTTGAACAGAAGTAGCTCCAATGAATATTCATGTATCACTTCTGGTCTGTTTTTCTTGTTGCATGTCCAAACACAGCAGCTCATTCTTGTGAATCACTTCTTATTTTTATTTTGCAAAGCATTAGGGTTACTGGCTTTATTTCTTGCCTCCTCCTCTTTGCCCACCAAGCTCTCCACACTAGCATTGAAGTACTGCTCTGAATGTTGCTGCAGTTGTCAGAGATTGTGCACAAGCCAGCAGGGAAATGAAGACGACCTCCGAGATGTTGTGCCTTGTTCTGACACTGTAATACCAAGTTTCAGAGCAAATACCTTTTGTCAGCCCCGCTGTTAATTGTTACAGTTGCTATTGGAGCGGTTTAGCAGTAATAGCATCTCATCCTGGGCTGGAACATCTCTGCTAACATACCTGCTAATTGCTAGCTCTGTTGTGCTGACTGCTACTGCTGGGATGCGTGCTTGGCAGAGTGTGTCCTGGTGCTGAACAGCTGACAGTGGTAATACTTTGCTCTCCCTGTGCATGTGTGCATGCTGCCATTCACTTTTGTTGGTACCAGAGCTGAGCTTCAACTGTAGCCCTTCCAAGGGGAGCTGAGCCCAACACTGTTGTTTTTCTGTGTGGATTGGCTGCCCAGTAACACAGAGATGACAGATAATAATCTCTGCAAACATTGAGTTGAATCTCCCATCCATACTGATCTTTATAAGCTACGTTTCCAGTTATAAGTATTGAGCTCTCAGCATGGGGCTGTTCAGCTGATTATTCAATCCCAATCAGAGCTGGAGAGGATTAAATTTCCCTAGAGCACAGACAGCAGATAAACCTGCTCCACATATTTGGTAAATATGAGTTCTGACTTTGAGACCCTATAATGAGAAATCTCAGGTAAATGAACTAAGTTTTAGCTAGTTACTAATTTACAAGCCATGTTTTTCTTTTTGTTTTTGGTTTTTCTGCTTGGGTTGTCTCTTCGTGGTCTTTCTGATGTTATGCTAGGGGGAGCAAGGTGTTCATTTCTATGTGAAAGAGAAGAGTGTTTAAATTTTGCTCATTGTGGCACTATTTGCTGTACCTTGTTGCATTCCCACAGCTTAATGGGGACTGTAGAGCTTTTATTAGTAATTAGCTCATTGTGGCTTTAGGGCTTTCAAACACGAGTAGTTGTTTTCATCAGGGGTATTAATTATGAATCACAAACCTGTAAACAGCTATAGCCGAGAATGTGCACATTTGCAGATATGGCTGTTTTGCTGTTCAGCTCTGGGTTAGCTCTGCACTGCCCTCATTGTTGTTGCAGAGAAGTGTATGCAAAACATACTTTTAACCTCCTAGATGCTATTGAGTTCCTACATTGCAGTATGTGGAACTGGGGGAAAACGAGTCCAGGCATTTGTTTTCAGAGCAGTCTGTTTTAAGGAGAACGGTTTGAGCAGGTAGAAGGAAAGATTTAGGGAGCTCAGCTCTCAAAAAGCCATGCACATAAGGTCTTCTGATAAACAAATACAGCTGGATTTTGTTTGATTCCCTTCTTTGGGATTTGGGGGAGGATGCAACTTACAGAGAATAGTTTTACCAGCTTAGCATCGCTGGTGCTGGCTTTGCTTCTAGTGTTGTTTTCCTGATTTTTTTAATTTATTTTTTAAAGGCAACAGTACAAGACTAAGAAACAAAATGAAATTCTCTTCCTATTATAGTTGAGAACAAACCTTCCTGTTAACTCAGCGTAGCTGTGTTTTCATTCATTCATGTGGGGAGAGCTGGAGAGCTTGCTGACCACTCAAAGAAACAGGATCCGTATATACCAGGGATCCTGGGAGGCCCCAGCAGCATCTTTGGGTCGAGCAGGACAGTGGCTATTGTGGCTTTAGGTTAGAGACCCAGTAGAGGTGGTTGGATGTCTGGATTTCTGCTTGTGGAAGTGGTCTCTGACCACGTGGGATGACTGGCTCTTGAGCACTGAATAGAAAAGGAAATGTTAAAGCTGTGAAGTAGAACAGGTTAGATTCGTAATTCTGGCCATAAACACTGATGAAACAAGAGCTATGTTAGTGCGTGTGTTGGATTGTTGATGGCTATGACAAACGGAGTTGCACTGGGAAAGTGCTGCTGTGCCTTGCTAGCTGGCCTTTTGTGGGGAGGAAAGGTGCATCTGCCTCTCATGGACCCTTCCTCATGTGCATCCACAGGAACTTGGTTTGTGCAGTCAGCTGATTTGTGTCCCTGAAAACCCACCTGGGCTGGAAGGCTTGCCTTTTTTTCCCAGAGGTTCCCTCCCTCCGTTTGATCTTTTGTTTTCACTAAGAACCCTTCTGTAGATGTCTAACCATCAAGACTTGAAAACTGATTTCATAGATGTAATAAAAACCGGATTGTAAGTCGGCTTTTTGAATAGTGATGATGTTGGTTGAGTTCTGGAGCTACTTTCATTACTGCTAATTTCTTTAAACGTTCTACAGTGGGAGGTAGAAGAAATCAGAGAAGATGTTTTAGGTTTTATTTATTTATTCCAGTTAATTGCCTATTTTAGATTTCTATACAAGGATAGAAGGATACAAGGGGGAAGGCGCTTTTGTCCAGTTTTCTCTCCTCCCCTTCCAAGAAACAGATGGTCTGACCTGTGTGAGGTTTTAAGTGTTGGGATTGGCACTGGTGACTTTGTAAGGATTATTTAAAAAATAAATACAGAATAACCAGGAAGCATAATGTCTTTGCTCAGTGTGAAAGCTCATCTACACAAAAATAGCAGGCTCACAATATGTGACTGTGATGCTTCCCTGGACCTAAATAAGGAAAGCCATTACCTGATGTTGGAACATGGCTTTTAGCTGTTAGCATTTCCTCCTACTTCCCCTCCCCTGCCCATCAGCACACTCTTTGCAGCAGTGCTGCAGCTTCAAATATCTCCTATCAAAGCACGTGCAATCCTGACTGTTGCCTAAAGGACAGGTTGCAAGGAGGCTGTTTGCAGTGGGGCTGTTTTTATACTTAGTAGAGTACAGTGTTTGGGCCAGGAAGGAAACTGCTGGAGAGCTGTTAATGAAAAGTACCTGCGGTATCTAATTAGGTAGAGATAGCCAACCATGCCTAGTTAAGTCTAGATTTGTTTCCTTTTTAGGTTAATGTTTCTTGAAAATAAAGGTGAGCTTACTGCTATTTTGAGGCACAGACAGATTAGTGGTCCTTCACAATGCGGTGGAGTCCAAGCTGGTTTCTGTTGCTGCCTTAATGAATTTATTGACTTCAGAGGATGATGTGTTGAGTAGGAAGGAAAACATCAAAACTGAGATCTGCTTAACCCCTGTTATGTTTTACTGGTGTCTCTATTAATGAGATTCTGGGCTAAATCTTAGAGCCAAATCAAGCTTTTTCAGTACAGCATAGCCAAGAAGTGCATTTCTGTTTTAAAGCTTGTGTGTAACTACTTTGGTTGAGACAGGTCACATGAGAGTAGATCACAAAACACGACTTCCATAACAAATAAATAAATACTAAGATGTCAGCCCTACAGTGCAAGTCCTGGTAGACTGTCCTTGGAGCAGTCCCTGTTTGCATTTGTCATTACATTGCTTGGTGTTCCCCATGGATGTGAAGCAAGGACCTTTTCAATGATGATAACCAAAACATGGTTTATAGTGTCTAGAAACAGTGAACAATCACGCTAAGGAGAACATCGTCTGGCATCGTACGTCCTGTCCTTCCTTTGCTGGCCTGCAGATTGGCTGGGCAAGTTAATACAGGTATATCTGTGTAACTGCCATCTTCACTGTAAGGTTAGCTGTCAAGGAGCTTGTACTCATAGTTTCAGTACTTAATATAAGGAAAATACAGGTAGTGTTTTACAGTTGAAAGAGTAGGAGTGAAAATTATGAAGGATGACGTCATTGTCACTTTAAGCTCAGCTGTAATGTTATGTGAGCACTGCAGCCTGCTTTGTTTCCCTGGACTTCTGCTGTTGGTCCTGGGGAGAAAAGGTTTGGGGTTAGAGTGATGTTTTGTCTTGCCTTTTACAGCTATTCCTGCAGACAGACCTCTCAGCTTTTTTAAGCTGAAGCTGCAGGTGTAACTCCGCTCTTATGGTTTAAAAGTGATGTGTGTGCTTGTTAAATAAGGCTGTGATTGGCAGTGCAGGGGGAGGAGGAGTGATTCCCTCATTAGTGCTGCCTTTCTGGAGGAGAAGATGGGAATTAGATGAGAATCTACAGTTGAAGCAGTGATGGCTACCTCCTGTCCTCTCAGGTATTTAACCTACCGTCACCGTCTGACTGGAGGCTGTCGTGTCACTTCTTGTGTCCTCCTTGGTGCTTGCCATCTGTGGCCAATTATCTTCTCTGCAATGGCTCCATCTCTTGGCATTTTCTTTAACAAGAAAGTGTGAGAAAAGCGTTCATTTTGTTGCTGCCTCCTTTAGAAAGGCCTAGTTGGTGCTTCTGTAACTGAAGCCAAGTGGTTGTTGAACAGGAGGAAAATGGTTTGGTCTTGCTTATATTACAGTATTTGCTACGCTGTGCTGTTTCACTAAAAGCAACCCAGGCAGCCAATACAGTGCAGAAATAACACTCACTGCAACATAGCTCAGCCATTCTGTATGGCTGGAGTGCGCTACATACTTTGGGAGAAGGCTTTCTGTGTGATACTTTGACAGCCATCTCTTTTGGGTTTGTAGATTTTGTTCCTTGTGGGGTTTTTTTTGTTTGTTTTTTTTTTTGTATTTTTTTTTGGTGGGGATTTGTATCTTTGGGACAACGAGGCTTTTGATTTTTTAGTTTATTCATTTATTATTGCAAGCAGGTTAATAATGATAAGATGCTTGTGGGGCTGGAGAAGAGCTTTCTCACCAGGGCTACTGTGTTCTGATGAATCTCTTTCATTATCATTTCTTTAATCTCATCAGACCTTATTAGCAGGTCTGGCTTAGCAAAATTAACTCTTCTGCCAACTGGATGCTATTGATTTTTTTTTTTAACTCTTAGGCAATCCTATTACACTTTCAGCAGTCTGATCTGTGCGTTGGACAGGCAGCAGAACAAATCTGAGCAGGCAAGTCATTCAGCCATCAAGGACAGGATTCAAATCATCTGGGATAAAGGAAGGCACTGAATGTTTGTTGAAACCAAGAATGCTTAGGAAAAGTTGAAGGCTTTTTAAGAGCAGGTTCTCTAGGCAGTGTTTGCAGCGAGATGAGGCTTTTTATCTGTATCTTGAATTAATCACTTGGCACTGACTTCAGTAATAAACAACGAGATGAAACTGGAAGGGTCTGAGACATTTTACAGTCAGTGTGGTTTGAAGGTTTTTGTTGAGCCTTTTGGAAATAGGCTGAGGGTGGACCATGAAATTCCTTGGTGGCAGGCGCAGCTGTTTCTTCTGATGCGGTGGAGAGATGACTCTTGTGTGCAAGGCTTCTGCTGCAGAAGTTCACAAAGCTGCTCTGTTGGAGAAGAGCTAAGAGCATTGCTATCTAATTAGCTGAACCACTTAATCTTCTTGCTAGACGAGCTGCCGATAAACCCTCAAGCAAAGTACTTACTGAGCTTCAGGTATGAAGGGGTGCCGGAGAAAATTAAGATGCAGCAAATAAAGTACACTGCCCTGCTATACAGACACTCAGAGTCCCTTCCTGCTCTTCCACTTCAGACCTTCAGTTAGACTCTCTTGTACCATTTAAATTACAGTAAGTTCTTTTGGAATTACTAATTAATTTTTCCTACTAAATTTACACCACTGTGACTGTAAGGACTTCAATGGGAACTACTGCTGACTCATGTCTGCAATAGGTAAAAGATTTCCCCCTTCACCCCACTGTCTTTTTTTTTTTTTTTTTTAAGGTTGTCACAACAACTGTTCAAATTTTGGTGAGAAGCTACAATAGCTTCTACTTAATTTCCATAGGAGTTACTTTCTAATGCTAATTTCACGCTTGATAAATACAGTCCCTTGTTGCCTAGGCTACAAGTTACGGCACAAATGTTGATTACTGCACTGCTGGTTAATGAGTCTCCAGTGTACTGAAAAAATTAAAGCCAGAAGTAAGTGGGTTTATTCGCTTTAATCTTAAATCAGCAACAACCTAAGCGACCAATCTGCAAAATATTTCCAGTTAAAAATGATATTAATTCAATATTCAAATTCAATAATGGCAGCGTAACCCGAAGAAACAATAGCAGTCTTTGGTACATCACTGTCATGGTAAATGCATGCATCTTTCTTCATCGCTCTTTGGAGGTCTGCTGTTTATGAAGGTGACTTTGTTATGAACAGCTAAATACTTCAAAGTTAGAATGGAATGATCTTGGAATACACCAGTTGTCAACTTCCACAATATTTCTCAGAATTGTCTGGCTTGGCCGAGCGAGCCTGATGGTTCCTAAGCAATTTCAGAGTTACGTTTTTATCTGCTGACAGAGCTTTGCATCCTGTCATTCCCCAATTTATTGTACAACAAATTAGAACGTACTTGATTTGATGTCTTGAGACAGCATTAATTTTTTTATATGAATTTGTCAGAGGCCCTCTTGCTGGAGGATAGTTTTGCACCAAATCCTCAGTTTCTTTTTTTTCTGTAGAAGAATTGAAGTCTCATTTGTAAAGATTTGTTCAACTTGCTTTGGTTCACATGTAATTAAGGCAAGAATTCCTCGGTGCTCAGTCGGTTGAGAGGGGGCTCTGCTTGTTGACCTTTCCCTTGGTGACTCAGCATGGAGAACTCAACACTTCCCTACTGGGCAGAGGCCATTGTTAACTTTTATTCCATTATTATTTTTCATTTAAAAGCTAATTAACTCTTTTGCCTTCAATCCACGTCATACGTATTATTCCAGCTGTTAAGTAATATGAAAGTTTGTCTTCAGCAGGCTGCACATGTCATCTTGCCTTGGGAAATCAAAAGGGAAGATTACATAACAGCTGACAGTAAGTTTGGCTCCAGAATGTCATTAAACTAATGAACACTGAGTTTTCTTTCTCAGCCGCAATATTCTTGAGTTCAAGCTAAAACCTCTTTTTATGTGAAACCTAGAGTGCATTCAGGTGAATTGCAAAGCTCTGGGGGTCTTCTGCTCCTACATCATTAAACAGAACACACCCATTGGTTTAAGATACAGTGTAATAAATACAGTGCAGACATATGGAAGCCAGTTGTCCTTAAGTGAATTTAGAGTAATTTAACTTCTAAATTCTGTCTCTTACCAACGTTACTATTACAATTACCTGAATTTGAGGTCTCTCAGTATTCACCTGCTGATGCAATTCGACTGCTGAGTTGAATGCAGAAAAACATTGTCTTTTTTTAATTTGTAAAACACTTCAAAAACTGTAATAATAATAATAATTGATTTTTCAACACTGATTCTGGTTTGTTTTATGGAAGACTAAAGAATTTTAGGACTGAGAGTTTTGGGACCTAAAAAGTCAAGATAAATGCCAAATACGTAGCACAGCCACGGGTTTATTATATGCTATTAAAAACACAAACATTTTCAGAATGAAGTTTTGTGTCTGATGCATGTATTTTAATGAAAACTAAAGGTTTCTCCTAGAATTAATCAGTTCATCTCTTCACCACTGTAGGTCCTTAACAGCTTCTATAAGAAACAAGAAGGGAGTTGGTCACTTTCATTTAGATTGAAAACATATTTTGATATGAGAAGGCTGTTCACTCACATCTTAGAACTCGTTGTTGCTTTCATTTTTTATGACAAAGTGCATTTAATTGCAGGAAGGGTGCTGTATTTACATCAAGACTACAGTTGTACACCTATATGAGTTGTTTGCTGTATTAGGTGCTATGTTGAAAATGCTATAATAGCAATTGAAGAATGCTTGTTTGCACTACATTCTGACAGATCTATATTCAGGCTTAACATGTTTGAAAGTCCGTATTGGGCAGGAGTTTTGTTGTGCAGATTTCTTTGCTTGTTTTAATCCTGTCTTTCAGAAGGCCTTTATCCATCAACCTAATGAGAAATTTGGTTTTCAAATAAGAGAAGAGTGTAACATGCTATGAGAAACAACACAGTAAACAGAAATAATCATGTTTTTGGTCCTTAAAGTGAAGCAAGCCCCATGTATGATATGAATAATGATGTAAGTATTCCATTAAACTACCGGATTAGGTAGTGTCTAATGTAGACAACTTGTATTTTCATGTCTATGCAGCACAGCAACCCTCTTATGAGTACAATTAACTTTGTTTGAAGTGGGGTCCTTGTTACTTGGTTCAAAGTTGAGCTTTTCTTGCACAGCAAGGAAATTGTTTCGCAGAAATAATCAGAACCCTGAGGCAGGTGAGATGCTTAAAACTGCTATGTGTGTACACATGCACTGGCCCAGATATCAAGGGCAGATGATGAGAAGTACTGAGTAGCAAGGTCACATTCAGAATGGCTGAATTTTTAAAAAATGTATGGTCATTTTAATAGATTGGCTAGCATAATAAACTGATGCAAAAGTAGAGCCTGTATGTGAGTCACAATCGTTCTATGAAGCAGCATATTCCTTTTCTAATCACAGTGTAATATTCCTAAGAGCATATCACATTTTTCTTCCTTCTTTCTCAGTAAGCTGTGGCAAACTGTTCAGAGTTCAGATTTCCTGTGGCTGTACCTATTTGCTGATCTGTGGGACCTTCAAACAGAGTCTTTCAGCAGAATTTGTTCCCATTCCTATTTCTCTGTCAAGAAACTGTTGTTTTGTGCAGGATCAGCGTGAGTGAGTCAAGCTCTCTCAAAATCTGTTCAGGACCTGTTTAAAATTAAAGGTAAAATACGCAGCACGTGCTCCTTTTGGATAACTTGGTGCTTGTAATCTTGTACTAGTGCTGCAAACAGTGCGAACAGAGTGGGTCAGCCTGGGTACTGCAGTTGCAAGTGGAAATACATGGTTCTGTTTACTTGGTCTTTAAACTTGCTCTGTATGCATAGCCTACTCTGCTCAGTATTCAAAGGCAAAAAGTGTGGACACTCTTATAAAATGCTTTAATCTGGACATAGTGTTCGAGGTGCTGACCAAGTGTACAAACTGTTTTGTTCAATGTTCAGGGCCCACTGCCTCAGGGAATGCTATTCCAAGCGCACTGAGCCGGGATGGGCAAGCAGTGATGGGGGGGTGAAGAACCAGCTTAGTGCTGGCACAGGAGGCTGGGGCAGGATCTCTAGTTACAGGAGAACTTCAGCCAGGCTTCTGAAGGAGCAACGATCCTACATAGCATCCACTTCACAGGGTTGCCACTTTTTCTTAGGAAAGCCTCTAATTTGCAGGTATGTTTTGGTAAGCTTCAGTGAGACGTAAGATATGACTTTTGCGAGGTGTTAGCTCTTGGCTGCTGCTGAGAGGAATGTGCTAGGCTGGGTGGGTCCTTCCACCTTCCCCCTGCAGGGCCCCCCTTAAAATCATAGAATCAATCAATAAGGTTGGAAAAGACCACTAAGTTAACTACATCCAAACCATGCCCTTCATTACTACATCTTTGCTCTACACAGGTGATCCTTGTGCAAGTAAGTTTGGTATATTGGATCCAGAATAAGCTATTCACTCCCTTTTCTGGGTTAGCTTTCAGCAAATCTGCTGTCCTGAGCTGGAACAGGACAGGATCCCTCCAACACCAGGTTAGTAAATTTGGGCAAAGGGATGAAGTTGGATCAACTTGAAGATGCATTCTAATGCATTTGCTCTGTTGCACTGCTTCCAAGTCCATCTGTGGAACAGCCATCCTGGGTGAGAGCAAGTGCCCCTCCAGCTCAGGTCTTGTTTCTGGTAACAGCAGAGAACAGAAGCCTGGAGAATAAGAGTAGTAGAGGCAGTGTATATACATGCAAAGCTGTGGACTTTCATGTATGCATGTACAGGGCTCTGTACAGCTCTAGTACACCTTTTCTGCTTTCATACCCCTCTGGTACAAAGTCTTTCTAAAACAGAAGTAGCATCCTTGTATTTAGTAGCCTTCAGTTGATTTCCTAGCATCCCTCCACTTCACTTCTATCACTCACAGCATCCTATGCCAAGACATTCTTGTTCCCAGAGTTCCCATGGCTACTTACCTCCTTGATGGCTTTGACCTTGCTACCGGTTCCTTTTCTACAAAGCACGAGCAATGCTTTGTTACTTCTTCCATATCACTGACTTTTATAGACCTATAGAAGCCATAATGAATCTGGCAGTGCTTATTCATTTGAACTGCTCATGCTGATGGTACAGTGCAAGCATTTGATCAGTAAGAAACGGAACCAGCAAAACCGAATCACCAGCTGACCGCAGGAAAAGGCAGCTTGAGTCAGGTTCTTCCCTGTTCTTATCCTGTTGTTTGAATATGTTTTTTCCACACTGCTTTAGGCTGTACTGTGAAAGCTGTTGACAGTGCAGAACAGCACTGCATCCAGGACAGAATAAGAAACAAAATAATGGAAGCCTGAAGCAGTAGTGGAAGTTGTGAATAGATGAAACCCTGAAGTAGCTGTGCCAGAGCTACGGGGTGTCCCTATATTTAATCCTCCTTGGGCAAGCAATAAAATGCTTAAATGCCACTCATGAAGATTGAAACTGCACATCAGGAAAAAGTGATGATAGGGCAATGGAATAAGCTAATGAGGGAAGTTCTGAGGACACTCAAACGATTTGTAGAGTGAGAAGATGGAAATGGTGTGTTTGCCTGGTTAGATAATTACTCTCTGTCTTTGCTGACCTCGGTTAGAGGCAGATATTAAAGGGGTATTTTTTTTGGTTGTCATTTTATAATAAACTAGTCCCTTCTGTTTGCTCGTGATACATATTTTCCCTGTGAGGAATTTCCCTTGAAAATGATATCACTCTATTAAGATGTTTAACAAACCTTGTTTATTTTGTCTCTGGGAATAAATTCGGGGTAGGAAGGCTGTTGCATCATTTAAAGAGAGAGAGCATAGTTTACCTGATCATGCTCTGGTTAGATCAGCTTCATCCTTTGCATTACAGATGTTGTTTTTGTAACCGTAAATACAGCACAGTTTGTTTGGGAACACCAGAGAAATAGGACTACTTTAGGAATTAATTTAGGGAGATGGGATTGAGATATGATCTAATATGACAGAGCCATCTTAGCCTGCAGCGTGTATGCTGCCTGCTGCTTTACTCTTCTGTGCTGGGCAGCGTGACTCCCTTGTTAGTCTGTTAGTTACCACTGAAAATGCTATTCTAGAAATAGTTTTAAGCTGTGATTTAAACAAGTGCCAGAAGTAGAGTTGTTTCTTAGGTAAGCGGTGCCCTGTGCTGCATCAATTCAGTGCATCTGTAGTTATGTGGCTGCTCTGCCATGTCTGCCAGAATTCTTCCTTACCCCTCCCACTTAATAAGACAACATTTCTTTTCTGAAAAGAAGATAATACTTGCCTTCTTTTTTGCTTGTTTCCGTCTCCCTCCTTTTTTACAGACCTTTTAATATCAATGTTTGTTAACCTGCACATTAATAGAAAAATTCTTCGCCCTGCCAGGCCATGAGTTCTTCCAGGCTGGATGTGGTTCTGGGCAGCCTGGTCCAGTGGTTGGCAACCCTGCCCGTAGCAGGGGGGTGGAACTAGATGATCTTTGAGGTCCTTTTCAACCCAGGCCATTCTATGATTCTTTTTAGTGTCTTCCTGCTTTCCTTAAAGCGTGTGCAACATGGATGTAAGACCATTGTTGAGGGCAACACAGCACTAACAAAGATCATATGTGTACTGTGTGACTGAAGATGGGATGTTTTTATACCAGCAGTTGCAGACAGAGCTGAGCTGACTTTTCTTGGGCTAATAGTAAAAGCCCAAAATAAAGGTGAGCCTAGTGCAGAGATTTTCGTGTCTGCTTGGGCCTGAAGCTTGTGTATCCAATCCACTTGTGTTAATCTGTTGGTGTACTTGGATGAATAAGCTGCAGGTCTTGAAGGTCTGCCCTAGGTTGAATATCTCTGTGCAATAGTCTGTTTTCTGCTTTAGACGTGCTCTTTGCTTGTGCCCAATTGATACCTCCTGCAGCATATTGGTGACTGAAGGGATTGTAGGGATTGATGGTGATGACAGGAGATGATGATTTCCCTTTGTCTCTAAGGCTTGCTGCCTCTTTTCACCCCTATACTCTGTCTCTTTACATTGCTTTTGGGTGAACTTTTAAAGTGAAGGTCACATTCTGACAAATTTTATATTCAGCTGTTGTTTTCAGTTTCAAAAGGACCTTCTTCTTCCTATTTGGAGGTGACTAATAAACTTTCCATGGGTGTTATCAGGTATATTTATTTCTTGCTTGGCACCATCCTCTGTTTTTCAGGGTGATGGCTGGTAGCTTTAGAACTAAATAAAGCTCTCACTGATCTCTTCTGCAATGTATTCTTTTCCCAGGGTACATTATAGCCAGAACAACCCAAATTACGTCTCCTCTTTTTATCTGGAAACCCTGTTCTGGTGAAAGTTGACTCTTATTTTATCTGGCTTTTCTGAATAAACAGTAGCCTATTCCTCTCTGTTCTGGATGTCTGCATACAGTGCAGCTTTTTATGCTATGCTTCTGCGCTTTATTGCTCCCCTCCTCTAGCAGCGTCCCTGAATGGTGTGGGTGATCCCAGAGTACTTTGACCTCTGAGCAGATTTTGCTTTACCTGTGGATTTTGAATGCGTTTTTTACAGTAATTCTGCAGTCAGGATGTTATTTCATCCTCTGGCAGCCACTGCACGCATTAAGTATGTAAGCTTCTTCTGATGTCAGAGGAACATGGGCATTGAAAGCAGAATGGAGAGGTCTCAGGTGCATGTAGATGAAAAGGGATGCTTGGCCTCTGCACAAGCTAGGTCATGTTTCAGTGGGAAAACTTGCTTTGGACCAGATAAGTTTTGTTATCTCTTGAGCTGTTCCTGAGGCAGCACTGGACCGCAGGCCTGTTTCTCAGTACACCTCAATATGTGTACTTGTTCTGCTCTTGCTGGTTCACTACCTGGCATCTGAGAGCCATGTTTACTGAAGCCAAGAGTCCAGACCTCCTGTGAGACTCTGTTGCCATATTTATTACAGCACCGTGGGTTGGTGACCCTAAAACAAGATCTCGTGCTGTAAAGGTACAGCCCACAGGGTAGTGACCTACCTTGGCTTTCTAGAGTACATTCATAGTGGGCTGGGAATAGCATTTGTGTCAGGGAACAGCAATATTTGACACCATAATTGTGAGGGAGCTTTAGAGAGCACAAGTTTTCAAAACTGGAAACAGGGAAGGGCCAGGAAGATATTTGTGTGAGAAGAGAGAAGCAGACAAGCAAAGGTGAGGATGCTGAGTTCAAATGAAGTAGAAGCTTGTGTAGCTGTCTGAGTTGCTGCTGCCTTGTGCCCTCGCTGCCTAGCTCCTCTCTCTGGGCTCCCCAGGCCTTGTGGCTGGGAGAAGGGAAGGTGTAGGGCACCAGCTTGGTGTCCTTCACCACGTCTGCTTCCCTCTTTCGCAGTGGTGCAGGGATGCACACGTGTGATCTTGTGATCTTTCTGGGCCACATGGTCAGTGCAAGGGACACCTTTCAGTGTCAACAGTATCTGTACCCTCCTTCCTTTGCTTGTGGGGTCATGCACATGTATAACCAAGCCAGCCTCTGAACCAGAAGCAGCATTCTGGCCTTACTGTGCCTCAGATTTTGCATGCAGTACGTTTTGATGGGAATACCAAGCTTAAAAGATGTTTGGAGCAGATTGGCTTTAGTGACTAGCTTTGTGAAAATATATGTAGATTGGATTGGAACCAAACTCCTCATTCTGGTCATTCCATTTCCTGAAGAAGTAGGTTAGAAGTAGGCTGGGATGAATGTGTCCCTTGTCCAGTTCCTCCCCTCCTCTGCAGAGAGGAACTCCGGTTAAGGAGGAGGACATGAGATTGCTGGAGTTTGTTAACTTTCTTAGGGAAAGATCTGACCTCATGGATAGCACATTCCGGGGGAAAAAAAAAAATTAAATCTAAAAAATTCAGTGGCCCAGTGGAAGCAATCTGGTTTGGTTTTATTGTCCGTAACTGTGCAGGAGTTCTGGCTCTGCCTCACTTCTGCCAAATAAGCATAGCAGCTCTGCTTGGATTTTTCATGGAAGAGAAGTCCAGCTCTAAATCTCCTACCCTCCCTACAAGTGGTCGTCACTTCAGTGGTGGGGAGAACAGCAGCCTTGGAACCTTGCATGCTTTTCTTCTTCACTCCTCTGGTGACACTTTGTAGTTTGTCATCTGATGTATTGACAGAGACCTAGTGGCCAGAAAGTTACTCCTGCATTAATCACCTCTTAGTTTCCAAATAATTACTTCCTATGTGTTGTGGTGGTGATTGGCTGAGAGAGTCAGGAGCCCATTTCCAACCTCCTCTTTAAGCTTCCTGGCCTGGAATGTTGCATGGTATCTGTGCTGCAGTTTCCAAGTCTCAAAATCAGAGCTATCCTCCCTGTCAAGAGCCCTCTATTTTACCCAGAGCTATTTGTTTTCATCCTGTAAAATCCAAATCATTTCACTGTGAATGAAATACAGGAGGTAAACAGCACAGATAGCAACATGAGCTAGATTTTGAACTAAGTTAGAAGAAAATAAATTTTTAAATGTTACTGAGATGCAGTTTGAAAAGTCTTATTTAAAAATAAATTAAAGAAATCCCACCCTCTATTCCCTTAATGCATATGACCAAGTGCTGCTGATCAGAGAGTAGGTATGCAGAGGCCAGGAATTGGGTGGTAGGTGATGCATTGTACTCTCTGCAGTGACACGTCTCCAGTGTTGGGATTTTGCATGCAGGGAAAGACAGCCTGGAAAGACAGGCCAGGGCTTCTGTGTTTTGCTATGTTATACCTTCACAATGTGTGCTTGAATATGTGTGTTCAGAAGTGTCTCAAGAAGGCATAGAGGGATGTCAGTGTATTGACAAGAAAAGAGCACAGTGTGTAAGGCTTGATCTGGTGACTATCCCAAAGCAATCGCCATCATAAACCTCCTTGAAATGCATAATTGAAGTGAACAGCACCTTATACTTCTGGGTTAGCAGTTTCCATTTCTCTGTGGTGTCAAGTAGCTGTCCTGTGACAGTCCCTGTAACCATACAATGTGATAACGTGTCATGTTTTGAATTCCTCCCTCATTAGAGGCGCCCGGGCTTGCTGAGTTCAGGAATGCATGTTTGGGTACGTTTGTGCCCTTCTTTGGACGTGATGGGCTCTGTGATTATGCCCTGGATTGGAAGAATAGCACAGCCATGTGTTTACTGCCTTGTTAGCGGCGTAAGAGTCCTTGCCACAGGAACAGCTGCTGGTGCAGGCATCTGAACTTCAGCCTCATGGTCCTCATTCTCAGTAGACCTTGTTCTGAATTATGCATTAACAACCCACAATGTGAAAAGGCTGTGTGATGCAGTCATTTGTTCTGGGTCTCTCTGGGTGTCAAGTGGGAGAAGAAAACATAGAAGCAATATTCAATTGGCTGTTTCATAGGGCTCATAGTAGCTCCGAAAAGGATGTAGGTAAAGATTGGATCCAGTAAGTCTTGTGTTCAGGAGTGTTTTACTGCCAAGCCCTGTGAAGATGAACACTTGTTATGCCTGAAGCCTAATGGAACAGAGCTACCTGCTGACCCAGCTCTGGGCTCTTTCTCTCAGCCTTCTTTCGGTAAGCACAGTGTTGGAGGCATTCTTTACCCTTAGGCAAATCCGTAATTTAAGAGTAAAAGCATGCACACTAATTGCATTTACTGATATGTCTCATCAATAACTGCACTTGAGGCCCTACCCTCTCAGCCTTCAGAACACAAAATGGCCCCAGACCACCTTACTGCAGCCTCAAAGACTCAGACAGAGGCAGTGCACTGCCAGTTCCTGAAATTTCATACTCTGCTGATGTCTTTAGAAAAGGCCCTTGGGTCAGTGGTCACCCACTTGCTACACCAGCCAGATAAAATTTGCTTGCATTAAGAAACAGTTCTCTTATTAAAAGGTCATCAGCAGACCAAGTGGGTTTCTTGGAAATGTGCTTTCATACCTTTGTGTTAGTAGCTTTCCATCTTAGCTTTCTCAGAACTCTTCAGGTCTAACAAGTAGCATGGTGTTCCAAGAAAAAGAAGGAAATTGGGCAATGCTGAATGCTGGTATGTGAAACTCAATGGAGAGCTTTTTGATCATGTTAAAGGGGTAGCATTTTTTCAATCAGCTTTGACCATCTTAACCCTTTTTATATCTTTCCTGCTAAGCCAGTTACAAAAATAAAAGTAGCTATTTGGAGGGATTCTGCATATTTCTTTTGCTGCGGGTAGTGTGAGGCTCTTCGATATTTTGAAAATAAATGTATAATTGAAGAAAATTCCATTTACTATGAATAAGGTAAGAGAGGGGACAGAGCAGGTCATTGCCTGCAGGAAATGTGTGCTTGGATGGCATCCCAGAAAGATGCTTAACCTTCTCCCATTCAGGATAAGTAACTGGAAGGGATTTTGATAAGGACTAAGCTAAGGATTTTGATAAGGACACCAAGCTGAGCAGTGCGGTTGATACAGAGGAAGGTAGGGGTGCCATTCAGAGGGACCTCAACGGGCTTGAAAGGTGGGCCCAGGTGAACCTAATGAGGTTCAACACAGCACAGTGCAAGGTTTTGCACTTGGGCTGGAGGAATCCCAGGCATCCATACAGACTGGAAGGAGCGGCCCTTGAGAGCAGCCCTGCGGAGAAGGATCCAGGGGTCCTGATGGATGAAAAGCTTAATATGAGCCAGCAGTGTGCCCTTGCAACTCGGAAGACAAATGGTACCCTGGGCTCCATCAGAAGAGGGGTGGCCAGCAGGGACAGGGAGGTGATTGTCCCCCTCTACTCTGTTCTTGTGAGGCCCCATCTGGAGTCCTGTGTCCAGGTCTGGAGCCCCCAGTACAAGAAAGACAGAGAGCTGTTGGAGAGGGTCCAGAGGAGAGCCATGAAGATGATCAGGGGGCTGGAGCACCTCCCCTACAAAGACAGGCTGAGGGAGCTGGGCTTGTTCAGCCTGGAGAAAAGAAGACTGCGGGGTGACCTCATTGCAGCCTTTCAGTACCTAAAGGGAGCCTACAAACAGGAGGGGAATCAACTCTTTGAAAGGGTTGATAACTGCAGAACAAGGGGGAATGGTTTTAAGTTGAGGGAGGGAAGATTTAGGTTGGATGTCAGGGGGAAGTTCTTCACAGAGAGAGTGGTGAGGTGCTGGAACAGGCTGCCCAGAGAGGTTGTGGATGCCCCATCCCTGGAGGTGTTCAAGGGCAGGTTGGATGGGGCCCTGGGCAGCCTGTTCTAGTGTTAAATGGGGAGGTTGGTGGTCCTGCATGTGGCAGGGGGGTTGGAGATTCATGATCCTTGAGGTCCCTTCCAACCCTGGCCATTCTGTGATTCTGTGACTCGAGGAAACTCCCAAAGGTGTTACTGGTGGCTGTTTTGGCTCATCACTTTTTGCTTTTTTGCTGACTGTATAACTTCCAATTATTTCTCAACTCACAAGCAAGCTTTCGTATTTATAAAATATTTTTATATAGTTGCATTCTTACTGCTGCTCCAAGCTTAGGTATTCGTTTTATCCACCTACTGCCATGCTGTTACGCAGTTATTTTGGACAGCTTGCTACTTTAGATGGTACTATATCACCTCTTTCTTCAGACTGCAACAAGTTCTTCTGCATGCTCATACTGTTTTTCTGTTTTTTTACCCTCATCCTTCAAGGAATCTTTATACATGTGGGCTGAAAAAGTTGGCACAAGAAATATACATGACCTGTTCCTGACAGCTTTTCTTACTTTCTTGTATGGACAGCTTCCCCCTCTCAATAACAGGTTCTTTTTCTGGTTAGTTTTGATAGGTCTGAAGCAAAAATTCAGTGTTGTTCTGTGCAGTGTCGTAGTGGAATGGGGCTGCTTGCTCGTACACAGCCCAGCTCAGTTGTGAAGCTGTGACATGCTTTAAAGGCAGGAGTATATGGTGTGCATTTAACAGTGTTAGAGAACACTTTCCTTCACCCAATATCTTATACCTCTTCTGACTGTTGCATCTTTTAGGAGGATAGAGCCCTTCTGCTCTTAAGGACTAGTGCATTTGAGCTGTGAATAGTAAATTCTGAGGATTAGTGGATGGGTTTAATCCCACTACTCTACCCAATCACCTCTAATCTTATTACAGTGCTCAGCTGATTAAAAGGAATGGAGATTCCGGTCGGGATGCAGCTTTCCTTAACCTGTTAGCAGTCCTCCTGGGGACCATAGCTGCCCTGCACTGCTGCGGGGCGCCGAACGACTCATTCCTTTGCACTTTACCTTGCAGTGTTGAGTCTTTCAAGGTCTTTGTAAGAGCTTAGCTATTAGCAATAGTATCTGATTGGCACAGTGCTTAGATTTAATCTTCCTTCTTTCCTATAAAAATATCTCTGTTAATTGGGATATGTTCCCATGTTGTGTCTTGTATGTTTAAAATCATTGAAAATGTGAGGGGAAATGAATGTGTTTGTCATAGAAGAAAAACTTTCTGGCTTCATTGAAATCAATACATCTAGAAGATTAGTACACTTAAATAGCAAAAGAAACACTGGTTGTGTTCCTTCTCTTCCTTTGCTTACTCTTTTCTTCAACTGCTGATGACTCTCAGGCATTATTTTTCTGATTGATTCCATGTCAGTCCCGGGGAGAGTCCCAGTCTGTATATAGTGGTGGAGGTCACAGCTTAATACTAGGTGTGACAGCGTTCATCAACCAAGTACAAGTATTACCTGGACAGCCTGTAAACTTGCAGTCCTCTGTGTGAACTGAAAATATACCAAAGCTTTTTCTGTTTTCCAGCACATCTCACACGAGCTTGTGAATGATGTTCAGTCAGGTTCTGTGCCAAACTGGTACTGGTGCATTGAATAGGAATAAAAGCATGGGTCTGGAGAAGAGGAGAATTGCCCATGATAGCGAACAAGTTGTAAAACAGGAACAGGGCTAAGACTGCCAGATTCCTGCCCTTTGTTCTAATTGCTGGACTGTCTCCTCTTCATTTTTTACAATAATTGTAAGTATGATCCCAGCTTTGAGTCACTTTAATCCTACAGAGCTCATCTGTTTGGGAATTTTAACTATGACTGATATTCACTCCCTACTTCATTTCCAAAAAAGCTCATGGAATTACACATACCAGACTTTGTAGCCAAAGCTGTGCTTCCCATGGGCTGCCTAGCTGTGGGGAGCACTGCTTTGCTCGCTCCCCAGCCCTCCGGGAGCAGGGAACGTTTCTTCCCTGAGTCAGAGCTTCTCTGGGATTATGGAAAAATTAAGTCTTGAGATAATACATCCCTGTTGATGCAGGAAAAAATTATATTTTTTAACAAAACAGAACTGAAAATCTCCCGAGTCGGAATCATACGTCAGTATGAGTTATTGTTCCATTTCCATCATGTTCAGGGAATGCTCTGCCACCTTTTGGCCCACCAAAACTCTTCAATTCAGTCCTAGGAACGGGTATTGAGCACTCCCTCAAGGTGATGAAAACTAAAATAGGACCTTTTCCCATTTATCGCAGGGAACAGCCCTAGCACACGGATACACACAGATGTTAGACAAATGTCAGAACTTCTGCTGAAGTGTGGCCAAAAGTCTTGAATGCTGTCTTTTTATCTCTCTCTCAAACTCTGATGTTTTCAGCAATGTTGTAAATCCCCTTACCACCTTCTTCTCATCACGTTTATGCATTAGCTCTGTTCTCTTTTGGAAGTGGGCTGTAAGTCAGACTGTGGGCACTCATGCTTAATATCCCCTCTGCAGAAGAGCTTAATGAAATATATTCTTGTTTTGTTGTTTTCTCAACTTCATCTCGATGCAGCTGGATGTCACTGTCTGCCCAGCAGCTGTATCCATCTCTTTGTATATGTATGCATAATACCTGGTCTTGTATGAGCACTGAATATGTCTACATCAAAACTTAAAAGTTTCTTTAGGATGTTAATGAATTCAATGCAAGTGTTTATTGTTCTCTTAGACCTTGAACAGCCTAAACCTCCAAGGCCTTAAGGAACAGTGTGGAGCAAGTATTCTTCTGGCTGATAAAGAAAAATCAGTCTTTCAGTTAGTTTCCTTGCTCTGTGCAGTGACAGAGAGAAGCTTCTGGTGTTTCTACAGCTGAAATCACGAAAGGCAGGTGCCGAAGTGACCCTTCCTATATGGTAGTGCATTGTGCTTGAACTTGGATTTCATTTTTTTGAAATGAGATACCCAATGGATACCCAAAGGAGACAGGGCTGTTGGGTTGTTGTAGCCCTGGTCAACTTTACTATTTACATTGTACCTTAGAAGATTGCATTAATCACAAGGCTTGGTGCCAGGCATGAATTTTTTTTGCCAGCTGCTAATTGCTTAGCACCTCGGAGTGGTGATGGCAGTGAGCTTTGGCCCACTGGTGTTTCACCATTGTTTCTTTCAGGCTGATGTAAAAATTAACCAAGGAAATGAGAATGAGGGCAAAATACTTGGGAGAGAAGGGGGAGTTATGCAAAAACCTGGCAGATTTTCTTGAGTAGAGGGATCAAACTAAGGAGCTTTACCAACACGCAGCAGTGTCAGGGTTGCTGACCCCTGCCAAGATACGTGCCAAGTCTGTGGCTGGCTGCCTGTGGCATTGTTCTGATGGATTTTTCTATAGAAGGCACTTTTTCATTAAAGAACATTTGTGCTGCATTCAGAGCAGGCTGCATAAATATCAATTACTACCCAAAAAAACCCTTAAATCTTTCATATTGTTCTTAAGTAGGATTTGTGCTCACGATCCGAAATATCCTTGTGGCGTTAACTGTCTTAATGAGATCTACACTCATTACATGCTTTGTGCCTCCTGTTGAAGATTTATGTCATCCACTTTGTACAGGTCAGTGGCTCTGTGGTCTGGAAGAGAATTCATATGAAGTAAAGCAACTTTTGATGACCGTAACATAGGTGTGGGCATAGGCAGAAATACTGAGAGACTGTATCTCAGCTTTTGAATTTTAATGACCAAGTGAAATAAATTGGGAGTTGAAAAAGCAGGGTAAAAAAGTAAGATAAGTATATCCATGAATAAAAGAGCAGGAGTGAGATGATGATATCAGACGGCTCAGAGAGCTTATTATCATATGCTTCAGACAAGCTCACTTCCTTCGCTGCAGACAATACCTCCTCCAGTTTTTGAACAGTTTTGAAATGTAAATCATGTTCAGATGAACTTAATCGCATAAAAACTGTATCCATTATAACTAAAATCTGGATTGTTAAAATAACCTTAAATGCTGTCACATTGCTTGTAAGTTTGGGTTCACTTTCTCTCTAAACAGTTCAATACAAATTATGTGTATGTTTAAAAAAAAAAAAAAAGAGAACAATTACTGTTTCATAACACAAAGGAAAATCAAACAGTCCAGTAGGGTTGAATTATGGTTATCTTGTTCCTTAAACAGATGTGGATGGTGTTATCACTGAAGCAGTACGCTGAAATGGCAGTGTGGCGACAGGAACCAGCCCAGGAGATAGGGACAGGAGGAGGGCCGCTTCACCTGGCTGTCTTTGCTGCCAAACGCGAAACCACAGCTGGAGAGGCTGCCAGGAGCTCTAAAGATCAAGGATTTTTTATGCCACCCAGAATATTATACAGCTGTATCAGAGCAACTGACTTTCCTCTTAAAAATTCTGTCTGTTTCTTTAGCTGAAGGAACATGGAGTTGCAATTCCTGAAGCTCTTTACAGGGATTTTAATTCTAAGTTCCATGTCTTTATTTCCGTGCCTGAGCTGCAGTCTGTTTATAGTGGCTGATGCCTTATGAACTGCCCATGCCAGGAGCTTGTGCTCTACAGTTCCGAGAGCAGTTCTAAATTCCCAGCTTTTAACCAGTATGAAGTATTAATCTCAAATTGCCAGAACTCATAGGTGTCTGCTGAACTCCAGTTCTGCTTGAACTGTAGAGCAGGAAGAGAACAGGATGCTTTGTGGGATCTCTTTGTTGTAAGGTCTGGTGTCTTTTTGTCAGGGCCTGAAATGCTTTAAGTGATCCTGAAAAGCATCCCCCACCTTCTCTGAGTGTTTGTCCAAGCTCTCTGAGGAGACCTTTGTAGACAATCCCTTTTGTTAACTTCTACCCTTTGCTGTTCCAAGAGCTTCTGTGGGAGGATGGTTGGAAACCACTGTTTCATACTGCTGTGCCTGCTTTCTGTGTGCTTTGGTTTTTAGCTAGCTAGAGAGGAATGCTGGAGAGTGACTGTGGAGCATGTGATTGTACTGTGTGGGACTTTGAGGAATATTTCTGCTCTATTAATACGTATTTGCATCTTTCCTATGAGAGTTTCAGCTTTCTGAGCTGTAGGCATCCACACGTGCCACTTAGGTGATCTCAAAGCAAAAAGCCATACTGGTGCTCCCAGGGATCCTTTTCACCTGGTGTACCTCTTTGGGGTCTTTGCTTTTAAGTTTAGGATGTTTGGGGTTAGAATAATGTGTTGTAGCAAAAGCTTGTGGTGGTTTGGCTACTGCACAGAATTGTATGCTTAAGTATGATTCTATCTTTCTTCCTAGGTATAAGTGGCATGGCTCAGTAGTGTCCCATAAAGACAGCACTTTTGCTATCGTGGGTGTTCTTCCCACCTTTAAGAAACCTGTCAGCTCTTCTCTTTGCTGTTTATCTGCTGCCTCCCTGTTCAAAACTGTTCAGTCCCCACACATGCAAAAAAGGAATTACCCAGATACAGCACCAGCAGTGTTCTTTTCTTCTCTTTCCTGTTGTGACCCAAAACGAAATGCCTGGGGACTCAAGCTTTTCTCTAGTTCCTTTTTCTGTGCACTGTCAGACCGATCCTGTTCTGCTTCATAATGGATGTGGAACAGGTAGGGGTCGGTCAGTGTGTCCCAGCTGAGGAGCAGGGGACTTTCAGTGCTGGAACACAGCTGCTTTAACCACTGTGGTGCAGTCGTTTGTAATCATCTGATTAAACCAAGCGTGAGCAAGTACGTGATGGGATTCTGACATGTAAGCCCGATGTAGCAAAATTGACAAATAAGACCAATTCCTGTGGTCTTTTGTGTATACACAACTAGTCAAAGGATGTTCCTTGCTAGCAGGAAAAAATGATTTTAAGAATCATAATGTTGAAACAATGTCAGTCCTTTCTCTCCATTCTGAGTTAGACGAAAATCTTACTCTTTGTGGCATTGTCCTCTTAAGTACCTGTTTTATGGGCCCTGTTGGAAACTCCTTACACCCAGGGATGAAGGGAGGTAAAGCACTCCTTTAATAGCTCAAGGTTTTGCTGTGGATCCAGGGTGCTGAACTGCTCAGCGATCGGTGCCCCATGTCAGCTGGGAAGCGCTGTTACAGTGTTGTGTGCAGATTCTTTTTATGGAGTTGAAAGGCTACCAAAAGGAGAAAGGAAATTATCACGAACCTCAAGCATCCTGCAGCAAATGTACTTGGATAAACCTCCTGCAGCTGGAATTAGAATGTACTTACCCACAAATCCTTCTAGTGGACAATGTCATTAATTTATTCCTCCTCTGAATATTATTAAGAATTCTTCTGAAGAAACGAAAAGCTCAAGTTAGTAATGATAGGTTCTTTATTAAGAAGAAACCTCAGTGAAATGAAATTATCTTTCAGAGCTGCAGTAGAGCCCCCACTGTTAAAATGAAGGTCTTAATGTGCTTTAGCAGAGCAGAAAGCATTCTGTAAAGTTCTTTTGGTTAAGAAGATCAATGCCAAATGCATTATTGAATGTTATGAGCTGCTTGAATTTTTAAGGCACTCTGGAAGGGAGACACGTAATACAAGGTTAGTTGAAATTGTTCTAGAAAGTGTTGTGTCCCTGAAATGAGTTCATTATGTTCCCCAGCCTCCCTTTAGACCACCTAATGCTTTACTTTCTAAGGTATGACATGTGTGGCATGGTTTCTGCTTATGGGGTGCTGGGAAGGTGTGCTGAAAGTTACAACATGATTTATTATGATGATCAGATGAGTAGGTTTTGAATATCCATTCAAGGGTTATGTCCAACAATGATGCTATCACCTTCTGGCACAGGATGTCAGGGCTGGAGGCTGCTGTGTAGCCAACATGCAGATGCCCTTCCAACCTTAACTGTTCTGTGACTGAGTAATGGTCTGCAGGGAATGTGACTGCAGCACCACTGAGCTCCTCACATCTAGACACTCTGGAGAAGTAACTGTGATGTTTTCACTCTACTTCACCTACTTTTGAGAGTAATAAACCATGATCCAACTCTTATTCTTGGGCTTCTGAGGTCCTGCCCTCTATGGGGACACCTCTAATGATGACAAGCAACATTGGAAGCCTGCCCCACTAGCTTGTGCTCTGTTGTGCCAATATCATTGTGTGGGCTGTACTGTTCTTTGCCTAAGGGAGTGGAACTGGGTGAAAAGATCTCCCTTTCTCATGGTTGTTTGGAAGTGTCATCAGTTCGCTGCATCACCCAGCAGCCTCAGTGCCAGTGCAACACGTGCAGGCAGGATGCTGCACCCAGTGGCTGGGATGGAAGCTGCATAGAAGGTGTCCCTGCAGCCTCAGCTCCTTTTGCCAAGAAAGCTAATGTGCTGAGCTCGTGCTTCTTGGTAAATGGCATTGCCTGTATTGACAGCTGTCATTGTGTGGTCTTTCAGTGCTGAAGCATAAATCCTGGCCGTCAGAGCTAAAGGATGAGGGCTGTTGGATCGAAGATTGGCGCAAACTCTTACAGCTTTAGCAATGATGCAGCCCTGCGGGAGGCAGTCAAAGTGTCAGTGTGTGTTACACTGCATCTCCGTGTGTTATGTTGGGCCATGTCACTCTTGAACATCTTGGAAGAGCTGAGTTGTGTATTGGATGGTGATGGTTCATGCGCATATGTTGCTTGTTGCTTTTTTAGTGTAAGATCTAAACTTGTAAAATAGATTCAAGTAGGTAGAAGATTGTCTCTGCATGCTATATTGAACACAAGGTGGAGATGCTTACTTGCTTATCTTCCGTTTACAACATTCAGAAAGACTCTTTCCTTACGTACATAGCCCTTGTTTATTCCTGCTAAAATATACTTTAATGGCAAATCTCAGGAAGAAAGAAATCAAAAATTAAAACTATAGCTGAAAAGAATTCTGGCAAGTTCTTGCAGAATGTACAAGTCAGGGCAAAAAAGGAGTCAGAGGAAAAACTTGCAGAAGGTATCAAAGCTAATAAGTATATAAAGAGCTGGAAAACTGGCAGAGGGTCAGCGATAGCTGCTAGATGATAAAGATACATAATAAAGGAACATTCAGAGAGAATAACAAGGCTGTGGCAGAGGCATAAATAAGATTTCTCAGAAAGGAGCTGGAGATTGCCACACCAGATTATCTCCATGAGGGTGCAGGAGCTGACACTGATTGAAGCAGTCTGGAACAAATGGACAGTAGCTAAGTTCAAAGCCTATATATTCACTCAGGAATTTTATATGGATTCATAGCCAAAATATCTAAACTACTGCCATCAGCATATAGTCTCTCACCAAAATCAATCTCCAATTAACTACTTCTCATTTTGCCACAGTCAGAAGCCAAACGAACGTGGAGCTAAGTGCAGCGGTATATTGGAGTCGAGAGTTAAACTCTGAAGTTGCTAGAAAGGTGGGTATGGCAGAGAATTAGGGTTGAACACAGTACATACCACGAGAGGTCTAGGAAGCAGCCCTAGAACAAGGTAGTGTGAACTGTCTGTGAGTGGATTTATGCTGGAAGTAGGAGGACGTGCTTTTTTTTCACCATTTCAGCAGTTAGGTCTGGTCTGGCATGCTGGTCAATCACAGGAATGAGAACACAGCAAGATGGTGCTCAATGGTGCTTATAAAAGGGATTATAAAACAATTTGTCTGTTATGAGTGCCACAAAATAGCTTTTCCAGTCCTGCTACTATGTGAGAAGATAAGTTGCAAGTAAATCACACTTTACAGCAGCATTATTACATTAGAAAACAGGGAGTGGGAAATTAATTCCTTTTATTTAGGAGTGAGCTACAAACTCAGTCAAACCTCTCAGACAAATACAACCTCATTAGAGCTATTCTTGGCTGCTTATTCACTTGTGACAGTTGTGATTAAATGCTTAGGAAGATGAGGCTCATTCAGTATTCCCTGGTGGGTGTTCAGTTCGGGCATTACAGATTTTGAGTGAAAAGCAGCTGTTGACCAGCACTGAATTTAGATGTATTGGAAAAGGAAGAGCTGCTCATGAATGGTCAATAAGAGCAGAGTGAAGGAAAAGAGTAAGGACCTACTGCTCCTATGGAGGAGGAGCTAGGGAATACTCTACTCCTGCTCCATTACTTGCTTATGGGCTCCTATGTAGGACCAGCTCTGTGTTTTTAGCTGAGGCTCAGGGACCTGCCTAGATGAGTATCTTGTCCTCTATAGTTACTCCCCCAAACCTTTCTGAGACAGGTGCAAGAGCCTAATAAGAGGCCAGGCTTTGGATGTACCTGCTTGTTTTCTTTACTAGCACGTTTAGAAAGGCACTGTGCTGATCTCATCCCTTTCTCTCCCCTCTTTGATCACCGTCTATCCAATAACTTATCAAATTTGGCAGGTGAGAAAAGGCAACAAAATTTGTATGAGTTCAGGGAAGCTTGAGGTGAGGAAGGTGAGGAGGAAAAGATCCCGACAAATCAAAAGCTTGGAGTTCCCTTGGAGTGAAGGCAACACCATCAACTTCATTATGCATCCGATCAATTTGTTTTGCTCCATGGCCTGAGAGCTCATTTTATCGGCTGTCAGATTAGTGCATGCATTTCTGAGCCAGCCGTGGCACGTGCTGTTCCTTGCTCAGTTCCAAAGGATTTATGAAGGACCTGAGGATATTGATTGGGAGGATAGATTGAGAAACACAATGAGGGAGCAGAAAGAGTGAAATACCAGAAGCAACAGTGTTGGGAAGGGGTTTTATGGAAACATGCCTGGTTTTCCATACAGTCGTGTTTCATTCAGTCTAGTAGTAATGAAATGAATCATTATTAAATAAGGAATACAGTAATGTGTATGTAATTCTCTGGAAAAAAAATGACTCAGTACTCTGAGCTCCATTTGCACTAATAAGGTATATTCTTCTATGTGAAAAGAATGGGTAGTTAAGTTTAATGCAGTGGGTTGGGTTATTTGTTGCTGTTACTTTTGTTTTTAACATGGAGTGGATTAGAGGATATTATAGTTTTAAAATGGCATATCCCAGTTCTGTTGGTCTGTAAGAACTGGCATAAATGTGAGCAAGTGGAAGTGATAAGACTGAGCTGAGCAGAGGCGCTGCAAAACATTCTAGTACAACAGACTTTGGGAATTTAATTTGAATTTTGTATTTTTGTATTTGATAAGTGCGGTATCGCTTATGTAAGTGCAGGGGCTCAAAGAAGAGAGATTCTTAGGTGTTTTTTTGATGTATTTTTCCTTGTTGAAACTGTCTGCTCATGACCCTGAGACAGCCGTGCTGAGCTCTGTAGTCACATAGCTCTTTCTGGTGAATGAAACCACACAAATTACCACCTTAGGAATATCAGCTCTTAAATCCAGCAGGGTTACAGTTGTTCATTATCTGCCTTTACTTCCTTCTCCCCTGACCTGTGTTGCTAAAGCCTTTTTGAAGGCAGTGGTGTGATGTTACTGTCAGCATACCAGTGGATGTAAATCTAGCTTTATACTATAGTCGGTTATGGTAGCTTTTAAAAAATGAACAGTTACTTCTAATCAAGGATTATCTCAGAGCTGTGGTGTTAGAATGGGCTTTTTTTTTTTTCATTTTCTGAGAAGGGGATGAGAACATTTTAGCCAGAGCTGACATTGCAGACACAGTGCTTGTAGAGAGGCTCTTTCTTGGTATTGAAACTGAAATCCTGGTAATTTTCCAGCATTTCTGTTAATCCTAACCAAATACTAATCTCATCTTGGTCTTCATTTTCTTCTGGAGTTTCGGTAGATAACATCCTTATTTCCATTCTGTAGTAACCTACTTCTTTTTACGCAGATATTGAGAGCAATACTCACAGCAGGATGTAAGCTAAGATTTTCAAGAGTACTTAAGTGCCTGTGATGCTCTGGTATTCAGCCAGATAGAGAAACCTCAGAGGATCTTCTACTTTCTGAAATTCATATTCCTCTAAGGCTCACAAGCTTTAAAAGCCTTGGCCATAATTCTGTTTGCAAATCCCTCAGCCTAAAGACCAAGTTATCGAATAAAACAAAGTTATAACATTGACTAATGAGAGTAGTGAACTAAAAGCAAAAAGGTTTCAGTGTACATGGGATGCTATGATGAAGTGTTCATCACATAAATCTGTACAGCTGAGAGGCAGTGAAATTAAGAAGTAGTTGATGAAATGCGCCATAGATTGAATTTGCTGCTAGCAGTTATGAGCCTGTTTGAGCCAAGCCCTTTTCCCCTTCATGCATGCCTTGCAAAGTGCCAAACCAATGAATTATTCTTCTTACCAAGAGCAAAGGGTAACTTCTACTACTGTATTTTCTATTCTGTGTGTTTCTATTGGATGTAAGACAGTCACAGAGAAAGTAATAGAAATACCATTCGTGACTGGGGAAAAGGAATCTGCAGATTTTGTTGCATCCATCCAAGCACTGACACTGCAGCCCCCTGTGTAAAATTTTGGACACACACAGGCCTCTTGTAAGGTTTCTCGGTTGTCTCCCAAGGTCATACCCAAGATCTGTCCAATCTCAGTGTCCCATCTGCAACAGTGCCAGTGACCAAATACTTCATGGAAGCGAGGAGCAAGGATGTGTATGTATTTGGACCCATCTTCCCACGAGACCCCATCTTGGTCTATGTTAGAAAAGGCTGGATGTTGATAACATTGTGATCTTTCTCTATTTGATTCCACTGCCCTTGCTCAAGAAGCCATCTGTATTAGAAAGCAGGAACCTTGCTGATCATCTGGCTGTTCTTGGTGACTCAACTGGAGCTCGTTTTTTCTTAAAGGGGTATTTTGGATGGTGGTACAGTGCCATCTGTAGGGAACTAGTTAAAGGAGCACAGAAAGGCATCAACTGGAGTGACTGTAGGTTTCTGGATAGTAAAGGGGAAGTCCCACTGCTTAGTTGTCATACTGCACCCACATATGGGTTTTAGTGGGAATAAACTACATTCAATCAATGCTTTCTAGGCTCAGTGCTACTCATTAACCCCAGGATACCCCGTGAAATAGAAGTCCAATAGCCAACCTGAGTTAAAACAAATAGATGCCAGGAGCTGAAGAGCTGATCAATGAGTGCTGAATACTTACAATTTTGTGAACAAATGATGTGCATGAATGATTTAGGTAAGATATTGGAGTAACAAAGATGTAACTGCACTGCCTGGGTTTTGCTGTGGCTAGCAAAAGAATACAGTTCCTCTGGGAACTGCTGTGTGTGTGTGCTAGATACTGGTTAGCAAAGAAGATTCTGTGCTGCATGTCTCCCAGGTGGCCACATCATGGTGGTGGTACCGACTGTTGGTGCAGCAGCTCTTGAGAGTACCTAAAAGTTACCTCTCTGGCATGGGTACCTGCCATACAGTTAGCTCAAAACTGTCTTAGTGAGAGCCTGGTACTGAGCAGTTGCTGGCAGGCAAACCTTGCCCATGTGGTTTGCTTTTTGTCTTAGGTTGTTTTTTTTTTAAGGGCTTAGAAATGCTGGTATGGGATAATATTGATGATTGCTTTCTCATGGTATATGTCTCAAAGTTGGATCCAAATCCACAATTAGATATTTGATTGTACTTGCTCTGTTGTTTTTCTGGTTTTGGGGTTTTTTGTTTTTTTTGGTTTTTTGAAAACCAGCTTTCAAATTAACTTGAGATCTGCATGGGAAAGTGCTTTTTCTTCTCCTTTACCAAATCAGACCTACCAATTTCCTTGTTGATGGGGTGCTTTATAAATCAGTGCTTTTTTGAAGACAGGGTCAGGAAAGGGTCAACCTTGCTTTATGGTGGAAACTTGATGTCAGTTGTGGCTCTGGAGCAAGCTCTGTTTCTCCATAATGGGATTTGAGGCATGTAGGTTCCCCAGCAGGTCAGGGAGTGTGCGCTCCTGCCCAAGGCTGCATCGGGGTGTTGGCACAGAACAGCTACAAGGGAAAGAAAGGTGCACATGCAGGATGGGGTGCTCTGCTGGAAGGTCATTGACTTCACAGAGCCCTTGTGATCGCTGGGAGCAGAGTGAGCGGTCTGAAGCCTTGCCACCTCAGGAGATGGCAAAACAGGTAGTGCACCCTGACGCAAGCAGTGCAAGACTAAATGCCTGTGAATGGAACAACTTACCAGCAGCATTTTCCATTTGCAGCTCCATGTTGAGGTAATTAGCCCCAGTGAGCTCAAACTGCTGGAAAACTGCAAGAGCAATGGAAAATGAAAAGGTCATTGTGCATTGCAGGGGTTAAACAGCCGGACTCAAAAACCTGCAGATCTCTATGAATTAAAGGGAAAACTGCATTCAGTAGCTCTAATACCTCTCAAAAGGAGTTTTCAAGAAGCTTTTACTTGCCTCTATCTCATTTCTTGAATCAGCGTTGTTTAAACTATCCTCTCTGAGTTTGCTTTTAGCTTTATGGTTGGAGAAAATTCATCAGGGAGAAGTTCAATCTGCCCTATAATTATTCATGTTAGGGTTTGGTTTCAACGCCCCTGCCAAAAGTAACAAAAAGCACAGTGCCCCGTCTTTTGCACCCCCTTCCCACTTCATGGCACATTGTTTCCTCTGGATTTCTAAAATATAGCTTAAAATAGCAAAAAAAACCCAAAAAACAAAAAAAAAAAACCCAAAACACACACACACACAAAAAAACCACCCATAAACTCAAAAAAGCCCTAAACCCACAACAAAAAACAACTGAGCAACGCGTTCTCACAATAAGTTTTGACCTTGAGAACGTTGTTTAGACTGTGCTGCTGTTCTGGTGCTTAGCATGGGAAAGGTGAGCAGAGGGACCTGCGGTAGGTGGGTGTGTTGTGAGGGTGGTTTTCTGTGCTGGGAACTCCAGTGTGTGTCCTGTGGCGGAGGCTAAGCTCACAGGTATCGGTTGATGCCGTTACTTTGAGGCTAAGAAGAGGATTAGAGTAAAGAGGCTTTTGGTAACTGAGCGTAATTGCACTGGAGCCCTTCACAGCAGAAACAGAAAATTGCTGATGAGAAGCTCTGAGGGAATCGGCGGGAAATTGGATTTAGAAAGCAAATTTCCATGCACCATGAACTCCTGCTTAAAATCTCTGTTACTCTCTAATTCTCCTAAAGGGAATGTGTGAGTGTTTGCGTTGGTTGATCCACTGTGCTGTGTCAGGCAGACAGGCTTTCTTTTGCTGTCTCCGTGTAACTGCGTAATTGATGTGTTATTCTTGGTGGAGGAGCTAGCTGAAGGAGTTCCTGCTTTTGCTCATTTGCTGTTTCTCTCCTTTGTTTAACGTCTCTCTCTTCTTCTTCCCCTTCAGGCAGTGTGACTGTTTTTATTGCTTTGGATGTGTTCTATACTGTGAACAGCTTCAGGATTTAGCGTACTGTTGCTGACAGGAAAAGTGGAGAAACAACCTGCAAGCCTTCATCTTGATAGAGAACAAGGCTTTGCATCTTCCTGTGTACAGCAGTATTGAAGCCACCTGTTTTTGTAGGGACCAAAGGACTTGTCATCTATTTCTGTCCAGACCTGCTTGTTCCAGCCTCCTCTGGAAAGAGCAGTTGCTCGTTCTGCTGTCCACAAACTGCATCTTACTGCTTGTTGTACCAGCTGCAGGGGTCAGCAAGCACTGCTTTCTTGCTCAGCAGGTGACCACAGCAGTTGCAAGCAGTTGTGGGTAGCCTGTCATGTCCCCTTCATCCCTCAAGACTGATGAGAAGATTTTGTGGATAAAAGAAAGATGGACTGCTTCTCATCATCCTCTGCTTCTCAGAAACATTGACCTTCTTTGAAATTTTACCGTCTTTTAATCATTCATTCCCTCATTATACGAGTTTGCTTTGTTGCTTTCCTTCAAATCCTTTCTCAAATCTTCCCTTTGCCACGAGACAGCAGAGGTTAGGTTGAGCCCCACCTGCTGTGCTGAAAGTGCTGTCCCATGGTAATTCTTCATGTCTGTATACATCAGTTCTCTCCAGTGTTAGATGAGAAACTCTTTGGAGCAGTGCCTAAGCATCTGGTAGCTCAGGGTACTAGTATATGTCTGGTGCTCCCAGATACTAAAATAATACAGGAAATTACTGGTAATGGTTAAATGCATTCTCACCACATGTCCTTCTTTGGATGAAGAGTAATGCAAAAATAGCATCCAATTCTGGTATATGTAAAGAGAAGTCATCAATTTGAAATATGGCTGATTCTGAGTATTTCTGTATACTTCTACCCTTGGGTGTCCTCCTCATATTTTTATGATTTAACCCATCCAATTCCTTTTTTGTTCTTCCCTGTAGTACATTTCCATACTTATTTTAGTTGCAGATCAAAACAATGATATGTTTTCCTAGATTTTGCAAAATCTAAAACTTCTTTTGCTTTGGCTTTTTCAGCTCTTGAGAACTCTCATTTGTTGGGATGGGGAAAAATGTGTTGCCACCTACTCAAAAATGAAATGTGGGATTGTGTGAGTCAAGATTCTTTTAGGAAAACGGTTGAATCTTATACTGACTTAGGCCTGATAATGAAGCTTATCTCTGCACACTTGAGAAGCTGCAGCAGGTCCAGTCACTACATTAACCCTGCATTGCATTGGTAAGGGTCTGTTCCATCGCTCCATGGAAACAAAGCCACCATGACTGACCAACGCTTCTTGTGAGATGGATGTGTACATACCTACCTTTTGAGTTGATGCCATGTGGGTGTGAGTGGAGGTGATGAATGAGTGACCATGCAGAGCATATTCTATACCATAGCATATGGAGTCGCCATCCCTGGCAGTGTTCAAGAGGTGCCTGGATGAGGAGCTACGAGAGATGGTTTAGTAGCTTGTGGTACTAATAGGAATGGGAGGGTGGTTGGACTAGATGGTCTTGCAGGTCATTTCCAACCTTGTTATTCTGTGATTCTGTGACCAGACTGTAGTCTCTTTACTGCTATGAATCTGTATCTGGGCTGGGAGTAAGGCATCTCTGTTTGAGCATACCATCATGGCTACAGTGCAGTGTGTCTTATCCTCACAGAGAGGATCTGCCGTTCCTCCTCAGCAGTTTCAATTAGTGCAGTTTGAGTTGTTTGGTTTGTTAACCTAGTGGCGATAGCTGGGATTTGCAGTTCACAGAGCAAAAACTGAACAGAAAGGATTGATAAACTGAGAGGATTAGACATAAAGAAAAAATTATTCACTGTGAGGGTGCTGGGGCACTGGGACAGGTTGCCTAGAGATGCTATGGATGCCCCATACCTGAAACTGTTCAAGGCAACGTTAGACAGGGCTTTGAGCAGCCTGGTCTAGTGGAAGGTGTGTCTGCTCGTGGTGTGGGGATCTATAGATGGTCCTTAAGGTCCCTTTCAGCCCAAACTGTGCTGTGACCCTATGATCCAGAACGTGGGGCAGGCCAACTCAAAAGAACGCAGTTTTAATGCTCACTCTTCTTTTCCCTGAAGATGCTACCATGTTTTTTTTTTGCTCCATGTATAAGCAGTGTCTAGGAACATATTGAAGTAGGGTTCAAAGCGGAATTGTCTCACTTGCCTTTCATTTCAGGCTATTCTCTTCCCTTCTGCTTTGTCCTTGCTAGAGTTAGCAGGCTGAATGCTTATGCTTGGGATGGTATTTGCCAAAACCCCCAGACAGTATTCTTCCTTTCTGCAGATCCGTCTGTCTGGAGAGAGAGTCCTTTATATATGTAAACAGCACATCAGGCACCAAAGTTTAACCTCTCATGTCCCACATGCCAAGCCATGATCTCATACGTGGAGTCAGGACTGCCCAATGGGAAACTGCTTTTGGTCTTGGTACTCCATGTGCTGGTGCCCACACCTATCAGGAGCCACAAGTCACATTCCTTTCCAGCTCTCGCTCTAAGGCAGGAAGCTTTGATTGCCAGATCAGTCTGTTCAGGTAGGAAAGAATGTTTGTTGGATGGGATTTACCTGGTAGTAGATTAGGATCCCAGAGTCAGAGGCCCTGCCAGCTTCACCAGAACTTACCCACTGCTGTCTCTTTAGCAAACGGTTTCTCTTACCCAGGCTCTCCATGACCCTGTTGCTAGTTGGCATTTGGCTCATTTTCCCTCTGGGAAGTATTAAGTAGGTAAGCCATGAACAAAGCTGGTCTGGGTTGTTGTTTTCAGGGGTATTGTTGTTTCTTTCGGATTAGAGATGGGAGCCTAACTTGAATAAGACTTTACAGCATGCAGCTGATTTTTAAGTTGTCCCAGAACCTCAGAATGACCAACAGTCAATTAACGCCGACCTTTTGTGGTTTCAGAGTCTGGGTCCAAATGCTGAGGTTTGACTCTCTCTGTCTAAAACCCCTGACCACAGTCCCTATTTTTAGGCAGAGATTGAAGACTGTGATCTTCTGGAATTCATTATCTGCCCTTCCCTTCGGCTTGCCCCAGCTTCCTTCCCAGTTAGTGGAGATGGTGCTGCGTTAGTGTAGCTTGCTAGTCCCGTCCATTGCTGTGATGGTGCATCAGGGCCATGGCCTGAGGTACCTGAGCTGCATTCACATTGTGCTGAAGCATCCTGGTACCAGTGGGCCTCGTTGACTTTGAAGCAGTTTCCAAGCCCTGATCGGGGTATTTTCTCTCTTTGTGATGACTGACCCTTCCTCTTCCATTTGTGTTTTTGTTTTCTTTGGGAACATGTGATGTGGTTGACTTTGCATGGGTCAGGGTGGGCATTCCTGCCGCTCTTCACTTGGCTGTCCCAGTGCCCAAACCACCCTTGTTTTCCCATGTCAGCCAGGCCACCTGATGATGTCCACCAGCCCAACTCTCAGCAGAAAACCCAGTGGCTTTAGCTTTCCTGACAAAGCACTAACTTGATTGTTAGAACTTTGGATTGAAGTAGAGGCTCTGGGAGTGGAGCACATATCACAGTGTTAGTCCACTGAGACATATTAGCAGCAGGGGTGTGTTTCCTTTGGGTCTCATATTTAGGTTAGAGATGCTTTCTTCTGGGGGCCAAACAGTCATTCTCAGACACTGTAGTCAGTCTTACTATCAACCCCATGAAGACTGCATGTCTAAAGGAAATGACAGAAATAGATGCGTTTGTTTCCAAAACAAAACCCTTTGGTCCAGAGAAAAGATACCTGCCTCTTGGGAGAGACAAGAGGGCTCCCATCTCTCCTATTTGTCTGAGCTCAAGGTCTCTCATCCTTTGTCTTCTACTTGTTTCCCATCCCTTATCATTTACTAGAAAAACATTCCAGCCAGTGTGCAGTGCTAGGCCACCAAAAAAGATGAAGAAGAGATGCATACACTAATACTTCTCTATTTATGGGAAGAGAGACAAACCAAAATTGATATGGGAAAATTCAAATCTTTAAATACTCTGGGAGAGATGGATGGAAAAAAAGGGCTGCTTTCATTGTTTACAGGGCTCAGGAGACTTTCTCATGAGCAGCTTGGTGTATAACTCACTGAACAACTCGCTTGCATGACTGAGGGGACACTATCGCCTCTCGTTTCTAGAATATCTCATCTAATTCCTAAGGACAGCAGAGGTTAGCAGAAGTCACCCTCCCAGCAGCTGTACCTCTTTGTCTTAGCATGCGCTTGTTGTGCTCTTGGTGCTTTCTGTGCTTGTCTTCTGACTTGCTTCTTTCTCCCTTAGTTTGACTGTTCTCATGCAGCCACCATTTTGTCAGCCCTCAAGCATTTTCAGATATTCCTTACGTCCTCTGTTTCCTCCATCTTTGACAAAGGAATTGCTGTAGTATTTGCTTGCAGGTAAGTGGTTGCTCTGGATTACAGATTTGAATTTGTGTGGTGCTGTAGCCCCTGCTCTCACCTGAGGGGTTGGCTAATACCCATTGCAAGGAGACAAGGAACTGTTGCAAGGTTTGGGTTTTGAAAGGGTGTTTCATAGCATGGCATTTAAAACAGGAGGTGTGAGGGTAGAAGGCGATGCTGCTTTGAAGTTCAGTGAGGAAGTGAAGGCACAAAGCTGAGGGGGGGAACTGAGATCTCACCAATCCAGACATGTAGGGTGAACAAGAACTTCCTTTTTCTTATTGTATGCTACTAAATTGATATCTGCAAATCAGGAGCAGTGTCAACCTCAGCTGCACTTCCAGCCATGAGCTCTTTCTTGCTGCTCCTTTCACACGTACAGTCTTCCCTAGCTTTGTGTGCAGCATTCCACTTGGATCACCTCAGGAAACAGCAATTTCATGATAGCCCAAAGACGAGGCCAGCTTGCTGATAATTGCATTTACCCGGACAGTGAAAGTGGTGAAGCGCTTGAGTGCTTGAAGCATCACACTGTGCCAGATGGGCCTTGTCTCACCCCCAGTCCTCCCACCTCTCCCCTGCCAGATGTCTGTCACCTCCCTCTTGCCCTCTCTTGGGTCTGCAGGACTCTTGTCCCCAGGTTTCTGTGGCTGTCTCTGGGGTTATCATAAAGAAACAGACAAATTACTGGGTAGCCTAACGTACTGGGGCAGGAATGGTGGCTTGAGCACTGATTCATTGCTACTACAGTGGGAAAATAGCATGAATCTCATTTGCAGTTCCCATAGTTTCTTCCTTTCTTTCTCTTCTCCCCTCCCTGTATTTTGCTCCTGTTGATAAGCTTCTAAATACTGCCTTTAAAAGAAAACCACTGCCGCCAACCACTGATTCCAGCTTCAGTTCTTCTTTGGCAGTACAGCAGTGTGGGATTTGGCATTTGGGATCTGCTCCAGAGTTGCACCCACTCTCGCTTTCTGCCCAACGCCCTAGGGCACTGTGTGCCATGATATACCCACCATGAGCAGTCCCAGGCTAAAGGACGCCTGTGCAAAGGAAATACATGGCTCTGGCAACAAAACCAGTCCAGTTTGGTTTGGTGTTTGAATCAGCAGCTGTGCTTGACACAGTAGGGTAGCTGGGTGCATACATGCTCTATAGCTCTGTGGGAACATTGCTCTGAGCAGCCGTCCCTTAATGTCAACTGGATCATCAGTCTGTAGGCAATGCAACAAGTTGTTCAGAAACCTTTATTTAACAGAAAATTTTCTGAACAGCAGATAGAGACTTCCAGCCCCCTTCTCGCTAATGTCACCATTAAGAAGGTCTTTATTTTGCAAAGACCTGGAACAGTTTGATTTCAGGCTTTTAAGTCTTGGTATTTTATGTGGTAAGGAAGATTGCTTATTGTTTGGATAAAAGACTTCCAGGAAATAACAAGGTCTGGTGATTTTTTTCTTTTTAATCTTATGCCTCAGGACTACTTCTGCTGTTGCAGTGAAAGGTATCTTGGAAACAGTAAGTCTGTTGTCAGTGACAGTTTGTGCAAAGCTCTGCATTCCCACTGAGCATTTTTAGCAGTCCACAAATTGGAAAAGTTTGAAGACTATTGTTGCAGTCAGTTTGGCAAATTGTTTCCTTTGAGCTGTTGCACTGCGTAAATATTCTGCTGTCCTGCCGAGAGCTGTTGTTCTGCCAGACATGTCATCATCTATGGGAATAATAGATCTCAGCTCCTGATCACTTGTGGTCATGAAAGAACTGGGTGTTCTGCGAGGCTGAGTGGGACTGGGGCTCTTGGACCCAGAATCTAGAGCAAGATCTAGTCCTGCTCTAGATCAGTGTAATACTCCTGGACTGAGCAGCTGAAACTTGTTAAGAGTTGCTAATCTGCAGCCAACTGGAAGGTTGTGATGTTGTCAGATGGGACAGAAATCTGTAAGGTTTTTCTAAGAAGGCTTTGAGACTTCACCGCTCCAATAATGCCATTGAACTTATTCGTCCTCAATCCTGTCTGTGTTTCTGGATACTTTGATGCAGCAAAAGTTCAGTGAAGGAGAGAAGACTGATAGATATGGAGAGCTTTTTGATAAGAAGAGTTGCCTTGTAAGTGAGCAGGTGAGATGTTGCCAGCCTTTGAAGATTGAGAGGAGACAAATTTTGTTACTGAGTGAACAGTATGTCTTAAATTCATGGGAGCTATCTGCCTCTTTTGCTGTACACCCACATATACATGTGGGTCTCTATTAAAGCTCTATGAACAGTGCCTTCTGTGTGTGGTTCCCCACTCAGACCACTTTCTGAATGTTATTCTCGGTTGCTTTGTCTGGTTGATTCCACTGTGCTACTCAGTGTTGTATTACTGGGAATGTTGTTATTTCAGTAGTTTAACTGTGTTTTAGAAAAACCCTTGAGTTACTGTCCAAGGATTTGTTTTGTGTGTTGATGATAATTTCTGTGGAATAGCTATGCAAGTGCCTGGCCTCTGAAAATTTTTCATCAAAAGCTTTTCGTTTTCATCAAATCCAGGACTCTGTACTCATCAGTTAAGACGTTCAAGCAGAGCTGTTCGGTTAAAACAGACACCTGTGGCAGTTCTAAGGACTGTGATTTAGATACTGTGCAAGAAGAGTCATGGTTTAGAACACTGCTGGAACAAATGTCATGAGATGGGATTGAAGGGCTGTTTGTTTAATAAGAAAAATGGGAGGGAGTGTACTCTGCAACCATTTTACTAATTCTCTGAGGGCAAGGAAATACTATTAAAATGTCCTTTAAAACAAACTTTTCTGCTTGTTTAGTTTCCCTCAGCTTAAACACTTAAACAGGTAAGATAATTTTACTTTTCTACATTCTAATCAAATGCAAAAATGTGGTGTGTGAAACAACAAACCATGGAGAAGAAATTAGGAATTAAAAATAAAACCCTTGAGATTTCATACAATCATACAATTGCCAAGGTTGGAAGAGAGCACTATGATCATCATGTAGTCCAGCCCCAGCCCATCCCCACCATGCCAACCAAATCGCATCCCTCAGTGCCACGTTTCCATGGCTCTGAACACCCCAGGGGATGGTAACTTCACTGCCTCCCTGGGCAGCCTGTGTCAGTGCATCACCAGTCTTTCTGAGAAGAAATTTTCCCCAGTGTCCAACCTGATATCATTTATGCGAATAGGACTTAGAGCATTTATGACCTTCATGTGACTACCAAAGTACTTCTCTTTAAATCAGAAGGGGCACTGTGCTGTGAAATATTCTCTCAAGGGTAGTAGTGGCAGTAATCACTTGAAATGTTTCCTCCAAAGCAACTTTAAGTGCTAAGGACCTTAGTCATCTTTTGTTGACTGGGAAGCGAGATGTATGGCTCCAGAAGACTCCTGTGCCTCTGACTTGTGGCTCCTTTCAGGGGTTTTGCTGGAGTGGAAGAACAAAAAAGATGAGGAATAAATGTCTCTCCAGCAATCCTCTTGGACTCATGTCCTACTTTGTTTATTTTTTTGAGTATTTCTTGTGTCAGAGGAGTACTCTAGGGAATTCACCATTCAGCATTTCATACTGAAATTATCTTAAATCCAAGGGGGGTTTGCTGCTTTGTCTGCTTCATGGCAAAGCTCCCTGGATCTCTAAGTCATTTTTTTAGTTGTGTGTAACTTCTAAGTCCATGAACTAATATTAGTTATACAGTGAGGAGACATCTATATATAACCACATCATTTTGTGTGTTTCCATATATACTCATGTTTCTATATATAAGCAAAATGCTTTCCTAGGAATATTTCAAAATATTTGTCACATTTTGTCGTGTATTTTATGGTGGGAAAGTGTAATCGGAAAAAATGCATTTAGTTCTTGTGGGACAGTAAGGTAAAATAGCTACTTGTGTGAACGGAGTCTTTTTTTAGACACAGGCAATACAGAAATATCCAAGTGCAAGCCCTGCTGTCAACTCAGAAAGCATTTCCTTTTTGCCAGCACCTGCAGGCCTGTTTGTCTAACCTCGTGTGGCTGCGAGGCAGCAGGGAGGGGAGCCCAGCAGCACCAGGGCTCCTTACTTTGTCCTGAAGTAATCGTAACCTTTTTCTTGTAGGTGGAAGTGATAGTGATGCTTCGAAGTTCGCAGGGGGCCTTCCCCCCTGCTGCTGTGGGAAGGATTTCTTGGAGGGGCCTCCTGTTTGTTTGGGGCTTTGTATGTTGATTTCGTTTAGATTAAGATTGAATCTTTCTGAAAGCAAAACTCCTAACAGTCTCCGTTGTTCTTTATTATTTTTTTTCTGTTCTGGTCTTCCATGACTCTAGAAATCATGAAATTAAAGATGTAAGAAGAGGCCAGGAGTTCTGCAGGCCTAAGGACAGGGTGCAGGAGGTGGAGGTCATAGAATGGGTGGGTTGGAATGGGCCTTGAAGATCACCTACTTCCAACTCTCCTACCATGGGCAGGGTTGCTATCTGCTAGATCAAGCACCAGGTCAGGTTGCCCAGGGGCCCATGCAACATGGCCTTGAACACCTCCAGGGATGGGGTATCCCCAGCCTCTCTGGCCAGCCTGTGCTTCACTGTTCTCTCAGTGAAAAATTTCCCCCTGACATTTAATCTAAATCTTCCCTCCTTTAGTTTAAAACGTTTCCCCTTGCCCCATCACTGTCTACCTGTGTAAAAAGTTGAATTCCCTCGTTTTTATGATCTCCCTTCAACTGTGAGCTGTGGTGGGTGATACTGCAGAAAGAAAGTGAAGGCTTTGCAGTGGGGACAGGAAATGTTAGACCCATCCATCTAAAAATAAAAGACAGGTAGAAATTTGGCTCTGACTCTCTAGTTTTTCCATCTCTCATCCCAGTCCTTGGATCATCATCCATGAAGCGCGTCTGTTTTGCTATTGTTAATATGCTGGATAAATACTGTTGTTTATTCTTGTAGATTTAAGGGCAAGTCCTTGGAGTATAGTAGACTGGTTTTCTGATTGAGGTTTATGTTGATGTTTTTGTATGGGCATACCCAGAATGTTTGGATTTACAAGCAGTCATGGAAGGTAGCAGCGAAGTGCGCATATGTGCATTGCGTGACCTAATTGCGTGTGTCTTTTCTAGCATAAGCTAGAGCTGTTTTACTTTAGTGTTTACTGGGATGTAGAAGAATTCAGCCTAATCCTAGCTAAACCCAAACAAATCTGAAGTAGAAGTCACGGCAACAGGACACTATCACTCTGAGATCCTTTCTGTGGCCAGAGCATTTTAGTGATGCACAGTTGTTGGTATCATACCCCACTGAGCACTGGTAGCGTGGGTGCAGATTTGTGACCAAAGCTGAGTGGGAAGCTTGAGTTCCAATGCCCCCTCTGCCCAAGGAAGCAGGAGAACTGTGAACCACAGATCTGTTGACTAATCTTCAACCTGGTAACTGAGATGGTTTCCCTATCCAGTGCAGTTGTGTTTTACCATAGCTCTCATCAGGGTGTTGTGAAGGGAGCTGGGTACATTCTGAGTTCCTGGGATCATGGGCTTAGCTTGTTCTAGAGTGAAATGGTCAAAATAAATGAATTCCCAAAAGTGATGATAAAAGTTGTTTGCTTAGGTCATGTGGGACCAAGTAAGTCCAGCTTCATTTTGGATGAGAATAAAATGATGATACAGGCAGGCAGAACGAGGGGTTAGTTGAACTGCCTCCTCCCAGAGATAATCAGGCAGATCAGGAAAGAAATGCATCCTGGCAGGCTAAAATATCAGCCTGTCACAAGAAAAAAAGAGGAGGTTATCACATCATTTCGTGGTACATATTAGGCAAAGAGGAACTTGGATAATACAGTAATGGAGGTGTGAGCTGCATGTCATCCCTGCCCATCCAGCTGACAAGCTGTTGAGCTACCTTGATTTATGTGCCATCTTTGAAAGCATTTTGGCCTGAATTTTAAAATAAAACAATGAGCAGCCTTTACACTGATACTTTTTATTGTTGTCTTGCTTCCTCAAATGTCTGTCATTAGATTAAGAAAACTGTGATGAAAATTGTCATAAATACTGTAGCAAAATATTTCAGTAAAATCTGGACACAGATTCAATTGGAATATATCAGAGTTGCTGTCTCTCAATATGTCTTTTGTTATTGCTCTTTACAGCTACTGGTGATTATTAATTAGAGACTGTGGTTGCTGTTCCAAACTGATTTTCTTCACTGTTTGGATAGACCCTGTTAAACCTTAATTTTGTGAAATAAAAGAACTGTTCACCACAGCAAGAACAGTGACAAATTCACAGCTTCCTGCTTTGGACTCCTCTCCTCTTTGTTTGATCTCTAGTGCCTTGTTTCTCAATGGGAAAGGCTTTGCTTTCTTATCTGGCTGATTTCCTTCCTCCTTCAAGAGCTCTGGGCAAACTCATCCTACCAGAGAGATGCTCAGGGTGGCTGACAGAAATGCTAAATACTGCATTGTTCCCACACTCAGACTTCAAAAATTTGCTTTATATAGTCAGTGATTTAAAATGTTTGTGGTGTAATGGCCGAAGGCTGATCTTTGAAGTCCCTGAAAAGTTTCTAAAATCTGACTCAGTAATACTATTTTTGAAAGAATTAACATTGCTATGTCTGAATGGAACGATGGTGATGTGTTACTAGTTCATTTGAAAACCCTGCACTTAGGAACAAAGCCAGTTATTCTGCGTTTGTTCTTCAATAGTATTAATAATGTTATTATTAATGTGACAGTATTGTCACTCTTTCAAACAAGGCAGTTTACTGTAATGTTATCTTTTTCCTGGATACAGTGATTGAGAAGTTAAACTACAAATCCTGGTTCATTTGGCTGCTTTGCATAATAGGGTTTTTAAGTAATGTATCATTAAGATAGAATCTATTAAAATCCTTAGCAGAATGCGAAGTCAGTTTTCCCTCTCTCTCTACACTGAAATAGCTCTGAAATAGTAGGTGGTCTTATTCTGTCTCTTTGCTGTTGTGTCAGGCAGCTTCAGCATCTCTTCAGAGGGGTTCTCATGTCCATAACTGTCGATCTGTGCTTGTTGTCAATAAAGAGGCGTGGGTCTGAGTGCTCTGCTCAGTCCTGGTAGTGGCAGTGGCACCGAATGAAGATGCACTTGGTGGGTTCAGGACCTTGGAAGCATTCAGTGCAGTTGAAGCTCTCTGAGGCAGAGTCTGTCTTGACTATGCTTAGGCGTACCATACCTGTAGTCTTTTTCCAGCCACTTTTCAACCAGAAAACATCCCACCTATCTCACAGCATGAGACCCGTTTTTGTGCAGCCCTTCCTGCATCGTTACATCTCATGGTACCTGAGCCCAGGCCTGACCTGCATAAACATCTGTGTGAAAAGAAGGCTGTGTTCCTTGTGCTTTCAAGTTGCTGGGACACCCTTCATCTGGTCTTTCTTTCATGGTGGCTGTCACAGCATGGTACGTGAAATTGGGGCATCCTGCGTTACGTTTTGGAGAAATAAATGTGCAGTGCCAGAGAGCAAGAGCTCACGTGGCCCTGATTCTGCTCCCATGCAAAGTCGAGCTCACTGCTGCTGGTTGTGTTTGCAGGCATGTTTATGCTGCTGCTTTGCTCCCTGTGAAAGCAAAGGCATGTAAGTGCTTCTGAGGTTGTATAAATCCCACTGTGTAGAGAATGCTCTTACCGATTTAGGGAGCTACCAGGGTAGCTTTCTGTTAAGCTTCTGCTGGCTGATGCCATGATAGAAATCAGAAAGCCTTGTGCCGTGCTCAAGAATCTGACAGCGCCATTGACCAGTGGGAGTTTGAGCTGCTGGAATTGCAAGCTGTGTGTAGTATAAATGGCCAAAAGTAAAACAGGTCATTAAAATAGAATATTCATGACCTAAGATGTTGGTAATGCAATAACCCATTTTAATTTGTGTCCTAAATAGTGAGCTAAAAGTAAACCACAGGAGCTGATGATGGTAATCAAATAAACCCAGCCCACGGTTCCTATCTCAACCATAGTCCCAAGATGCTGCTTTTCCTTTTTAGCTCACACGCTTTGCTCTCAGCACTGCTTGGGTCCTTATGTAAGCACGCTGGCCTCAACTAACCTCTTCCTAATGTCCAAGCATGTTTCTGTTACTCCTTCTAGTACTTTACCTTTGCAGGATTTTAAATCCCAGGGTCTAGATGCCAAAATCCCAAATTAAACTCCATTCCAGGAATCGAGGGAGGCAGGACTAGAGGGAAGATTAGGAGCTGGGATTCTTGGCTGTGATGATACACATCGGGCTGTTGTTTGTCATGTTTTGATTACCTGAACATGGAAGCCATTTGAGTTCATTGCTCTTCATGGCTGACATCTGGTCATAAACATAAACAGAATCATAGAATTGTTAGCAGAAGGTGAGCAGAAATGGACAGGTGGGAGTAATGGAGGGCACTAACACTCTTGCCATGAGTGATGGCAGGGCTCAGCAGTTGTCCCCTCAGGGCAGGGGAGACCTGAGAAGATAGGGTGGTTGCAGGTGTAGCAGCGACACAGAGCTACAGGAGACATTACACAGCCCGTGGCATTGTTGGTCATTGCTGTGGAGTCTTTGCCTGAAGTACACAGCTCCCAGAGGAGACCTGCCCAGGTGTAGCAGCAGGCCAGCACCCGGGCCCTGCAGCTGCCGGGGTCCAGGACTGGTCCTCTCCACCTGAGCTCTCAGGACCTGCAACTTTGAATTCAGCAAACCCAAGGTTTTGCGCTCCCTCTACTGGCTGCATTTCTGCTGCCTGGTGCCTGCTGTTCATCCTTGAAGGAATGCTGGAATCGGAGGGGACAATCTCAAACAAACAGGGAAGTAATGAAATTTGCACGCGTCCTTTACAGGGTCGTTGGCCACACTGTGAAGGTTTAGGTCAGTAGAGATGCATTTCCTATGCCTCTTTCCAAAAGATCATTGTTTGCCTTAGGAAGTGGAGACACAGCAGCGTAAGTCACACTTCAGAATCTTTTGAAGCTGGTGTGGAAGACATGAACCACAACCAAGAATGACTTGAATATTCGGTTTGCTTGCCTTACATTTTATCTGTTATTTTCCTCGCTGTTAGCCCAAATAGCAATAGATCTCCCTCCAGAATCAGTTTTCTCAGTGTTGCTACCTCTTTTCTCAACTTCTGTTTGCTGCATGCTCTCAAATACCTCCTTGACTCACTCATGTTTTAAACATCCAGCTTTTTTCTCATCTCAAGCCACCAGTGTCCTCATACCATGACTTCTGGTTTGATACTCAAAGAATAGGGTGTCCAAGGACAGGTTGTTTTGAGTTTCCTGTTTCAAACCTTATGTTTTCAATCTCTTCCTCTCCCACTGAAGACCTCGCATGTACTTCTCTAGGACATCACCTTCCAGCTTGGGAGGGCTTCTATTTGTCCATGTACTGGACTGCAATCAGATGTTCTGGCCAATACTGAGAGCAGCTAGTGGTGTGCGTTCACTGTACCCTGGTTTTACCATTCCCAGCTGTATCCACCCCAAATTCCTCCAAGATAAAGACTGCATGACCATGAAGCATTGGCACACTGTCCATGCCAGAGGGACCAGTACTATTATACAGGGACTTTGAAACCATTCCTCTTTACTCTTTCATTTCCGTTTTGCTGCTTGTGTACACCTGCTAATAGGTTGCCATAAATGTCCTCACTTCTCTGGATTCTCCCCTAATTCTCCACTTTGATAGCAGAGCTCTGAGTTTAAATGACTTTTTTCCTTACTCTTCAGTTATGTCTGGTTTCCTGCTGACTACTTCTACTCGCAGACCTGCTCATGGACTTCTCAGCTTCTGATCTGAGTTTGTGCAGTGCAGTCTGATTGCATTTAAGCTGTCCCAGGTAGCAACTTTCTCTAGCTATGCTTTTACTGTAAAAAGAAAAAGACAACCTGCAAAATACGTTAAGTTTGGCAGCATGCTTCTCGTGAAGGTCTGACCAGAACAAACTGAAGGGTAGGCAATAGCAGTGGAGTTGGAGTGCATAGAAGGGGTGATAGGCTGCTGGAGATGGAAAATGTTAGCTCATCTGTTCTCTTCCATCTGCCCTGGGGCAGCAGAGAGCTACTGAACCCTTTCTAGGAGCTTTGTCCAGTTTTTGAAGTTGCAAGTAAATGAGCTTCTGCTATTTCCCTTGAGAAAGTATTCCTTATGAATACAATTCACTGTCAGGAAGTCATTCTGAATCTCTATGTAATTTTTCCTTTTTTTGGTGTCCTCCCACTAAAATGGGCGTTCAGTGTTCTAAAACACAAAAAATCTATTTAAAGTGTGACTTTTTTTTTTTTTTTTTTTTAATTTTCCTGTCAAGGCTGCTGTGATTTCTAGTTAATGTTTGTGCAAGGCTGTAAGCTCTCCAGTTTAAAGGCAAAGAATCACCGTATTCCCTGTGGTACCACTAATGCTTTCACTTGCCTTGAAGGTCTGGGTGAGCTTTGTGTGGCTGCATTAAGTGAGTGTTATTGGATTCCCTTTCCAAATGTATATTAAATGTGCGTGTGTTGTTGCTAAAAAGAGCTGGATATAAAAAAACTGCTCTGAATCTAGATTATGTTTGTGCAGGAGTTTTGGTTTGCTCTGGATTCTGTGAATGGTGTTGTGTTCAACCTGAAGACAGTGTGCAGCAGTAGGTAAAAGAGGACACGGGGGGAAAGTAGCAGCCCCATTCCCCTGCTGAAAATAATTGATGTGCAAACAGCACGAATACAAATTTCACTAATAGAAAAGAGATGAAATGCCCTCGAACTGTGCTGCAGAAAAGAGATTTAGGAAAACGCATGTTACATGGCTGTAATTGCTTGCAAGCCAGTGCTGTTCTGAAGGGAGTTGTTTTAATGGTTAAATTATACAACACGTTTTAAAACTGATGTTTTGCATAATGCATCGTTGAACCTGTGAATCTCACTGACAGACCCAGTTGTTTCCCTTCAGTGAAGTCAACCCCAAACAATGCAGTCATGTAAGAATGAAGGGGCAGATTTTTCAGAAGCGCAGGTTGTCAGTTAGGAAATTCAAGGGCAGCTTAACACCTCCTGGGATTTTTCTCCGTGTACTTGTAGATATGTTAAACAGGTTGTAGCTTAATGTTCTAGGGCTCTTGCCAACAGCAAATGGACTCTAATTACTGGTTTTTAACAAAAGTGAACTAGTCTGATTCTAGTTCTACCACAAAAGGACTTTCAGGGACCTTCTGTTGTATAAACGTCTACAGTAGGTAGGGAGATCATTCTTTCAATTTAATGCTCTGGCAGCAGTATTAAATATCAGCAGCAGTCTGGCTAGCAGCATCATTTTGTTATTACTTTTGCTTGTATACATGGCCATATTTTATCACTGAAGGTCAGTAAAACATACTTGCTGTTTCTACGTGTCTTCCTTACGTACGGAAAATTTTGCATTTTCTTAGTTTCCTAAGCAGAAATTCAGGAATTAAAAGTCAGAAATGGAGCTTGATTTGGGATTTCATTCAGCATATCTTAGGATCACAGGTTAATTTAGAAAGGGTCATGGTGAAATGAATTTGGAAAGAATCATTGTGATCTTTTTCAACCCTGGCCATTCTATGATTCTATGACGGGTCTTCTGGACATCATCTCCTGCAATCCTCTGTTCAGAGCAGGCTATTTCTGAAATTGGATCAGTTCACAGAGTTTGAATACCTCCAAAGATGGAGATTTTGCAGCTGGTCCTCCATTCCAGTGTTTGACCATCCTCATAGGGAACAATGAGAGTTTCCATTTTTGCATTATGTATCATTGGTATCTAGCTTTGTCTTTTCTGTAGTCTACTATGAAATATATGAAGACTTTTAAGATCCTGAACCAACAAAGATCTCCACACCTTTCCTTGCACGTTGTGTGCTCCGGCCCTTCCCCTTCTTATGGTCTATCCACCCGAATTGTTTCAGTTCACCGGTATCATTCCTGTAGTGAGAAAGCCAAGCTGGACACAGTAACCCAGGTTTGGCCTCAGAAATGCCAAAAAGAAGAGAGTAATCCCTTCCTTTGACCTGCTAGCCATTGTTACTAATGCAGTTGCTGTGCAGCTTGTGTTGGTATGAGGATACATTGCTGGCTTGCGCAGCTCATCTGTCAGCACCACCGTGTCTCCTTCTGCAGGCCCATCCAGTTGGGCTCCACTGCCACTCCTTGGGTCTGGTTTTGTCTCTTATTTGTGACTTTGTGCTTCTTGGACTTCATAGGTTTCCTGTCAGCCCATTTCTTCAGCCCGTGTGCCCATGGGGAAGTGGTTCGTGGGAATGGGGTTGGTAAAGCTCTCTTGTGTGTCAAAGCTCTTCATGCAGACAAGGACCCCTGACCAGTCTGGAGCAGATGTTGGTCATGATGGGACATTTGTGTCTCTAGTTTGGGCTGCTTGACAATATTCTTAAAGCCTTTGCTCTAAACCTAGAAGTGCCTCAGGATCAAAAGATCTTCTTTTTTCTCTCTCTTTTTTCCCCATTTCTTTCAAGGAATGGTCAAGGCATTGACCAAGAGAATCAGTATTTCTAGCATTTCTTCCCACAGTGTTCTGTGCAGTCAGTCACATGGACTCACTTGAGCTCATTCAAGGTTCACTGACCCATGCGGATTCCACTAAGCATCTTCATGCTCCTTGATTAGCTTAATAAATTAATCTGAAGCAGTGGTACAGAGCAAAATCCAAGCTGAGCAGCAAGATTTTGAGCAGTGTGGTGAGAATGCATTTGCTTTTAACAAAACTCCTTGGTAAAGTAACAGAGATTAGCACTTGTCCCAGTTTACATCCAGCGCTGTGCACACGTGTGAGCTCTGCAGGCTCTTGCTGATGTTACCAGCCGCTGCTGTAGATGGGAAAGCTGAGACAGAAAGCAAACACTGCCTCTTTGCCCTCTTTCTGTTTAATATGTGTTCTGTTGCTAAAGGCCTATAAATAAGTATAGGCAGTCCAGGTTTCCTTACCTGGATGTGCTCTTTGCTCGGCTCTTTGTTGGATATGTACCACATGTACTTTACAGTGGAAAATACTGCTGAAACTTCTCTTTCTCAATTGAATAATAAGGCATGGCAAATACCAGTAGCCTAATAAAGTCTTTGAATAAAGCCATAGCCGATTTCTGTTTATAATACTCAGAGGAGTCATTATTTTACTTACAGACCACTTTTAAAGTTGGGCACATGCTGTTTTGTGCTTCTTTTTATGATGTATTAGGGACTCCTTGCACTCCTTTGGCTTTTCCTTTTGCCCTTCCTGCCTTGATTGCTTCCATGCTTGCTGGGTGTTTGGCAGTCTCCTTTACAACAAGCAGAAGTCAAGCTGACAGTGAGAAGGCAGTCAGTCTGGGATTGTGTCTTTGCATCTCTGTAACCAATGCTTGTTCCACTGTCTGATGATTTCTGGCAAATCTCCGGATCAAAATTAACGTACAGAGAAGCAAGATATATAATTTTCAGATCTGATCTTTTTCCTTGAGTGACTGCAGGAGCACTGAAGGCAAGAGTAATTTGAGAACAAATTAGATTGGTTTAAATTCACCTGGCACCAGCAATGTGATGAATTCATGATAGCTGTGAACGTGAAAACTTGAAAGTCGAGGGGGAAAGAAGATGAGCATCAACCTGCATTTAGATAAATTGTGTGTTTGACAGATAAGTGCTCTGCAGCATGTAATTTGAATGATGAGGATCTAGCTGATGATTGATGCTGCCCGGGAAAAATGTCATTGAAACTATGACAAGTTGTCTTGGTTCTTTGGGGGATAAATAAAAACGTAGGCATAGATTGTGGCCTATCCAGAAAACTGTTTCCTGCCTTGTTTTTCATTTCAATTCCTTCTCCAGTCCCATTCCCTTAAACCTCCCATTGCCTGTAGATGTGCCCAGGACTCTACTGTTAGTTCTCTTCAAAAAGTAAACTTACGTAAACTTTACCATAGTAAGTATGGAAGTGGAGGGAAAGGCTATAATTTGGTGATTTTCATTAAGGCTGAGCGCTGCATTAATAGCACAGTTGTGTTGCTTTAAGAAGGTTTATTTTATTTTACCCACTTGAATGGATTTGAGCAGTCTTATTGCTAACTGGTGGAGGAGAATGGTGATACTGGGAGCCAGTATCTGAATGGGCAGATGTGAATGGGCTGCTCTGGTCTGTGATAGATGCAAGTCTTGAAGGAGTTGTGTCTTGGCTTGAAAGCAAATATGCTACTATGTGAGCTGGCACTAGGAAATCAGCTACAGTCTTTTGTTTATGTGACATTTAGGTGCTGCAGTTCTTGAGCATTGGAAGATTGAACAGAAATAATTGTTGTCGTGAATGCCTCCTCCCTGGAAGCATTCAAGGCCAGGCTGGATGGGGCTTTGGTCAACCTGCTCTAGAGGGAGGTATCCTTTCTGTAGCATGGAGGTTGGAACTAGATGATCTTAGAGGTCCCTTCCAACCCAAACCATTCTATGATTCTGTTCTATAGCTGAAGTAATATATTGCAGCAGAAGAGGAATGGTAACAACATGAAGATCTTCCAACTTTTTATGAAGTTGTTTTGTGGGTTTTTTGTTTTGTTTTGTTTTTCTTTTTAAACACTGTTCATTGAGCAGTAGAAAGAGCTGGAAGTCTTGTAAGGAATATAAAGAAATAAAATCTGGCACAGTGAAAGACTTTCAGTACAATATGAATGTACTTAAAATCACAAGTCATCTTTCTGTTAATTCACTGTAGAATAAGGTCTCTTCAAGATAAGACTCAGCAGTGCTGTGGAGTTGGTATTTAAAGTATGTCCATCTGCATCTAAACGAGTAGCTCCAAGACAATCAGATTATGCAGTAGTTACTTTGGTGAGAATATCGCCTAAGTGGAATGGAAACTTCATTTTGAGTCTAATATTAGACCCTGCTTTGGAAAATTCCTTTTAAATGATCACAAGCTGGGAATAGCAAAAGAATTTAACTTTCGACAGACAGCATTCACTAAGAATTTGTTTTTAACTGCTTATGTTGGGTCCCTGGGAAAGCAGATGTGAAAAACTTACCAAAGTGAATTGACTTGACCTGATGCAATGTTTATATCAGTAGTTGATAAGTTTTCCTCCCTCGTCTAATTTGCTCAGGATATTTTCATTCCTTAAGCATGAGTAAGTCTGGGTTGGAATAGTTTGAATGCTTGTTAGTCTAATAATCTGAATCTTAAAACATGCAGACATTGTTGCCTATAAAGGGGTCTAAGCAGAGTTGAACTATTTTGGTTATCTTCCATGGATGGAGATAAGCATCGTTTTTGAGACTAGCAAAGAGTGTCATGAGACTGTGTTGCTTACCTCCCAACAGCTCACAAGGCACAGTGAGACCTGTATTTGTGCTCAGAATGCTGCTGGCGTTTGGAGAACCCTCTGAATGCAGAGACCAGGTGCCTTTTTGTGCACCTTTACAAAGAGTGACTCTCAGTGGCAGTTAGGGGAGCTGGAAGGGGTGTAGGAGCAACTCAAAGGGTTGTGGTACTTTTGTTATTCCTGTGGCAGAAAGGTCCTTAGGATTTATCAAATACGCTGTGAATGATGCACAGCTTAGGAATATTTAGAGGCACTAGTATATCTCATGCTAACGTTTCTCTTTGTTCATCAGACACTGTTGCTTTGAATATTTTGATAAATGAATTCATAAATAAGCCCCCTTCTGCATGGAGCACGTCTAAATAAATTGTTTTGAGGGAAGGGAGGTGGAAGAGAACTTGTGGATTCAGCTGAGCTCCTCTCCCCAGCTCTGCCCCATCTGTGTCCTTCTGTGGTTTGGCCATTGTGGAGCTATTGTAGGAGCTCCCTACAAAAGAGGGCTCCAGCCTGACCTGGACAGGATGAGGGGAAAGGGCTTTAAACTGGAAGAGGGTAGATATAGACTAGGCATCAGGAAGAAATTCTTTACTGTGAGGATGGGTAGACGCTGAAACAGGTTGCCCAGAGAGGTTCTGAATGCCACACCTTGGGAGGTGTTCAGGGCCAGGCTGCATGGGGACTTGGAGCAACCTGGTCCTGTGAGGGGTGTCCCTGCCTACATCAGGGGGTTGGAAACTACATCTTAAAGATCCATTCCAACCCAAACCATTCTATGATTCTGTGCCCTTCCTCAGTCAGTGCAGGACATGAGAAGAGAAACAACCATCCACAGAATAATATAGGGTGACAGTGTCTCTGGGAAAAGAAATCAGAAGTGACTCCTGATATTTTTACTATTTTGTGTGCTGGGTGGATCTATGTGGTCCAGGACTGTATTTCTCACAGGGACACCAGGTTATGATTTGGTGCGTCTCAAAATTTTGGATCTTATTAGTGAGATGTGACTCCAACTTTTCTATCTATTTACACCTGTCTGTCTGTGATTTTGCTGCAATTGCTGATCTTTTTGGAATTTTGAAATGTCTAAACTACTGATCTGTCTCCTTGCAGGCAAGTCTCACCTGGCTATAGTACAAAGAGTAAACAATGAAGGAGAAGGGGATCCTTTTTATGAAGTCCTGGGAATTGTCACTTTAGAAGATGTGATTGAAGAGATCATCAAGTCAGAGATTCTGGATGAAACAGATCTATACAGTGAGTAGAAATATTTGCACTTTTTTTTTTTAATAGACAAGAGAGAAGACACCATCCAGCAGCAGCTGTGTCTTACAGCTAACTTGCTGATGGTCAGATGATCTGCAGATCCCTCAGATGGTCAAAATGACTTTTATTTTCACAGCAAGGGCACTTCACCCCTTTAGGCTGTATGAATTCAGAAACAGGACAGCTTTATTTATTTGACTCTTCCATCTAGAAGATCTAGATGTGCAGCATCCTGGTCTCTCCTGTTAGCTGTTTTCCACCATGGTTGCCTAGTTTAAACCTCTTTATTCCAGTGCTTGTGACCTCCCACGTTTACTCCTAACCTCTCTCCCCCTCAAGGGCCTGTAGTCTGCGTCCCCACCATAGTTTATAAAGAAGGCAGGAGGTGGATATCTGCGCCTCAGGGAAGAGGAATGGAGTCTCTTTGGAGTCCATCTCAGTCACTCACTCAGAGAGAGCCTGACAATGGAAAGGCTGCTTCAGGGCTGCAAATCAGCAAGTCCTAAATAACTCCTCTTGTAATCACTCAGTACAGCTCCTTCCTTCCTTAGTGTTGGTGTACATTATGGCAGATGATGGTACAGGTTGAGCATTACCCGAGACTTGAGAGATCTGGATCTGGATTTCTTTCCCAGTTTAGAGTTTCTCTGGTTTCTGGCCAGTTGCCACAGTGTCTGTTTCCATCTGCACAATCTAGCCTGTGCATATTGGACTTCCTCTCTGTCATTCTTCATCTGTCTTATCTGTACTTTGATCGCTTGCTGGCAGATGCTATTTTTTACTACGTATTCATGGGTAGCACAAGGATGTCTCTAGACTCTATTGTAATAGAAATGGTCATTTTATATATAGTTAATGCTCTTCAGCTGCCCTTTGCTTTTTTTTCCTTTTCTCATGAGAAGGATCTGGATGTTTCTATGGCATCTTTTTTAGGCCGATGCAAGCATTTTCCTATCTTCCCTCCGGCCCAAAAGCCAAAACAGCACTTCGCACTGGGGATAGACAGACTTCTGCTTTTCCTAATAGATTTCTGTTGCCTGAACTACTTTCCATAGCTGGTCAGTATTTTACCAGTATTTATGTGCCCAAAGATTTCTGTAAATCACGGCTGTGTTTTACGTTGTATTGAACAGTCCAATTACTACGGAAATCACAGAACTCCAGTTAGTACTGATCTTTTTCATACCTTCACAAATGAGTTGCTGGGCTAATCAGTAACAACATAATGCTCTTACAAGGTGAATTCAAATTGTATTTAATAATCCAAAATACTGCTTTTTTTTTTTTTTTTTTTTTTTCTCTTGTTTGTTAAAAGAAACTGTATAGATAGAAACTGTATAGATGTTGTGTTGTTTTTTAAGGGAAAAAGTTTCAGACCATTAATAGCATGTTAGAGGACAGGGAAATCGATATTTAATTTTACTGTATGAAGACTTCCTAGATTAACCAGATAGAGGTGGTAAATGTGAATTCATTGAAACCATCCTTCCTGGGAAGGTTTTGTATAGAAAATTCCTGATTCCAGACTGGGAGGGAAACTTAACCTCTCAGGCTTCCTGGAGGATGCAGGAAAATTTGAGGGGTAGCTCCTACCATATACCATTGAGATCACCTTCTGGTTTCATTATCATAGATTAATTGAATGGCTTATGTTGCAGGAGACCTTAAAGATCATCTCGTTCCAACCTCTCTGCTGTGGGCAAGGATGCCAGCTACTAGATAAAGCACTAAATCAGGTGGCCCAGAGCCCCATCCAACCTGTCCTTGAACACCTCCAGGGATGGGGCATCCACAGCGTCTCTGGACAACCTGTTCAAGTACCTCACCACACCGAGTAAAGAATTTCTTCCTATCATCTAACCTAATTGCCCTCTCTTCTAGTTTAAAGCCATTTCCCCTTGTCTTATCACTATCAGACCGTGTAAAAAGTCAGTTCCCCTCCCACTACACAAGCCCAGCACCCTCACCTTTTTTGGAGAGGTGTTTCAGCTCTGTGGTCATCTTCATGGCCCTCCTCTGGACCCATTCCAATAGCTCTGCCTCCTTTCTGTACTGTGTCCTGTATTGGACACAGTACCCCAGCTAGGACCTCACAAGGACAGAGTAGAGGAGGACAGTCATCTCTCTCTCCGTGCTGCCTACCCCTCTGTTGATGCAGCCCACAATACAGTTGGCCTTCTGGGTTGCAAGTGCGCACTGCTGGCTCTCGTCCAGCTTTTCATCCGCCAGGACCCCCAAGTCCTTCTCTGCAGGACTCCTCTCAGGGTGTTCCTTTCTCCCTTTCTTAAAAGTCGGTGTGATGTTACCCATTTTCTATTCACAAGGGACTTTGTCTGACAGGTACAACTTTTCAGATACGATGGAGAGTGATTTGGCAACCACATCAAGTAGTTCCTTCAGGGCCTTGGGATACCTGTAGTCCAGTCCCATTGGCTTGTATGCATTCAGCCTCATGAGGTGGTCTGGGATCTATTCTGCTCATACACTGGGAGGGATTTCACTCTCCTGAACCCCACCTGGAGGTTTGGGGATGTGAGAGATAAGGGCAGCTAAACTGCCAGTGAATACTGAGGCAAACAATTTTAGTGTGTTGGTAGGCTGTAACAAATTCTAATTGGTGTAGCGTTGGAAACATGCTTTTGGCTTTCTGAAAGAGGCTTATTGCCCCTGCTATATTAAGACGGCTTGATTTTTGCTGTGTCAGTGCCAATAACCCCTGTAGTATTCATGCACTCTGCTACTGTTCATTATTAGACCAAGCCAGCTTCTCAGAACTTGAAGCCTTTGAACTGATTTGCTCTGTCCTGTGTGTTTACTTAAAAGTAGACCTTATGATGAATTCTGGCAGTTATTATGCCTTTGTTCTGAAATTTTAAACATGCTTTTTTGTGCTTTGATGGAAGTTAGAAATTTGATGCAATGACTTTGGGTTCTGGAGCTGTGCCTTTCTGCTGCTGCCATGAAAATGGCAGGGTTAGGGTAGAACAAATTGCAGCTTTGTGGTTCTTGTTGAAAGGTGCTGTCACTGCTGAAGCTCTGCAGCTGAATTTCATGCTTCCAGTGGATGCATGGTATTGCTTCATATTGCTCCATTCTGCTGCACCTTTAAGTTTGCAGAAACGGTGGGAGCAAGAGAAAGTGTGAAATATCTTTGATCTATCAACATCTGCTTGGATTGAGTGCTTCTGAATGTGCAGCTGTACTGGGAATGTGATGGGGTGGAGATAAGAGGTTTCTGTTGTGGTACAGGTAGGCTCTGAAAATGTCTCAGCCAGTGTCACAGTGAACAGCTGTGTGTTTGCCTCTTAGTATTGGAAGATTGGAGCATTTGATGCACCACAGGAATGTGTGCTGCACTCCTGTGGCCCTGGCTAGGAGGTCTCAGTGTAGAGTGCAGCATCTACTGAGAGGCATGGAGTTCACCACCGTGACCCATGTTTGACTGGTGTCATGTCTTATTTAGCTCTTTCTAACAGGAGATGAGTTTCATCATCCCCTCAGTGTGACTGGAATGTTGCTGTTTTGCATTCATACAGATCAGAGAGGGTTGGCCCCAAGTAAAATCGAGGACTCTTCTACAAATGATTAACACTTCATAGGATTATAGAGTCATTTGAGTCGGAAGGAGCATTTAAAGATAATCTTGTCCAACTCCCCTGCAGTGAACAGGGGCATCTACAGCTCAATCAGGTTGCTCAGAGCAAGACAGGTTGCTCAGAGGGGAAGACCACCATCTTACCTTAATACTCCTATTTTCAAAGAGCTGTCAAAACAGGTATGTTAAATATAGGTGCTTGTAAACTCTGTACCACTTTTCTGTGTAAACCACAGAGCTACAGGGCAAAAAATTGTTTGCCCTAGTAAATACTTTCAGTGACATCCAGTGAAACTGTAACAACATACTTTGCACAATGGTGATTCGCCTGGCTAGATCTGCAGATATTGGTAGTGTGTACATCAGTGTGCTATGGCAGGAGAACGGAGCTTTCTGCAGCTGGAATCTGATCTTTAGGCATACCCAGGCTGTTACAACCCCTAGACAGTGGTGCTTTTACGTTGTTGGCCCCTAGGATTCTGGACTTGCTAACATTCTGTAACGTAGCACTGTAGGCTGTAGGAGCAGCATCCTTACAGGAAGCTACTGCATATGAGCAGAAGATAGTTGTCACATATTCTTGCTGAACACTTTCCTGTTCACGGAATCACAGAATCACTAAGGTTGGGAAAGACCTACAAGATCATCCAGTCCTACCATCCACCAATCACCAATAGTACTCACTAAACCATATCTGTCAACACAACATCCAACCATCCCCCTCAACACAATGTCTGCTGTTGTTGTTAACACTGAGCTGGACCTCTCCTGCCTGCCTAGAAATGAACACCCTGTATGCGCTATATGCAGAACTGCTCTGCAATTAGATGCTTGCAAGCAGATACTTTTCTTCCACTGAGATAACAAAGTCTGTGGGTTTCAGGATCTGAGCTGCAGCACAGGTCATGATTATTTCTAGTTTTCAAGGTGTATCAGCAAGCAGGGCTTTGCATGTGTACCACAGAGGGGTCTGTCTGCACAGTTGCTCTGGGTGGCTGTCCCTGCTGGCTCCATCCAGCACAGTTCATGTTGGACCCCATTCTAACAGAAATCGCTTCCTTCCTTTCTTTTCCCACCCTCCCTTCCCCAGCTGATAACAAGACGAAAAAGAAAGTAGCTCATCGAGACAGGAAGCAGGACTTCTCTGCCTTCAAGCAGACAGACAGCGAGATGAAGGTTAAAATATCACCGCAGCTCCTCCTGGCAATGCACCGCTTCCTGGCAACAGGCAAGTGTGGATTATCTTTTTTCACAATCGTGCCAGAGCCTCGGAGGCAGTTGGTCAGCAAAGGCCGGTGAGGTGGGTGGGACAGTGCAGACGGGAAGGGAGGCTGGATTGTGGGGTGACAAATAATGCCACTGTTGTGTTTTTCTTTTTAAATTCTCTCCTCTCCTATGTTCAGTGTCGGCATGAACCCTCTGAGACATTTACCAGGGGTGGACCAGTAACTTTAAATTGGTCTGAAAGGTAAGGATGAATGCCAAGTGCCGCACTGCATGTGTAGAGTCCGTCAGATTAACGACTAGCAGGCGCACCCCATTAGGAAGAGCTCAGGGAGCAAACCGCAGAGGACTCAATACCGCTGGCCAGCTGACTGTAATTGCACTCTGGCACTTCATCCAGAAAAAGATGCTGGGCTTTTTGCAGGACGGCATGAGCCTGTTCCATGAGACTTGTGACTTGAAGTGAAAAACTCTCAACACACTTAATGCAGGCTGTGCAGGCGGTTGAACTGTACATTTAAAAACGGATTTCTTGCTGGCTTGTGTGACCTCCATTGATGGCTTCAGGTTTCAGAGGACAGTTGCCTCCGTCTCAGATCACCTTGATGCTTTATCCCTTGTATGGGCCTTCTGGCAGAGAGGCCAGGGGCTTGAATGCTGATATTGCCTTCCATCATAAAGTTGGTCCCTTCACCTCAGGGATGAGACCTGTTAAGAGGAGAGCTTGTGGAAAGCAGACCTTCCTATTGCTCATGTTGTCTCTCTTTGCCATATAAAGACTTCTCATATGCAGGCCATTCAGATGTGCATCTTCCACTTCTATATTCAACGTATATTTGTGGATTGAAAGTGATAAAGTTCTGTCTCCGGTTGGCCAGCTCAAGCTGGAAATTAATACTTCCCCTCCTCTAAGATACAGTAACTGCCTGCTAGATGCTCTCAGTCCGCCTTCGTGCTTTGTTTTGCCTCTGCGACTAAAAGGTGTGTGATCGGTTATCGCATCTCAGCTGAGGGGCCGTAATTCCTTAGAAGGCTTGGATTTCTGCAGCTCATGTGCATGTGAGCATCTCCTTGGGGAGAGGAAACATTTCTACAGGAAGATGTGGATTTAACAGCAAGCAAAGCATTGTTCACGTAATTGTGCAAGACTCGGTGGAGTTCCCTAAGCACCTGCTCAACAGACATAGTCTTATAGTGCTGCATCTCTGCTTGTTTTGTGGATCAGAGCATTGTGTGGCTTCAAACTGGCAGTGCTTCGAAGTGACACTGCTAAATGAGATGAAAAGCTACAGTTCTGGTTTATCTGCTCTAATCTGAGAATAGTATCTCTAGAAGGTGAGAGGTGCTGGGTCATTAACGGTCCTATTCTGAAATTAGGCATAAGGAATGCTTATCAATTTGCATGTGTAAATCTCGACGTCCCTGGCCTAACTCTCACACAAGGATGAGCTTTTTCACTTCTTGCAGCTCTTGCTGGCAATACTGATGATTGAAGAGCAAGCGGGTAGGGAACGTGTTCTGTTGTGTCAGGTATTAATCCCACACGGTTTGAACTGACTTGCACTGTGCATCACTTTGAGTAACTCTTCCCGTGTGAACCATGGCAGCTCAGATTGTGTCTTTGAATTATGTAGAGCATCTATCTAGACTTAACTTTCAAGGCCCCAAACAGTGATTTTTTTAAACTTTTTTTTTTTTTTTTTAAGTGCAATAAATACAGTAACTTCAATACCTTGAGAGGAAAGAAAAATTACATCCAAAGGTTCTGTGTGCCCCAACTGTAAAGATCTTCCATTTACAACTCTCCAGTGAACCCATTCAACTGTGACTACACTCTCACACGGGCAAGACTGCCTTCCTGTGTCTTTTCCCTTTCAGATGAAGACATGGCTTTTGGTGGTTGTTGTTGTTTGTTTGTTTGTTTGTTTTTTTAATACTTCACTGATGAAAGTTGGGGTGTTCTTGTTCTTTTCCCCTTACAAATTTAACAGTCTCAAAAGACAGGAAGCGTGCAGTTCCATAATGGATCTCTCTGCATCTGTGAGTTGTTTATAGGCAAATGCTTATTAATGAGTACTGCTGACTTCTTGCCAGGCGTATAAAGTGTAATGCCTAGTTGTATCTTGTGTTATAGAAGTAGAAGCCTTTGGTCCATCCCAGATGTCGGAGAAGATCCTTCTCAGGCTGCTAAAACATCCCAATGTCATCCAGGAGCTGAAATACGACGAGAAGAACAAGAAAGCCCCAGAACACTACCTCTACCAGCGAAACAAGCCTGTCGACTACTTTGTTCTCATTTTACAGGTCAGTAATGTTATTATGTTCTTGATGTGTGCAATATTGTGTATCTCCTGACATATCACTCTTGGTGTCTCTTTCACTTGTTGAAGTTTGTCGTCTTTCAAGCATGGGACTGGAGCTTTGCTCATGGGAACTGCTTCTGTCTCCTTTATGATCTTGCCACACTTGAAGAGCTCATTCAGTTGCTTTTAGCCCCAGTTAAACCTGCTGTGATATCTGCTGAAAGTCATTTGTGCTTTAGATGTTACATTGAAAAAGAACCCTGGTGTGCAGTAGGCATTGCTTGTAGAATAGGGGTATGAAAAGCCTCATGTCAGTAGGAGCTTGGCCAGGATGCTTCCACCAGTGGATTTTTCCATTTGCAAAAGGAGGAATGGGGACTTTGACATTTTGGGAAGAAGGCATTTTGTCTGTGCGATTGTGAAGTCCAAAACCTTTGGTTTTGTGATAAATGCAGGTTTCTTTGGGGCCACTGTGCCATCTGCTGAACTTCCACAGCCTCCTCCCATAGCTCTGTGGTACCTTGGGCACCTTACCACCTGAGCTCTCACTCTGCACTGAGATCATTGCCTTTGGGTGGGTTTTATGTCGCAGAGGGGGGAGGACTGATTTCTGTTTGTTCACTGTAGGGTCACTTCCAGTGCTCATCATCTCCTAGGGTCCATTACTTGCCAGGAATGTTGAGTAGCAGGATGAAGCTTGATACAGAAACTTAACTCCCATCTAGCACTGTTCGAGCAGTAACAGTCCTTTAAGAGGCATTTTGCTGGAAAGGTGCTTATGCTATCTTTGAAGATAACTGAAATGAGTTTTGGTTATACAGACGAGCACTGCAGTTGAAATTGTGGCAAAGGGCTTGAAGTCTTCCTTTCCATTACTTCTAACAACAGCAAGAGTGGGGATGTTAAACATGATCAACAACAAAGAAAGCTCTGAAATATGATGGTGTTGATTCAACACATCTCTCTCTTAAAAAAGAATTTGTGTTTTTTTTTAACTGCTCTTTCTTATGTGCTGAATTACTGCAATCTGAAATATTCCAGAAGCAAGATAATGCTCCTGCAGGAGGTAATGCTGCAAAACTGTAGCTGGAAGACATGTGCGATACAAAAGAACAAGTAGTTCTTTCTGAGCTATTCTTCAATCAATATGTATTCAGTAAAAACAATGTGCTAAGTCTGTAATGCTTTTGGAAAGGGAGCCTTGTGGTAGGTACGTACTATAAAAATAGAAAGTGTTGGTTCTGCAAGGAGCAGTGGGTCAGTACTGTGCTTTTGTTATTTTAATGATCTGGTCTTGAGAGATGGAGGAGATCTGAAGAGATCGAGGGTACCTTCACAGTAAATCATGCCAGAACTCAAGCAAATACATATTTTTTGTATTAAATTTGCTAGTTTAATCTCTGTAGAGTTTCTGTTTCAGTTGGAAAGTCACCTTTTTGCAACAGTTTTTCTCTTAGCTACTGGGAAGCTTTTCTGTATGCCTTTGTCGTTGTGTTCTTTCAGAATTCCTGTTGGAGCACTAAGCAGTGCAAACCCAGAAACCAGAGATGTGTACAGTTAAGCAGCAGAGCGCATCTCATAGCACACATGGGGAATCCTTACTGGCTCACCAGCTGCTGTGGCAACACCAAGCATGTGCAGCCTTCCTGTGGCCACCGCTGGGAAGTGCTGTGTGTGCTGACAGCAGAGCTGGAACTGAAGCTCTGCTCTTACTGCTAGCTACTACCTTGTTGTTCTTTGGGTGCTAACTCCAGGCTGACTGTATGTGAAGATCAAAGCCTACTTGCATACGTGTTTTAAAGACCTGGCCTTGGTTGGTGGGTAACTACCAGTGATGAATAGAGTGAGAGCCCTTTTTATAACCAGCCTTTGTCTGTGTGACCAAAAGTAGCTAATTATTGGTGTTGTGGACTGAAATTGATTTTAAAAGGGGCTACATGAAGTGATTGGTTTTGATGGCAAGAAAGTGGGTTTGTGAACTAAGTACTCTCTTCCTGTGAGATAAATGCAATTTTTTTTCTGATCTGGAACAGTTAGAAAAACTGACTTGATATGAAGTCATGCTCAGCCTGACTTTTTTGCCATGTTTTTCTGTCCAGATGCAGTGCTGTAAAATTAAACACGTGTTTAATTAATATAAGTTGTTTTTGTACAATAAAAACATAGAAATAAAAGCTACCTTTTGGACTTGTTTTAACCTGTGTCCATCTGATGGTCAGTTGACTTGGTACATGTAGCACGGGCAGTCTATCTGCCCTTTCCATTGCATTGCAGGTAATTATGTTGTTTGCCTAAAATCTCAGTCTTCATGTAGCTCACCTTCAAAGCTGCCTGAGATTTGCTTCTTTCTGCAGTTAGGTAATGTAATTCTCAGTACAGTACCAGTAAGGATGGAGGGGAAAACCAGATCCCACTAAGAAGCAAGTTATTTCTTGCTATTTATATAGCAAAATAACTGGGATGTTTACTGCTACATTTGATATGGTATTTTTTCTTCTAAAGTTGTTTGTATGATATCAGTATCTGTTGTTAAATGTTGGGTTCAGACCGCATCAGGAACGGGTACATTATGTGGTAGGGTGGTTGAGCCTGGGAAGCACTGAGGGTTCTTCTAAACAATATCCTGCTCTTTTGCAGAGTCTTAATTTAAGGGTGCTGGAATATGTATAATTGTCAGAAACCAACAAAATCAAAATAGCCTCAAGACTGCTGCTTCAGGAATAAGGGCCTTGATTCTGTGGGAATCCCATCGGTGAAAACAAACTCCATCTGAGACGTTGTCTTCCATCTCCATTTCCCATATTCATGTTAGAAGGGACTTGATGTGAATGTGAGCCATGCCCTCAAATGTGTAGGTTTCTCAGGAGCCCAAATGACTGGATGCCTTCAAGCCTCTTGTGATATTGGGTGAGGGCAGGCATCTGTTAGCCCTCGGATCGTGTCAGTAGTACCATCTCTGCAACCCTGCTCCCCCTGCAGGGACTTAGCTGCCACAGGGACCATAGGACCAGAATTGTTCAGGACAAGTATGTTTTTTCCCCCAGGGTCTATCTCTTTTCAGGCATCATTACAAACTGCAGGAACCTTGACACTACTTAGCAACATCAGGAAAGACTAGCTGCTAGGGCTAAAGACTGGTCTTGTGCCTCAGGACTTATGGTCCCTTTTAATTGCAGCTCTCTCTCCTTTTGCTTAACAGGGGAAGGTGGAAGTGGAGGCTGGGAAGGAGGGGATGAAGTTTGAAGCTGGTGCTTTTTCCTACTATGGGGTGATGGCCCTCACAGCATCACCAGGTATGTCCTCTTACCTTCTGCTTCTGGAATGCACTTGTGCACAAGCCTGTCTGCTGGAGTGTGTGTGGGAGGGGAGCATGCAGGGCATCCCCCCACGCTGTGGTGTGAACTGATGGAAGCAACACCACCCTGCAAGCAGAACCACCCCATGGCTGGCACAGCAACCTGGTGGCAGTGCTGGCTCTGACAGCCAAGCGAGCAGCCAGCAGTAGCTGGTGGGCTCCTGCAGCATGCACGTGTCAGCTTTAGCAAGAGAGGTAGTGGGCACTGGAGGAAAGCTTTGTGGTTCTTTTCTCATTGTAGCGCAACGTTGAATTAGCAAGAATAAATAATTAGTAGCAGAGGGACATCTAGTGGTGTAATGTATGAACAACCTGCTAGTTTGTGTACGGTTTGCTTTACCCATCATTTTTCTAAAGCCATCCTGAGGGAAATGAGGGCAGTGGAGCAAGGAATATAAAGGTTGTGCCTGTCAGCTTATGCAGAGATATAGCTGAGAGATCAGCACAGGAAGAGGCTGAGATGTGAGCAGCACATAAATCCTAGCTGCACAGCCCAGCATCTCACAGACACACGGCGGGGATTTGCCTCACAATCAACCAGGAGTGTGCTCCCTTGCCCCAGTGGGTGATGCCCTGTTGTCCACCACACTCGTTGTGGTGCCTGCGTGTGCATTTCAGTGCCAGCAGCATCACCTTTTAGATCACAAAGGTCTTGGTGTCGGTTGGCATCTGCAGCCCTGGTAGAAGAGCTGAGTGTCAGTGCTGGCAGTGGCCATGCACTCAGTTGATCCCTTCAGGGAGGGTTTCTCGTGCAGATATCACCTCCTTCTGCATAGAGGCACCACAGGTTGTTGTTCACTTGGGAGGCAGCTCGTTTTAGTAGTAAGTTAATGGAAACTCTACATGTATGTGTATGTGTGTAGATGTACACTAGTGAATGGCTTTGGAATGAAATTTGTTTTGTAACTTATGGCTATAGCCACACTATACGGCACAGCCATCAGCAGTTCCTATGGATGTTTGAGCTCTGCATTGCCATTGTATGAGTCTTGCACTGGCTCTTCGTTAGGAGCTCAGGAAGGAGTAATTCTTCCTTAAATATATGCACTTTAATCAATCTTGCTTATACCTTTTGGGGCTTGACAAATTTGGAAGCATGCAGACATAGAGAGGATTTTATCTGTGCAGTAACAGCAGCGTTCGTGATGAATCATATGTAATGTGTACACATGTGTCATACCCTTGCTGTTCCTTCAGTGTTGAAGCTTAGCTTTTGCACTGTGGGCCAGACAGAGCTGGATCAGGCATGATCACTTCTGTCCCATCAGAGCTACACTTGGAAGTGATTTGTGGCATCTCTGTTTTGCCAGCATTGTTCAGTTTGAATGTTCTCATGTTTCTGTTTTTCCCGTGTTGCTAACTCCACAACCACACCAGTTGCCCCAAGTCCTGTGAGATCAAATGATCTCCCCTGTCCTGCCTCTGCCCTGGAATCCCTCTCAGATTTGTTGTGTCAAACTTAAGCACACACACTATTTTAGATTAAACTTGACCAACCTTGAATTCTTTTACCTTCAGCTGGTTGTGCCAGTAGCAAACCCTCCTTTTTGCTGTTTTTTTCCCCAGGTTTTAGAGAAGTTGCAGCATCGTGAGATTTCTGTTAGGTTGAGCTTGTAAAAATAAAAGTAATTCTTGTTGCTTTGAGTATATGTGAAAGCCTTTACAAACAAGGGAAAGCTTCTGTCCTTCCCTGTCTCCTGGTGAGATGTTACATACCTGCTCTCTATCTGGAAACGCAGCCAATAACAGGAGTTTAAAGGATGTTCTCAAAAACCCAACAACAAAACAGTGACACTTTTGTTAATGACAGCACCGAACCCATTCTGGTAGGGGTGAGCTTGGAGAATCACAGCCGTGCTTGACATTTTACTGAAAACTTGAACTGCAAAGTGTCTTTTGGTTTCATTTCTATTTTTGTTTTATTCTCATAAGGAACTGCACCCATGAAAGCTTTCTGGCTTCTTTTACCTCTTTGCCTTCCAGGCTGGAGTGGGCACCACTGCTCCTTTTGAACTATTTTAAAAATGAGTGTACCCTGATGGATCATTCTACGACCATTCCAATTAGCAAGTGAAAATTGTCTCACTGTAATTCCACAGTGTTGTTCTTTGGTTCATTCCTAAAATTGTTAAATTGTCTTTTTTGATTTGTTTTGGTTTGGTTTTTAACCCTTTACTTTCCACAGTTGATTTGCACTTCTGGTTTTAGTTCTTCAGTGTGTGAACTGGCTCCCTCCCCTGTCGAGTGTGGATAGCTGCCACCCTTCTGGTCGTGATCTCATCCTTTTTCTCTCCCTCTTCTAGTTCCCTTGTCCCTGTCTCGTACCTTTGTTGTCAGCAGAACAGAGTTGTTAGCAGCAGGTTCTCCAGGTAAATCCGCATGCTTCTATTTTCACCATTCTTGTGACTGCCCTGATGCCATAACAAGTCAGCTGCAGTCTGTATTTATCTGACCCCTTTGCTCGTTAGGGAGAAGTCCAGCACAGAATTATGCCTCACAGGTAGGTATCTGAACTTCTGTGTGTGATAACTGGCAGCAACGTGACGGAGTCGTCCAAATGGGAAGAACTGAAAACATGTTTAAGAAAATGTATTTGTTAATGTGTTCTGGTGTCTCTTATGTGAACTGGTGGGAGATCTTTTAAAAGATCTTCTCCCCCAAACTGAGGTTTAAGAGCTGAAAAATTTCCTGAAGAAAATGCAGAGGGGAATGTGTGCTGCTGGACTGCCTTAAAAGGAGAACTTATACAAAAGAATCCTTATATTCTCTGCTGGGTAAATTCTGTGGTTTGAATACTCCTTGGCCATTTCCAATGCTCAAAAACTTTGGATTTTCTTTCAATGAGATTAATGCTGTGATAATGTACCGAGTGGGTGGATTTGCAATGGAATGTGCAAGAAGGCTGTGGGAGCTCCTGCGGGGTGTTTGGTTTTGCTCAAGACCTTTCCTTGATGGATGACCAAGTTGATTGATACAGAAATCCCTTTGGAGAGCAGAGACCGAGGAGAGAACAAATTGGGTCAAAATGAGCTCTGAGATGTGGTTGAAAACTTGGGAACTGAGCTTTGCAGACACCGCATGCACAGAGTAGTTGAGAAAGATGGAAACTCATCAGGAAAGTATGTAGGGATGGTGGAATCCTAAAACATGGGCTGATGCAATGATGTTTCCCTGGACCTAAAAGGATCGATATATTTAATGCTATTGAATGTCATGATGTGGTAGGGATATTTAAGTGAAACATCAAACCATCAGTACATGTCAGACATTTCATAAATTTCCACTATCTGCTTCCTGTATTTTCTCTTCTTTTTTCAGCTTTGAAAATGTATCTCACTGTCAGACCCTAAATTAAGCTCACGCACACTCCAAATAAACTATGGGTGGTTGCCCTGCAGGGGATTTTTCCCTGCTCTTTTAAAGTTTCCTGCTGCTAAACTTGAAAGAAGCAGGGAGAAATATAATCTTTCTTTAATTAAAGTACCTGGTGGCTTTCTCTTAAGCTCAGTGGCTTTGATTATCTTTTTCTTTTTTTAGCTTAGTTCTTTAATTTTGCCAGGTCTTCCTTCTTGTTTTTTTCTTTTTTCTTTTCGTTCTGTTTCTGTTCTATAAGTAAGCATACACCTTGCACATACAAGTTGTTTCCAATAAAAATGCCAAGCATATTTTCCTAGCTTTTTTTTCTCCAACAACAACAGAAATAAATAAAAAAATCAAATTGATGATGGAAAATACAAATGGAAAGAACCTCTTTTGAAAGGAACCAATGTGGTGAGTCTGGTCACTGTGACTGCAGTTCCTGGTCTGTTGAACCCAACACCTTTTGGTGGTTCCTTCTAAAAAGGTTCCTCTCGTTGAACCGCACGCTGTGAGATTCACGAAGTGCTTGTATGGATGTTTGTCTTGTGGTTTGTGCCCTTCATCTTCAGCACTTAGAGGTGAGGAGAACCTGGGTAGGAAAGATCTGTGCAGGTATGTGCTGGGCGCTGCTCAGCAACCACAGACCTGTGTGCTGTGCCTTCTGCCATCTGCTCTTCTTGTAGCCCCCCTTCTTTAGTAATTTTTCCCTTCCCATCCTGTACATGATTCCAAGAGCAGTGTCCTTACTCTCAGATTTTCAGTAGTTGTGCTTTGTTCTGTCTTCTTGTCCTTTTCTTTTCCTGAATGTGCTTTGTCACGTAACTGCCTGTCCTTCCTCCTTTCTATCAATAACACACCACGAGACACCTGGGCACAGCCTGCTGTGGCTTTGGAGATGGTGGGTGGGTATGGAGGGAAACCATGCGGGGCTCTGAGTGCTTCCCTCTGAGCCTCTCCTTGGTGTTACCATAGGGACTGCAGGCAATTTGCCAAGTTGTCACAACCTGTATTTTTCCATTGCCTTTTCTTAAATTGAAGGAAAGAAGACATCAGAGGTTTTCAAGTGGAAAATAATGATAAAACAACAACTACAAAACACAACACAGGGTGATTCTGCCATGCATCTGGAAGTGTCTGAAGGGCTCGGTTTAGGAAAGGCTAGATGTAGAGATGTAGAGCAAGCTGCATCTGTTTGTCAAGGAGAGATGTTTACAGTGATACAGTGGCAGAGGCAGGGTTGAATTTCAGTTAGCTTTTCATTTTTTTAATACCATTCTGTAAGTCAAAAAATTGGTGAAAGTGAAAAACTTACGATACTGCTGCTGAAATGCTGAAGAGGCTTTGTATCTTCAGGTGATTGGAAAGTAATCTTTCAGCTGAGAATGGGGACCACAGTGGAGTGGTACAGGTGGTGTCAATTAGTGCTTGGGCCGAAGGGCTAAAATTTAGCTGCCCAGTTCACCAGTCCCAAAGAGTTCTACTGCTATGCACTGTCAGTGCACACGAGGAGAGGCCTATCTGCAGAAGGGCTTGAGATCTCTTTTTATTTCTGCGTGTCCCCTGACATCTGGGTCCCTGTATAGGTGGAAGCTGAGGATGCAAAATGCCTGTGGCCAGTCGTACTCCTAAGGGGTAGCTGGGAGGTTTTCAAGCAAAAGCCTGCAGTGTCTGTGAATAGTCTGATACAGAGTTACAACCATACATGGTTAAGAAAAAAAAATCTATTAAGCATGGTTGGACTACAGAGAGCTCCTGTAAGGAAGCTGAGGGAAGTTGCCTTTCTCAGAAGGTCACCGCTCATCAGCGGAAGCACTGTGAGCTGGTGTGCACAGGGCACGTCGGTTGTAGCACAGACAGAACCAGGTTTCTTTGAGTCGTACTCAGTGATGTGTGCCACCAGCTCTGGATTCAAAATGTGCTCTTTTTCTGGACCATTTTATTTGGCTGCATGTCAGTTATGAGTAGACTAAGTATTTGTTGATCTTCTGTTTCACGCTGCAATTTCTTGTGGCCCTTTGAAACTGGCGACTTTGAATATTTTCTCCTTGATGTAAGAAGCTTCTTGCTTTTGCCTGTTTCCCAGCTGAAAACAAGTCTCCACCTCGACCCTGCGGCTTGAATCACTCAGACTCTTTAAACCGAAGTGATCGCATCGACGCGGTGACGCCAACGTTAGGGAGCAGCAACAACCAGCTGAATGCGTCCTTCCTGCAAGTGTACGTTCCTGACTACTCAGTGAAAGCACTCACAGACATTCAGTTTGTCAAGGTAGGAAAAAAGCTGGGCTGGTGGGCTGGAGAGCCTGGGGAGGGAGTTTCCTGTGGATTGCTCTGTAGCCCTCTAAGCAAATAGGATTATGAAAACAGCCATTTTGAAATCGCTTTAAATTACTTGTTCTCAGTATCTGGTGTCTTCACTGTTCTTCTCATTAAGGCCCATAAGTAGATTGGTCATACAGGTTTTTGGATATCAAGTCACAAGGGGAGAGATCATAGGGAATATCTTCTGTTTCCGTCCTGAAAGACATGTCCTTGTGAGGCCTTGAGCCATCTGAAATGGCTCATCACACTAGCTGACAGCACCCTTTTCTAAAGGATGAAACATTTTGTGTCAGTTGCAGTTTTCATTCACTCTTGATTTTTATTTCAGCTCAGGGTTCTCGCTCTTGGTTTTGAACTTATCCTTCTGCGTGGAGTTGTCTTGGACATTTTTCCTAACTTCACGTGTTAGCATTATGTCTCATACTACCAGTGGGTTGCTGCGTGGATGTGGCTCTGTCCCCCAGCATGGTGCATCCCACGCTGAAATGTGTGCGAGTCCTGTGGGATGAGAAAGAGCCAATGCTGGCAGCAATTCCAGCCCAGCGGGGAGTCCAGGGAAGCTGACATCTCATGGTCAGAAGCTGACCTTGTTGCTTTTCTGAAATTAAATGCACTTTCACGTTTTCTTTGTATAAAACTCAGGCTGCTCATGAGCTCAACTTCTGTCAAAGTTAATTCAGTATTGAAATTAGGCAATAGAACAGAAATACTGGAATGCTAAATCAATTGTTTCACATCCATAGGTAGCCAGATTTTAAGAAGAGAGTACTGACTTTTGTTTAGAACTTGACAAATGGAAATGTACTAGTCAGTGGTTCAGGGCTTCACAGTTTAGGTCAGTAAATAATTATTCCTAAGCAAGCGATTCTCACTCCAAAGCAGCTGCTCATCTTGTGCTGGTTTGTATGAAGTCCTTCCAGCTCTCACCGTGTTCATACTGAGTCTAAAGAATACTACATTGCCTGGTTTCTCTGCAGTCAGACTTGCAGACCTCTTTTTGTATCACCCTGCATTGCACATAGGACAAAGTACTCAGAATGTGTGTTTTCAGTGTGTCACATGGGCATTTATTCAAGTAATGCCTTGTAAGCCAGGGCTGTGACCTGCTTGCACATGCTTGGATTTTGCTGTTGGAGATGTGACACGTCCATCTGACACTCTCCATTTCCATTCTCTCTGTTGTGTTGAAGCAAAAGCTTCAGGCTTTCTAAAAGCCTTGCTCAGCTTCTTTCATCTGCTGAGATAATCCAGTGCTGTTGTAGCACAAGGGGCTGCTGGTGCACGTGCATCGTGCTGCCTGGCCCCAGGAACTTATGGGATGGCTCCTGCCTAGTTTGCTATCGTAGACAAGAGCACTAATGCTTGTGCCCTCTGGCTCTTTGAGAACTCATAAAGCCCCTCCAGAGCTCGATGAAGCTGGGAAAAAGACTTCACTGAACTTTAGGCCCTAAAAATATGCATGGTTAGAAGGAAGTTGAAGTCTGATTTTAAAATCTTTGCCCAGGAGTAAATCCACGCCTGCGGGCAGCACGGTGATCACACAGCCCTGTGCTTCCACCCTGCCTGTGCAAGCGTCGCCATGCAGCTGGGGCGCTGTGCTCCTGCAAAGCGCAGGGATGGTTGTAGAAGTGGAGTCGATGCGGGGTGAACAGGAGTTGAAGTGTGACCATCTGGAAAGGGAGGGTTCCTCGTTTTCCTGGGGCGTCCTGTGAGAGATGCACAAGTGTGACCGGCTCTTTCTGTTCCTTCCTTCTGTGCTCGGAGCAGATCTCGAGACAGCAGTACCAAAATGCCCTGATGGCATCGCGGATGGACAAAACTCCTCAGTCCTCGGACAGTGAAAACACTAAAATCGAACTGACTCTTACGGAGCTGCATGACGGTTTGCCGGACGAGACAGCAAACCTGCTGAACGAACAGAACTGTGTGACTCACAACAAGCCCAACCACAGTATGCACAGTGAAGGAGCCATCTAGGAGCTGACTCCCCACGACCCACCCATCCCATCTCCTCAGCAGGACCAGCCCTCGCTCCTTCCTGTCTCCTCCCCGAGTGTGACACCGTTAGTACGTGCTTGCAACACTGTGCTGCATCCAGTGTTCTGAGACCAAAGACTTTTGCGTCCGTTGTGGGAGCAAGAAGAGGAAGAAACAGGAAGAAAGGAGCAAAGAGCAAGACAGAGAGACTAAAGCCCCAAGTGTACTTTGGGAATGGTGAGCCACCCTTGAGAACAATGATAATACTTCTTGCAAAGTAGAATCATGTTTATTTTTTATCTGTATTTTTGATCCTTGTTGGGTTTTTCCTCCTCAGACGCATATGGAGAAGTTTAAAAACTGCTCCGGTTATTTTTTCAAGAGAGATCATGTTTTTGAAGAGTATTTTGCAGAGTTTTAAATTGTTTCTGTCCCTCCTCAACCTCAACTAGGCTCTGTCGTGGTTTTGTGAATTGGCTCTGATGTCCTTAGGCCTCTTTTCACCTCTCTCTGTTCCTTTTTGTTGCCATGTTGAAGAAGTCAGTAACTGGTACTTGTTTGTATTTGTGTCCTAAGAATGAGTGAGCGAGCTTCAAGGAACCTCTGGTTTTAGCCACCTGGAGGGTCACGGGATGAGTATTGTTGCATTCTCCCAGTTCAGTTTCAGGGAAGGAGTGCTGATTTTAATATTTAATGATCTCTCAAGTTTCAGAAGGTTTATTTGTAATACAGGCAAACGCGTTGTTACACTCTACGGTTTTGTGACCTCCAAAAACTTTGTGTATGTTTAAGATGATTCTGGGGGGAAGGACTTAATTAGCAAAGCTGTGGTCTTGTGAGATGAAGGCCGGGTGTAATTTTCAATACCAAAGTCTCTGGGTGGTTTTCTGTTGACTCTCCTGACAATTGCTTGGTGAAGTAATGTGTGCACCCAAAACCAACACACTTTAAAGCACCCACGTGCTGTAGTGGTCTGTACACCGTTACCTCAGCTGGGGCAGATTGCAGTGCTTGTTAGTAACAGAGTACAGCAGTCCTTTTCCTTCCCTTAAATCTCCAGTGTTAACACAAAAGATGCTGCTACAGTTATGCCCAAAGTACATCCTCCAGGTGACAGAAAACCTCTGCCAGTGCAAGGACAGCTCTGCTGAGGAGTTGGGACCATCCTGTCCTCTCCAGGAACTGACGAAAACTTTCCAGACGTGAGTGTATTGCACTTCAGGGATTCAGAGAGGTTCATTCCCAGGCTGTTCCCAGCCATATTTTCCTTCCATTGAGTGATTTCAGTGCATTTCCTTCTCTCTGGCCGCTCTTAATAGCCATTGTAGGGATGACCATGGTAGCAGAGCAGAGAGCCTCCCGCCCAGGTGCCACCATTGTGGGGCAGCAGGTGCCAGGTACTCCAACCCCAAGCCTGAATGCAGCCTTGGTGCAGCAAGGGGCACCCGTGGCAGTTGTGCATTGCATGTTCCCCGGTCCCACAAATGGAGTTTAAGTCCTCAAATGAAAACAAAAACAAGAACAAAAATGTTTCCCCCTCCTTACCCTCTCCCCTTCCAGTGCCGTCTCAAACAGAATGTGAATGTTGCCCTCAGTATTAATGCAAGCAGAGATCAATAAACGAGGCATTGTGATTTCTCTGTTCCAAGACCCGTGGCCCCTGATTATGTAGCATCTCCTTTCCTTTCTTTACACCCAGATAGTCTCCCCTGACCCCCAGGGAAGCCCCAGAAGCAGCTGCCAGAGCTCTGTGCCTGCCTGGGTAAGGGGGGCACTCACCTTCAGTGCCTGCGGTCTGCCTTGGTAAATGTAGGCAGGAAGCACTGCTGCAGTAACTCCCTGCAGGAAACCAAGTGTGCAGCTCTGGAGCAGGCTTGGGGACGCAAAGCAGGGCCCCGAGGCTTAACTCCTTTATCAGCTTTGCATTAGCATGTTCTGGGTCCTGTCTAAAAGCCACCCCTCCGAGGTGCCCCACGCTGCACCAAGAGTTGCCAGCGTTGCAACTTCCTCCCAAAGCCAAGTGTTGAGATGTGACAGTGTTTGCCTTGGCACAGCGCGCCCCTCGCTGTGCTGCTCTTCCTGTAAGTGTTACTGAATGTAAAGGTCTGTTGGATGTGACCAACACGGCAGTGAACTTGAGATGCAGTATCTGTTTTGTAAAACCTGCCAAAGGAGGGGAGGCTCAAGTGGAGGCTGCCCATCGGATATGACTTCTGCTTCTTACGGCAGGTTATGGATTTGTTTGAGTGTCTCTTTCCATTAAAAAAAGAAAAAAAAAAAAAAAGCCAAATTTTCCAACCAAAGCCTTGTAATCCCAAAGCAAATATCTCCTGCTTCTGCCCATGCTGCACTGTTCACAAATTTCCAGGCCATTTTTTTTTGCGTGACTTTTTCATTATGTATACAGATCTGATAATGGAAAGTGAAATAATTTCCAGAAAAATATTTGATTGTAGATGTGTTTCATATGGAAAATATGTACCTGACCCGGAGGGTTGGGAGCTGCTACTTCAAATTAGCTCAAAGCGCAAGGCACGGTCCTCTCGGCGGAGGGGAAGGAATCCTATCTCCCTGTTCTCAGGGAGTTTGCAGTCTTACTGTTTCACAAAGGCAAGGGGTTCCCAGCCCTGTGCTAGGAGCCAGCACAAGCAGAGGAGCCCTGTTCATCTCAGATGGCTCTTTGCGCCGCGATGGAAATGCTGTGGCTCCGTGCAGTGCCAGCACTGGCTCTGGTTACCCTGGCTCACTGCTGGTTCTTCGTTCAGGTGGGCTCAGATGCCGTGACCTGCGCCCCTGTGCCATGTGTGTGCGTGGTGGAGCTATGGGTCAGTGCGGTGCCATGGGGCACTGGTGGTGGCTTTGGGAATCATTGGGCTTGACCTCAGACCTTGGCAAGGCTTTGGCTTGCAGAAAGGATACTGCATCTTCCCGTGTCAGCTCTGCTGCCACTGAGCTCACCGTGTCCGTCGTGGGGCGGGTGGCAGCCTGGGGGCCGGAGGGCATCTCGCCATGGTTTCTACTGTCAATACAATTTTGCACAAAGAGTTCTTCGAAGTGACATTTTAAACACTAATATCTTAAATGCACAACTGTGAATTATAACTTTTACACTCCTGTTGGTTGAATTTCCTTTAAAGAAATGAACCTGAATCTGTTGTAATTATGATTTTTTTTTTTTTTAAATTCTGTGTATTGCCAAATCTTTGTAAAGAGTGAAGGAATGTTCTTGCTTTCCAATGAGAATCGTTCTCCAAACGAGACTGCCTCTGGTGACGTGGAGATCTTACAAAGCACGTGGCTGAGCGCAGAGGGGCTCGGGTGGGCGCAGCGAGACTCCTCGGCCTCTGCAGCTCACGGAGCTCTGGTTTGTCCCCTCGTTCAGACCCCAGCTTGTCCGTGATCCCCAGGGCTCAGGACGAGGTTTCCCAGGGCTGAGAGCGCAGGGGTTGGGCAGGCCGTGCCCTAGTGATGCCCCCAGCAGCACCGGTCCTCCCCGCGCTTCCCTCCCTTGCTCCAGCCGTACCCCAGCTGTGTTCCTGCTGCCCCTCGTTGCTCCCTGTGCCCTGACACGCACGCATGGCAGCTCTGGGCTGACAGACCCTGCCTGGGGCTGAGACCTGCGGGCCTTGTGCTGGGCCACTCCTTCAGCGCTGTGCTCCACAGTCTGTCCCCCCTCTCTCCTACACTTATTCCCCTTTTCTCACCGCAGGGTTATTATCATTTTTTATTCTTCTTTTCTTTAAGTGCCTTTTTGTGCGGGTGGAGCAGGCACCTGCAGGAAGCTCAGCTGCCCGTGACACCCACGGACACATCGCCCTGTGCTGCTCCCCAGCTGCAGGCCCAGTTCCAGAGATGAGGTTGGCACTGGTGGGACTCTGGCTCAGTTCAGCTCAGAGGAAAGGAAACCAGAGGCGGCTTTGTGAGGGGCTGCCCCCCGACGGACATCCCGTGTAAGTACCCTGCCCTAAGGACAGCACAGCTGCCACCTCCAGGACCGCTTGGGACGTGCATCTTCCTTGTGCTGAAACAGACTGTACAGATCGTTCCCACTTGAAAGATGTACCGTATTTGATATGCTGTCTAATACACGTCTGTGGTTTTAAAACCAGTGCCTATGTACCAGTTGCTGCGTTATCCAATGCCAGTAGGAAGCTGGGGCTGGCGGGTGGGGAGCGATCTGTAGTGAGGGTGCCAAAGAAGTGCCTGGTCCTTGGATACTGAGGGTTGATTGTTGTTGAACCAAGCTTAACAAATGGGAGTGGAAACCAGGCATCACTGCACGGCATTGAAGAGGGAGAGGCCTTCATCCTGACCTGACAGGCAGAGCCCTGCGCTGTGGGCTGGGAGGCTGACCCCCCCCTGCTCCCTGGTGTCCTTGGTCCATCAGCTGCAGGGCCCTGCACTGTGATCCCTGAGACAGCACCAGCACAGGGGGACACAGTCCTTCTTGGTGTTCTGCTCTTGTCCTGGAGCTTGTCCTCTTGTTCTTCTGTTTTAATTTCATGGCTGCAAGGCTGTACCCAGGCGAGGGCATGCAGCTGCCTGCTGCAGATCCACAGTGGTACGGTTGAGCTTCTCAGGTTGGATTTGTGTAGCTGCTGTTGTGTTAGGAGCTGGATATGGGCCCTGGGCGTGTTCCCTAGAGCAGGCCTGGGCGCAGGTGATGGAGAAAAGTTTTCTTGGGTCAGTAGCATCAAACTCTACCAAAGTGACAGCGTCCTCTTGTAATCCTCATGTCAGACCATAGGGATTTTGCAGATAAGGTACTCGAGCTGCTGCTTTTCTGGCTGCAGTTGAAAAATTTTGTGAAAACCTCTCCTGAGGTTTTCCTTCGGGCCCTGGTTTCCTTCAGGTAGGACCAATAATGGAGTCCTCCAAAGCTCAGTTCCTGAGCACTTCTCCTTTAGTCTTTCCCCCAGGTGGGCCCGGGCTTGGGCTGAGGCTGGAGGCAGCCTTTAGTTGGAAGTGCCAATACTGAAAGAATGCCTTCGGGTTTTGTCCAAAGATCAGTGATGGAGTACGGCGGGGCTCCTGGTGACTGCTCTGCAGCCAGGCCTGGATCCCTTTGCCCGGTGTTTGTGCTCTGTCCATGCACATCCAGCAGAGCAGCTTGCTTCGCACCTGGATGCCAAACAGATTGAATCCAAAAACTCGAGTACTTGAGGGCACCTTCCTGTGTCACCGGGAAACCACAGCGAGCTGCTTCTCTGCAGCCGCTGGGCTCTGAAACCAAACCTTCCTCCTGCATTCGGGAGCACGGCACAAACCCTCCGGCTGTTCTCCCAGCAGAGCTTTGTGCCCACGCCGGCCCTGCAGCCCATGCTCGGGGTGGCTGAGCCCAGCGCTTCCCTGCTCCCTCCCACGTCCCACTGCCCGTCGCACGTGGTCTTTGCTGGTTGTATCATATTGTACATTATGTCGGGTCTCCGGAGTTGTAGTGTTCTGACTACAGTATTTCCATGTGTGTACATAAACCTGAGTAAGCACAACTGAAATCATGGATGAAGTGTATACGTTTCATATACTGATTGTCATACAAGTGAATTTTATAATTATTCTAATTTTGTTGTAGATTTCCAATCTTTCCTATTTATTTTGTACCTGATTTATTTGTATATTTTGTGATTTTGTTTGAAAGCGTTTTGTTTATTTCTGTTCTTCTAGATAAATGATGATTTTTTTTCTGTTGGACATTCCAGTTTATGCATTTTTCCCTTCTCCGTTCTTCCCCCCGTTCCAAAGGGCCGGCTGCTGGCACGTGGTGGTGGGTGGTGGGGCTGATGGTGGTGACCCCGGCCCCAGATCTCCGCTGATCAGGAATTGCTGTTGGCACTGGGCAGCCTTGAACTCCTCAGCAGTTGTCAGGAGCGATGGAGAGGCCAGATCAAGTAGGGCCTGCTTGTGTTCTTTGCACTGGGGTCTGGGGGCCGTCCGTTCTGCAGCCCGGGGCTGGCAAAGGCAGCGGTGCCTCAAGACTGATGGCCTTTTTCTTTCTCTAATAAAAGTCCTTTATTTACAACATGCTTGCCATACATCCCATTTGTTTTTTGGGAAGTAGGAACTCCATCTGCTTGGCCCTACCTCATTCCCACTGTGTGTTGTGCAGGGCCTTGGAGTGGCCAGAGTAAGAGCGTCGGGGAGAGGAATGGGGCAGGAGAGCCTGGGGAGGGGGGAGCACAAAAGGCTGGGGAATGGGAATTGGTTTGCCTTCCAGTCCTGGTGCAGGAAGGGCCTGGCTGCATCACTGTCAAGCACTGCCTGGAAGTAAGCAGGAAAAGGGTTTTACTGACTGTGAGAGTCCAGCTTTTCTCCTGCATTGCAGTCTGACTGTCTGAGGCAGTGCTGGCAGCACCCAGGATGCACCCAGCATCTGTGAATGCGTTCTCTGGAGCAGCAGCTGTGGGGCTCCACCATCGAGGACCAGGTCACTGTGAGCAGCTCATGAGGAGTGATGGTCCCACAGGTGGGTGCTGGCGGAGCCGTCACACCTGGCCCTGTGGGTGGAGAGACCCCTGGGCATGGCACAGGGACTGATAGACAGCCTCTGCTGGTTGTTGGACATTCCTGATGGCAACTATGTTGGCGTTGGCTGTTGTGTGCTGTCTGAAATTCATTACTCAGAGGGAGGTGAGACTCTGGCTCTGGTGTCCAGAGAGCTGTGGGTGCTACATCACTGGAGGTGCCCAAGGCTGGGTTGGGTGAGGCCCTGGTCAGCCTGAACTGGTGGGTGGCACCCAGCTCACAGCAGGGGCTGGGACTGGGTGAGTTTTAAGATCCTTTCTAACCCAAGGGTTCTGTGATTCAGAGCCCTGTAAGGGTGGGATGAGGGAGCCTGGCAGGCTCTGCCTCTGCTTTCCCACCAGTGAATGGGGGCCTGATACCTTCCATTGCTCCAGCCTTGCAACATCTCCCTGTTGCTGGCAGAAATAGCCCTGGGCTGGGAGCAGGCTATTTGTGGGACTACAGAGGCAAAAGGAATGTGCAGAGCTCCCCGCATCGCCCTGCTCACAGCCTCATGCCCTCTCCAGCTGCCGAGCTAAAGCCTGAAGAATCCAAGTGGCTCTACTTGGAGAAATGATGATTAGACATAGCAAATGCCAGCACAGCCTTCAGTGCAAGGATGCAGGGCTGGCTCTGGCATTCCCCTCCAGCTGGAGCTGTTTCCCACCTGCTGCCCCCCACACCACCTGCTGCCCAGTGCCAGCCAGCCCTCAGCCCAGCACCGTGCCATAATGCACCAGGCACTTCTTAGAAACATCACGGTTTATTGACTTGAACAACTGCCACTTCAGTAGCAGCATTTCCTGCTCAGAGGGTGGTGATGTGTATTATTTTTATTTTCTCCTAAGGTACTTTAAAATAGGGGGGGGGAAGAAAAAAAGAAGATTAAATGCGCTTATGGTACTGAAACAACAGTCGAATTCATTACAAGAGGCCCCCCCCACTGTAATCCCTTCACATGTGAACGGCACAGGCTGGAGTCAGGGAAGCTGCACCCATAACAGAGAGAAAGACCAGCAATGGCAGAGCTGCACCATCAGCCACAGCCATCTGGTCCCCACATGGCAGCCATGAGTCACCCCCTCAGCCAGGACGCAGCATCACCGTGCTCTGCACCGGGCCAAAGGCAATGGAGCTGCGGGTGGATGAGAGCCTCCTGCCCAGCACTGTGGCATACGCTGTTTCCTGTTGCAGGGCAGAGCTGCTTGTCCAGCAGCACCCTGGAGACTGGGCCCCTCACTGTGGCTGGTTTTGTCTTTGGGACAGACAGAAGGGTCAGGAACAGGCAGCGAGGAAGACAAGCCAACTAATGTAACGCTAAAGCGGTAGCTTGAAGCTGTGGGGTAAATATTTACTGTTGGAAGGAGAGGAGTTGAGTTGAGAACACAGCGTGCAGCTCTGCTGTTTGGGAAACGCGCTGGCAATCAGGCACTGAATGCTGCTGATGAAAGAGAGTGTGAAACAGGGAGGGGACAACACCGCCTACAAACTGAAATGTGTACAGCTGCAAAATGCACGTAAGAGCCGGAATCCTGCTGCTATCTGTGATGGACGGAGGAACTGAACCATTCACAGGAGACTCTTGCCAAGCAGGGGTGGACGTGGAGCTGGAGGCTACAGCAGCACCCTGGCTAACGTGGTGGGGATGGTTTGAATGCAGTAGAGCAAAGGGTGGCAACCCAATGGCAGGAGCTGGATTGTTGTGTTTCCTGCAGGGCTCAGCACATCCCTTCCTCCTCCACATGAATGTAACAAATGGCAAAAACCGTTTACAGGACACCGTTCGAATGGGAACACATCATGAGAAAGGAAAAAATCACGCAGCATCCCCATGTGGAATGGGAGCAGCGTTACAGCACGGGCGGGCAGCGCCATCTGACTGCACCACCCAGGCAGATCCATCAGCTTGTTGAACCGTCTGCAGAACTGAAAACAAAGGTCTCCTCCTGATTAGTGTTAATTTGATGAAAGTTTCCGGCCGCTTTCAAAACGTGCCTTTGCAGGAATCACACACCCCCAACCCATCACCCCAAGGGCCCCAACATAGGAATCTCCTCCTCATCACTGCTAGAGTCATGGTTTATCTTCAGAAATTCTTTACTTTTTCCTTCTTACTCTTCTTCCTCCTCTTCCTCCTCCTCTTCCTCTTCCTCATCGTCATCTTCATCGTGGCAGTGTGTGATTTCCTGAGGTGCCTGGGGGAAGAGGTTGGGCGGTTTGATCTCACTGATGGAGCGGGTCAGTTGGTGCCGCTTGTAGTCAGAATCCTTAAAATCCACCGAGGTGCGATTGCGCGTGGCCATGGGCGACTCCTTCTCGTTGATGTCCACGTGTGTGTGCTCTACCGTGGACTCGTGTGGCATCTAAAGGCGTAAGAGAGAGAGGAGATGGCGAGGCAACCAGAGCACAAGGCCACCCCATCCTCCCAGTGCTGCCAGCTCGTGGCGTGCCCCCAGTGCCTGCAACTCACCAGGACATGGGCGGCTCTGAAGAGGTAGCTGAAAGGGTAGTAAAGGAGGTTGATGAAGGAGGCTGCATAGAGGTCGGCGTAGCGCATCACCTGGCTGGCAAACAGGGTCTGCCGGGAGCCGCTGCGGAAGAGGCTCCCCATCATCCCGTAGCACATGTCCATGTCATGGGTCACTTTCTACAAGCAAAGGATAGGTTAAATCCCGGCCCGGGCACACGGCAGCACAGAGCCGGCCCTGCCTCAGCGTCACTGAAGGCTGGGGGCTACGTAAAGCCTGCAAGGATCTCCAGTGAGCTTTTGTGTGCTCTTATCCCAAGGCATCAAAGCGCAGCCGGGCCCCAGCTAACAGAAGGGAAGGCAGCAGCGGCACCAGGGCCAGCACCCGCCCCAGGCTGGGACCTCACACGCAGGGCTGAATGAACCGGAGGCTACGGCCCCTTCAGGCACACATCAGCACCCTGCTCTGCAGCAGCGAGCACTGCAAGTAGGTGCTACGTACTTGAGGAAGGAGACCCTATTCCAGACCAGGCTGCCTTTAGGAGTGCCAGTGACACCAGTGAGCTGGGAAGCTCCTCCGTTTGCGTCCACAGACAGAATGGCTTTGCAAAGCCTGCCATGCCCACCCAAAGGCAGAGCAAAGCATTTCAGGGCTGAGCAGTGGGTCGGGTTGTCAAGCCCTTTGGGATCCAAAAGGATGAAAAGGGATTTTTATGATTGGTACCTTAATGCGTCTCTGGATGGAGCTGATGTCAGGGCGTTCATTGCTGCTACTGTCCAGATGCCTAGTTACAGGCGAGAAGGTAAATACATGCTGTGAAAAGCCTTTCAGAACCAGATGTTGTGAGATGGGGGCTTAGGGAGGGAGGCTGGTCTGGAGGGGGAGGTTGGTCTCAGGGGCAGAACCCAGGCCTGAGGCAAAGCTCTGGCAGCAGTGCTGCCAACCCAACCCCAAGGGTTCATCAGAGCCACGCATTAGCTGCTGCTAGGCTGGGAAAGGCAGCAGTACACTGGTCAGCATTTGAACACTCACTTGTATAACTCAGCCAAGAAGATGTCCAGGCTCTGCAACTCTTCAAAAAGGGCTGGATGAGCCGGAAAAGAAAGGGGGAAAAGGTGAGTTTAACCTCAAAATGAAAGGGCCGAAAACAAATGCACCATCCTGCCCACATGACCGTGGTGGGGGATGTATGTCACAGCGTTGTGCAGGGAAAAGGTTTGATTGCGCTCTATGCTATCAACAGAGCTCTGGGATTGGTTTCTGGTTACCACTTTAGTTTTTTGAGGCTGAACCTTCACAGCCCTCACAGAAACCTTCCTACCACTCGTGGGACAATGTGCATAACCCCCAGACCGACTCACACGTCAGCATGTAAACCTGGGAGAAAAGCAGGAGTGCTCAAGGATGGGAAACAGCACTTTGGCAGCAGAGGGAGGAGGAGGAGGAGGAAGGGAGAGGAAGCACCTGGTAAGCAGGGATTCTCTGCAGACTGGAGAGCAGTCATGGCTCAGGTGACAGAGGGTCAAAAAAAATGGCTATCTTGTTAGATACTTTTTACTAGAGAAGACACGGCACTACAGAGACAGAGTTTTGGGAACAAGGTTACAGATGAGCTCAACCCCAACCAGCAGCAGCTTCTCCTCTGGCCAAGTCAAGGCTGGGTGATCAAAGGCAAAAACCCTGGGACCCTGTGAGCAACCCAGCTGCTGCACCAACACCTCATCCCAGGGAATCTAAGATGGGTTTGGGAGAAAGGTTGCAAGACAGTGCGATCTCTCCCCTGTGCCCCCCTGCTGACCGCTTTTGTCAGTCCAGACGTGTAGTTCCTGTGCCAACTCAGGGATCACTAGGAAGGTCCTCCAGCCCTGGCGCTTCTTGGATTTGAGGATGTCTCCGAAGATGTGATCTCCAATGTACAGAATATCCTTCCCTTTAGCCCCCAGCAGGTCACAGACTGTGTCTGAGGAGCCTAAAACAAAAAACAGAATGGCCGGAATGAGGAGCCAAAGGGAAATGCAGGGCTCCATTCTGAGGACCAGGGTTTAGGGATGCAGCTGCTTCATTTTCCTCCCAGAAATCTTCAACTGCTAAACTCAACAGGGCACTGCACACTCACCTTCCCTTGGAATATACACACACCTTCACACAAATGTAGCAGCCTCCTGGCCACGTAACAGTGAAGGAGCCCAGAATGTTATGGACAGCCCTGTGCAGCCATTGCATTTCCCTGGTGCAGCCACTCTGTGCAGCATTCCCAGCTGTCCTCACTGCTGCCAACAGGCCTAGCTGCATCTCTCCCCACTCCCAGCCCTGCAGTGGCATTTCCCAGGCCCTCCCTGGAAGGAAGGGAAGGGCATTGAGGAACAGCTCTCTTTCCTCTCAGCACTGAGCAGCAACAGTTTTTTTGGCGCAAAAGGCACAGAATGATGTGTTTCATGAAACACAGCCCTGCCTAGATTCTGGCATAACACCCAGCCACCCTGCATGAGTCCTCATGAGTGGATGAAGGCCACCATGGCATGTCAGAGCCACTTCACAGGACAAGAAGTGTTCTGCCTCACCTCCAGAATACACGATGCCGTGCTGCAGTGGGCCAGTGTAGGTACCGATCTTCAGCTTCCCGGTCACCTGAAGGAGGAGATACTGCATTAGTAAAGAACAGCTGATGCTCTGGGTCTTTTCTGTCCTACTCTATCTTTATGCACTGCTTCTAGGGCACGTCCAGCCTAAATACCACACTGCCCGCTCCCACTAAGAGACTGCATATGATCCCCTCCAGCTTTTGAGGTGCCCTCCATGTGGTGCTCACCGTGTCCACCTGCCGCAGCACAGTGCCTTCCCCAAAGAAGAGGGGTTTCCGTGCATCCACCAGGATCAGGTCAAAGTAGGACTGCCATGGCCGATGGGCACTGCCAGGCTGCAAAACAAAAACAAACCCTAGAACTGGGTACCCCATAAACGATCACGGGGAATTTAATTGCCCTTAGCCATGATGTTTCTACACAGCTTGTCCATCAAATGCACTGATTCTCCCAGTTCGTGCCTCTGTGGCACTACCCTGTTGCCATTCGTAGAGCATTCATTTGTGGCAAAGCCATCCCAACCCAGGACTGAGGAAGGAAGGCAATGAACAGCCACGCCACAGCATAGCTGTTGTGCAAAGGGCTGCACTAAATGACACTGCTGCCACCATTTCTGAACGTGACAAATGTGACTGTGGCTTCAGCCTTCCAAGGACACACTGACACACTTGCCCAGAGCTGGAAAATGCCTGCACTCTGTTCTACAGAGCGCAGCTGCAAACCACAGCCTTGCCTGACAGACACCAGGCGTGATTTCCCACGTTCTGAAAATTCTCCCTAGGTCTTCCACTTTCATTGCGCAGTGTGAAAACACATCTTTTGAATATGAGATGGTCTCCTAATGAGAGATGGAGAAAGCAGTATAAATTCAGCTCCTAAGCCTCTCTCCGAAAGTTTCAGGGCTGAGCTTCATCCTCAGGACACCAGGAAAAGCATGGCAAACTTTTGGAACTACCATAGCAGAGGCACAACGAGGCCATACAAGAAAGATACTGCTGTTTCACACAACTCTTTCCCTTCCATCAAGACATTTTTTAACAAAACATTGTATAAGATTAGGAAGAAATCTGGCTGTAAAACGCCACAGCTAAAATGCATTAATGCTAAAATAATGTTATCACTAACACAGATTATTGTTTGAGACCAGATGATGCCTCTTTTCTCTTTGTTATATTGTATTTGCTTTGATCCTATTCAAATGGGGCACTAAACAGCAAGCGTATTTTAACCAGATTAAAGCAACTAATCCCATGCAGCTGATGAAGCAGGATTAAAATGCTTTCCAGCTACACAGATAATTAGGCACATCAACTCCTTTTGGAACTGCAGTCTAGAAACCACATACCTTTGGTCCGTGTGGAAAGTCAAACAAGTAAGTCATAATTTTCTGAAAGACAGAAAGTATTCCAAGTTGTGTTTTTATGTAGTTAATAAAGACATACTTCTCTGCTTTTGTCTTTTCAGGCTACAAAACTTTATTTTCAGCATTTACATGAAAATCAGCCTAAGGTTTGGAGACAGAATGAATGGATTGGCCTTAAAGTGAAGGGAAATAAAATGGTGGGTTTTATAATCAAAGAACACATCTGCCTCAGGAATCTGCACGTTGCTTCAGCTGTATCTTGCAGTGCTTTATAATGGCACGTGATCCTTCAGTGATCCTCCTGACATTCAGCCAGCAGCACAGCACACAGCCTGCTCTGGCTCCTGGCCCTCTCCAAGATCATCGGTTTGGTGACCTCTCCCCACTAAGAGCTGTCTCACTCAGAAGAGCAGATTGTCACTTTCTCTTTCACCTTCTTACTCACTTATGAACAGAGGTACAAAGCGACTTAAGCCAGGCCTACCCCAGGTCAGAAACGGAGCCAGGACTATAAACGAGAAGTCTCACCACCTAATTGGCATTCACCACTAAATCATTCCAGCTCAGAAAGCACCCAGTTCCCCACCAAATACTATCCAGCCAAATGCCATACACTAGGCGGGTGGCTTTTGTTTATTCCATTACATACTGATGCACCAGTTCACACAGCACTTACATCTGTGTATTTGTAGTCGCTGTTTGTCACAAGAAACACCTTCCCAACTTCGTTCATGCGGCTCAGCAGCAGTGGCAGCTTCCCCTGCAAGTCAGAGGACAGAACAGTCAGACACAGAGCTACAGCATGGGCAAAACACAGCTCAGCTGTGATCCCATCAGTCAAAACAAGGAAGACACTCCTACCACAACCCTCCAGACCCAGATCTCCTCCCAGAACGGGCCCACAGGAGGTGAAATCTGAGCTCGCATGAGCCACGAGTTGGAGTGTGTTATGATTCCAACCTCAAATTAGGGAGAATTTATTCCTGGAGCTATTTTTACAGAATCGTAAATCTTAGGGCCGTTGCCAGAAGAGCTGATTACCTCACAGGATGGTTTCCTGAGAATTTTGCAGGCATGTAACTAGACACAAGGTTAACTGCTTTAAAGTGGTATTCCACCACCAAAGGAGGAGCCCACAGAGATCATTTAAACTGAATAATGATTATAAAATGATGGGTCCACAGAGGCCCTGCACACTGCAGAGGGCGAAAGTAAGGGAGCTTGCTCAGTTAGATGTGCTGAATACGTATTTTGGGGCTTATCAAAGTGCTGGGCTCCGTTGAGTGTCTCGGGATTTTCCCCTCCATCTGTCATTGTAGGAGGTGTGTAATGCTTTTACTGGATGGTTGAGGAATACTTCTGTTTCAGTGATGCTCATGGGTTACTTTTTAAAAGAGGTCTGCAGCAGAGGATTGCTTGGGCAGAGAAAATGTGGGACTACAGTTGCTTTCAGCATCAAAAGAAACAACGTAAGCCTGGCCAGCATATCCACCTGTGTCCCATGACAACGTTTCCTCTGGCTTTTATATTTTACGTAAAAAAGGCGCGTGTGAATACGAAATCACGTGGATCACTGGCTCACAATAAAGGCTGCGTCCGAACTTTCCACTTTGTCTTTGGTTCTTACAATAGAAATCACAGCGTTATCTGTTCTGTGATGTAGTAAAGCCAATCAGCGTATTTACTTCTTGCCTGCTTACTCAGTACAGAATGTCACGCGGCACAAGCGAAGCAACCTCGCACTTACATCTTTCACCACGTACTTCTCCAAATTCTCAAGAGTCTTCTCCTTGAGCGACCCCTGAAATAGAAACAATAGAATCCAGTGAGGTGATGGAAACTTATGATGTAAGAGACATCACAGTAATGCCAACTTTCACACTTCAAAATGCTGTGAAAGTACAAACCAGGGCGAATCTGAACCAGTGACTCTAGAGATGAGAGGCTTTGAGTAGCAGGGACCATCACAAACTCTGTGATCCATCGATTCCCTCACCATGGTAAATAATCCACTTCAGCATTTTAACCCTTTCAGGAGGGAATACAATAGAAACAAACAAAAAATAGATTTGCCATAGCAAGCAAGACAGTCAACGACCTGTCTCCAACACTGACCATCATAGTGGCCAACTCCACATGTATCATATAACATTGCATAAGGAAAGAAAAACAGATACCCAACTTCTGCATGACTCAAACAACCACAAGTACAACTGTGAGCACAGATCTCCCGTGACAGTTCCCCATCCCACCCCAACAGACTCTCGAATGAGGAAGAACAAGAAGATCAGGTCCTGAACGAGGCATTAATGCTCACAAGATCTACATTCTAAATTTGCACACAAGTGTGCTGAAAAATGGCTTCCTCTGCTGAATTCTGTTTGATGCAGATAGCTTTCAGACAACATCAGATCGTACCATTGTGATATACTGACAATAAAATTGCTTTTTTAAAAATTGTGACAATGTGAAGTTGTGAACTTTAAATGCAAATATCCTCACGGCAACACATTCTAAAACCCACAAATTATAGCAAGGAAACAGAGTGTAGGCACTATAAAAAGAAATAGGAAGCCAGCAGAGAAATACTGCAGTGCCAGAGACCTTGACTTGCTTGCGTAAAACTGCAGTTTATCATTTGCTCACTAGGTGGCAAAGCAAGGCTCTTGCCCAAAAGTGGAATATCTAACTGAAGAGTTACAAACCAGTCCCTCTAACTCATTTATGACAACAAATGTCTCGAGGAGTTCTTGCAATCACCTTGTAATGAACCCAGTCAACAGCATCTCTGACATCTTGGAACATACTCCTGAATGACATGAAGAGGTCTCCATCTTTAAACCCTGTTTCACAGCTGTGGAGAGAAAGAGGAGGTTGCAGCCAATTGCAGGGTTCAAAACATATGGAGCATTTTTATCTTACCACACTCATTTCTTATTGACTCTTTCACTGCAGCAATGCATGTATTACATGATTGAACTTTTCCCTTCCAGTCACAAAACATGAAAAAATGACCCATCACAGCAGTCAGCTGCACAGTAGCACTCTCAGACCTGCAGCTTGTTTTTATGTTTACATCTATGTGAAAGCTAGGAAAATACATACATTGCTGAAACAGCCTTTTAAACTACACTGAATATCTGAATATTTCACTTTTGATTACACAAAGTCCTCAATTATAACTTGTGGTAACTGGCTGAGGAAACTTAGCCTCTCAGCTACCTGCTCAAACGTGGATTCAAAGGACATGGGTTGAAAATGAGCTGTGCAGTGGCTGTAATCACTCTTTAATATGGATGTGGTCTGGCCCAAATACCAGTGTCAGCCAGTACAGTGACACTGGCATGCCCTATGAAGGAGACCCACATAACCAGCCTTGGCTGCACACAAAGAGCATCTCAACAGCACTAAATTCCCTTAATATCAAAAGAATAACAGGTCTGAACATTTCCCCACTGACGCCACTTGAGAGGCATCCAGTGATACTAACAGCAGGTGCATCTCTGTTATATATATTGCATTTTATAACAACAGTCTTACAGTATTATCAGGGTGTCTATACACTGTACTATACATACCTAGTGTACCGGTCACAATTAGTAAAGAAATCCACGAGGCAAGCCAACAGGTAGGTCTCTGTAAAGAAGAGAAGCAAGACTTTAAAACAAGGATAACACCACACAGCCAGCTAAATCTGGGCCCTCTGCCTGAAAGAAGAAAGTTCATGCAAAAATAAGTAAATCAAACAGCTGAGTAAGACACTGGCAAAGCTTTACAGGCTTCAAAGATACAGGGACAGTCACACAGGACTCACCTGGTAGATTGAACAATGTGTTCAGAATGTAAAACCTATCTGTGTCATCCCTCTGGATAAATTTGTTCGGATATTGATCCCGTGTTTCAGGCCTGAGAACAGATAAGGTGGAACAGAATGAAGCCACAAAACATACTGAGGATACAGTAGCTGACCTGCAGAACATAGCTTTAGTAGGGTCCATTAGCAAGTACTATCTCTCTGCTTTAATCAACACCTAGCTTTCCTGTGTGCACTAGCAAAACAGCACCCACTGCACGTCACCGTCACTGTCACTGTGCTGGCTGCAGCACCACCGGGCACAGAGCCTTCATCCTGAGTCAGCAAAGGAGCCAAGCCCCCAGAGGGAAACTGTGGTCAGGAGTCCGCAACTCGACCTTAAGCCCCATGCTGCTGGCTATGGGTATGCCTTACATCATCTGCACTTTCATTGTTTGCTTATCTTAAACTTTCCCCCACTTTCCATGTGCTGTTGAACACCCCCCTGAGCAGCTTCCCGCAGGGCAGTGCAGGGCTGCACTGCAGGAGTCTTGCCTGGGGCCTGCTGCAATTAACTGGCGGTGTGGTAACGACTAAAGTCACTAAATTGTTCTTGTTTCCTTCATTTCTGGAGCTTCTGAAGATCACCTTTGACTCGAGGAGGAAATCGACTGCATTCATAAAGCCTTTTATAAAACGTTGACCTCCTGCTACAGGGACTTACATGCCTGCAATGACAGGCTCATCACCTTGAGGCCCCGGAGCTGGCTCGTGCTTGCCTTCCATCCCTCTGCCTTGCAGGTAGGAGGGGATTTGCTGGGATACATCAAGCTCGCAGCACTGCAGCCCCCTCTGCTTCCCTAAGCACCTTCTCTGGGGCACAAGGAAAGTAAGCAGATGGAAAAGGGTGCAGGAAACGGCATGAGATGCATCACAGAACCATAGAATCACAGGGGGTTAGAAGTGACCTCTGGAGATCAGCAGAGGTTCCTTACAGCAGGTTGACCAGGAAAGCATCCAGGCAGGCCTTGCATAATTTTCTTAGACGTGGCATCAGAAGTCTTCACAAGTCCTTATGCAACGAGTGCCCTACAGATCACATTAAGTCAAAAAGAGCAGTCAAGAGCAAGCACTCACCCTCTGAGGAAATTAAAGCCATGCGCACACACCAAAAGGTTTCCATAGGCATCAACTTTCAGCAGGTTTCCATAGTGGGTATCAAACACCAGGCCTCTGTTAAGAAAGCAATTAACAGTGAAGAGAACAGTGAAAGCTGTGACCATTTCAGTACAAGCTCTTTTCAGTGCCAGCTCTAGAGCAGCTGGCTTGCTTGGCAGGGGGCACCAGACCAAAGCTGCTTTTATTGTGCAGATGGGCGCTCACTTTTTACCTGGGTGCAGGTATGCAACAACAATGCCCTGCATTGCCAGGGTAGAAGATACAGCCGATCTGCTCTGCATGGACTTGAAAGTGGAGCCGTTTAACCTGGCACAGGCTTAGCTGTGCATTTACCAGGACCTCTTCTACAGGGTCACGAATCTGACACCCGTGCTTGTGATCACTGACAGCCTTGCAGGGAGGTGGGATAAGGGAATTTCTCCCCTCCTTTTCATCTGTCAGTCATAGACAAGCCAGATGGGACACAGAAGTATGGCACAGAATGCTTGGGACAATTTTTCCAAGTCCAGCAAAACTCTGTCTCACTTATTTAGTATCTTGCGCCTGAGAAAGCAGCTTTCCCACAGATAAACCCTTTCTGGCCCTTTCCTGGGATGAACAGGAGGGATTTAAGGAGTCTTCATGATGTGCTCATAATGTTTTGTTATGGGCATGGGAGCACAAAGCACCAGTCTCAATGTAAATCATGCAGGCAGGAAGGAAGGAGGCTGCCAGACTAAAACTGGAGCACCAGGCCTCTGCTCCAGCCTTTTGTAAAAAAAAAAAAAAAAGCCCCAGAGGAGCCAAAAGCAAAATCCAGCAAAGACACAAGTGGAAATGGCTTACAGGCACTGAGCTAGATTAAATGCCTTTAAAACAAGCAATATCCTTTTAATTTCTGCCACCAACAGACAAAAATGTAAGAATTCAGTAGCTTTGCACCGCTAACTTGATTTTCCACGTTTGATTCATCTAGGCAAGTGGACTGGGTCAGTCCCACTTTTACTGCTGGTTACCATCAGCTTAATTTTTCAGGATGTCTTATGCACCAGGATGCTGCTGCATCTGGCTTGACAAAACCAAAGGAAAACACATTAATTCATTAAAATAATTATAGAAAAATGTTCTAAGACTTTCTGGCCTCACGGACATTAGGGGCTCCTTCTTCCCAAGCTTTGATTTTGATTTTGTTCCAGGTCCCATTGTGTCTCTGCTGTCTTTGCTTTGAAAGTTATTTTTGGATCGTGACTTCAGCAGCCTCTCCTGCTCTCCTTCTCCTTGCTAGCATGGACTTCAGTGCACAGAGGCCTTCCATGCACCCAAGCAGTCCGCTCTCTTCCCCATGATCTGTGGGAAGCCACAGGCTTCGAAGGCACAACTCTGAACACCTGGCCTCAGTGTGTCACCTCTGAACGTAACAGAACAAGTAATCAAGGCCTCGAGCAGGCTGGGTTGGTATCTGTGAGTCATTTACCTGGTAGGGAATGCAGGATCATACACAAAATTGAGCAGCTCATGAGGGTATCCAATGGAAACTAATCTTTCTACGGTCAGGTCAAATCCAAGAGATTCGTATTCAGGGGATTTATACACTGTACCAAGATGAGATTTCAGTTAGAAAATTTGCACACAGCTAGGGGGTTAAACAAGAAGGCAGTTACAAGTCCCGTTCCCATTCGCCCTCCTCCCTCCTCCACATTACACAGATGCACAAACGCTCCCTCTTCCACCTGCTCAGATCGGGTTTGGTTTGCTGTGATTTCACAAAGCTGGCGAAGAAACCAATACATTTTGGGAGCACATGTATTTGTGGTTAGAAAGCCTGAAATTCATTGCTGCTGTGCTACTGGATACAATCCCAAAGCTTAGCATTGTCTTCAGATTTCATCTCAGGGGAATTTATGTTTGCTGCAGACTAAGTTAGCTTGAAGGTAGAGCTGTCAACTTAACATACGGTTTGTTTGTTAATAATACCATATGGTACTGTACAAATCTGTTAGCTATTACTCTTGTACCAAAATGCTACTCTTTTAGGCAAGCTTGCTGCTCCCACATTTCTTACGAGCTGCTCATCTGTGACATACACATTTGCTCAATGCAAAATGAATGACTAGTTCAACCAAGTCATTCCTACCTTCAGGACTGTCTTCTTCCTGCAAATGACCTTCCCATGCACTGGAAATGTTCCTATTTAATTAGATCATTAAATGACCATTTAGAAGGAAATTGCTGTGTCTCTGTGACAGATGGCAATCGCTGTGTTTCTGTCACAGTGTGTTGACATTTGTTGCATGACACTGTCTTAAATTGGTTCTAAGATATAATGAGGTCAAATATAACCCGTTATTTCAATGAGGCCTATGGGGGTCCAATGGGTCCAGCTGTGTCTCAGATTCTTGAATACGTTGTGTTTTACTCAGTTAAGTTTGAAAACATGTAAGTAAGCTCTTTAGAAGACAGACTGCTTTTCCTGAGAGGTAGCTCACACATCTGTGGGCATCACAATGCCTATCAATGCCCTTGTCTATACTGCCCAGGTAATCACCACCGTATGTATACTGTGGAATACAAAAGCCCAATCTGAAAGGAGAAAACAAACGCATAAAATACTACAAAAATACTAAAAAGGTAAGAACTGTCAAAGAAATAAGACTCACAGTAGCCACATGAGAAGGATCCCATATCTATTAACAATCCAGAAGTATTCTAAAAGTTCAGTTTTCTCATTAAATTCAACACCATTCAAACGCAAAAAGCAAACCAGTAATGTTCTTGAACAGATAACCAAAGCCAAACAATTACCAAGATCTTCAAGCATCATTAGACCAGTGGCAAACATCGTATATCAATAAGAAGATATAACACACAGTGCACGTAGCCTTTTCTGTCCTTTAGGAAAGGAAGGGTTGATTGAGCTACAGGTAGGAATAAGCAATCAAAAACTACAGCTAATGAAGGAAGCAGTGACTGACAAGGCAATCCTGGGGAGTGAGCTAGAGTTGGAGGGAGCAAAAGGCAGTTAGGTGATGAACATTGTGAGAGTGACACCAGAGCATCATCTGGAAAAAGGAACTCCTTTGATGCAGGACAGTAGAGATACCTCCCAGGGAAAACAGTGATAAATACACCTGCACGTACTCTCAGAGGGCGAGAGCACGGCAACGATGCCCACGGTGTGAAGCAGCCTCTATTCCCCACTCTGTCCATGCAGCTCCCTGAGACCACATTGCCAATTTATCCATAAACCATCACTTCCCAACAAAACATCTCTCCCAGAAATCCCTGCCCCTTCAGAACTCACCAACCGCCGTGGCACAGCCGAGCCATAACCAAAGCTCAAGGAGCAAGCTGGCATCTCCTCTGGACAAACAGAGGTGGTTTGTGAGCTTCTCCAGCAGAACCCTTCCAGGCAAACCATAGGGCTTTCAGTCACACAGCCTGTGCATCTGCTCAGTGAACAGCTGACGTGTGGCTGATCGCTTATGCCCTCACTCAGCTTCTTCCCTTCTGTATTTCTCTTACCATCACATTTATCACTGCAAGCCTCCACTGAACTTTCTGAGCCTACAGAAACGAGCTGACACACCAGTAGGAAAAAGGCTGAAGAAAGGTTTCATCATTCCAAGTCTCTGCTCAGACAGTACTACAACACGGCTAATCCGAATTTTAATTTCTGTGCAAGGTAATTATTCCCCTTTACCTCTAAGCTACAAATAGTGCCCCCCGATTCCTCTTGGAATAAAAGTAAGCTACCAGATCATCCATACCTCATGTCCCTTCCCTATTTTTCTACTGTTCCACCATACCTGGGAAACGAGAGCCCTCTTGTTGATACACAAACTACATGGGGACACTGAGCTCCTGGGGATGGGAAAAGGACAACAAGTGCGCCCCAGTTACCACGATACTGTCCAAGATAAACTTTCCTTTAATTACACTCAACTGGGAACAGACTGAGAGATGACTGAGCCCACCTAGACTGCACCACAGCCCGTGCTGCATCAGCTGGTACCAACCACAGCCCACGCTTCTTGTAAGCTTTGTGAACACCTGTTAAAGCAACGTGAGCTTTCAGGCAAACAAGCAATCCATCTCCTTGAGACCAAACACGAATAGGCTAACAGTACTGCAATGACAGCAGCACATCTGGGGACGATGCCCCCGCCACATGCATTAAGAGACTGCTTAGCCTAGATAAAAAATGTATTTTAGTATTGTACTTAGGGCTGGCCCTGCTTTCTCATCTTATCTTCAGGCATCCAAGGAGATAAAGAGAGGGCACAGCAGCATTTTATTCTGCAGTTGGACGATGAAAAAAGTAGCTTAAATCTTTCTGGGAGCTTAAACCTCCCCAGCCCTGAGCTGAAACACAAAGGGAGGAAACTCACAGGATGTGGTGCTGCAAGAATTGGGCAGTTTGCCACGCAGTGAATCCTGTGCTCAGCTCTCCCCTCTGAGCAGCCCCATCCCAATGAAGGTGAAGCAGAACCACCACACCACAGCCCCCAGTGCCCTCACCATCCCTCGGCCCAAAGCACGCAGGGTGAGAGTACAATCGAAGCATGAGTTGCAACTCACCCCAACCTCCTTTCTGCCTTTTCACTGCTCGATGGCTGTGTCCCTGCCACCGTGCCAAGTCCTCTCCTCCAGCGGAAAAGTTATTAAAATCATTTGAGCTTGAACACGGACAGATGCTCCAATGGCTCAGGGTGATGGACACCCCATGCTTGTGCGTTATGTAATTGGGCTTGAGAGAAAACAACCAAATCTTTAAAAAACTGCAGCCAGCTGACAGCATTTCAGCTTCTCCTTCACATCGTCACTTAAAATGACACTAGTGAAAGTTAAAAGCAGGACCCCGGGAGTGAACGCTGCAAGCCTCCGATCTGTGAGGAGTGTTAGGAGGGAGCCGAGCTGCAAGGAGTGGGGTTGTGCAGTAAGGTATGCCATTCTCATGCATTTTCGTGGTTGTTTTTACCTTTGCTGCCAAGACACATACAGTAACAATTTTATAGCTCTCCTGAAAAGGAAAAAAAAAAATAAATCAAAAAAGAAAAGGAAAAAAAAAAAGATTTCTACAGAGGCTCCAGCTTATGCAAAATGCTGCTGCCAGGATTTTAACTCACATGAGGCAGATGCAGATTCAGAGTGTCACTCCAGTCTTGACGGAGTTACACTGGGCTCCCCTGTTAAAGAAAAAAATCAGACTGATTTTAAAACTGCAACAGCTCTGTGCCACGTGGGACGGTGTCGCTGGAGCTGTGTCCTCGAGTAAGCTCGGCAGCCGACCTGGCAGCTATTCCAAATGCACTTACAGCTGATTTATACAGGAGGCACAGTTGGTAATCGTGCATCCTGCAGGCAAAATTCTGTCCTCATATCCACAAAGCAGCCTTAGATCATCAGCTCAGTGGTAATTAGAAGGATGAGGCTACACGTGCATTGCCCGAGTGACATAAACCCTTCAGGTTTCTCTTGGACATGGAGCAAGTGACTCAAGAAAGGGTCTTGTGCTCTTTTGGGGGCTTTGCCATTATTGCCCATCCCTCAATTGGTGACAGAACACTGCTGTCAGGGCGCTCCACTTCTTTCACAGGATGAAACACCTGCACATATCAGTGCAGGGGACCCGGGAGACTGAGTCAGGAGCTACTCTGGGAACCTGAGAAGAGAATTTTGCCCTCCCAGCAAGAGCCTCAAACATGGAGTCAGTCTGATGCAGCACATCCAAATTCAATCGCGCCCTTTAACACTTACGTTTACATTTGAGCTTCTAAGTGTAAAGCATTGAGGGATGAACCAGTATCAATCCTGCACATCGTTGCAGTCTACTGCAGTGCTCTGGTTTGCAAGCACGCACAGGAAGAAGACCTCTTTGTAACTTACAGGTATGCATGGAGTAATCAGAAACAGCTTTTGAGATCAAATTGGCACTAAATGCAAAGCTGGGCAAGTTGGAATAACGTTGCAAAAAGGACCCACAGAAGTATGCAGATCTCCTGGAAGGCTGCTCTGAAGATAAGTGTTTAAAGCTTGTACCTGGAGGAGATAGCAGTGGGCTACCAGTGAGCAGTGGCTCAGTTTAAGCTGTGGAGAAGAAAGCCCTTTAAGGGCTGCCCATTTCTTTCCTTGTTCCTCCTCCCCACATACAAGTTTTCAATTCACAAGCAGGGCAGCTTCTTGTGGTTCCTTGAAGAGTCACCCCTCCATCCCCTCAGCCAGCCCCTCCAGGCTGAGAGCCCCAAACAGCCCCAGCCGCCCCCTGCATATGGTGCCCAACCTGCCTGCCCCAGCACCTGAACATATTCTGCCTCACATGCAGGTGTTGAGAGCACTGTCCAGGTGGGCTTCCCTGTCCTTGGCCCTGGTGGGGATTTGGGATTTGAAACACTTTAGCCTTCCCTCACAGCTTTGGCTGGCACAAGACTACAAGACTTCCTCATTCCAGGTGTTCAGATAAGATCAGCATTTCTCAAACTACAGGTGATGACCTCCTCTGATGGCTTGCAAGAAGCTTAAGGCACGCTCAATTTTCAGAAATTCTACCCTCTATCTGGGTTCTCTGGAGATGACACGATAAGTCAAAAAGCAGACAGATAATGTGAAGGGTTGAGCCTCGTCTCTGAAGCACGGGAAATGCAGCCCAATTACTTTGTGTTAAGTCTTGAAGAACTGAAAGTGAAATAACTAGAAACAGGTTATTTCAGCTGCTGCTTATCCCCCAGTGGCCGGGGCATGCAAATCCGGCAGTTAGGACCTATATGGGCAGGAACAATAGCCAGGTTTTTGTACTTCTATACAGGCACAGCATGCATAATTAAGCTTGTGCAAACACATTTCTGAAATTACCGCATGTAAAGAGTAGGATCAAAGTCCTGCTGATCTGAAGAATGGATCGCATTCTGAATTGCATCACAAATACATATCAGTAATGCATTGTTATCAGTGTTGTGCTGATGAAAAGTGCTTAGTTAAAGCCCTGAGAATCGAGATGTCCGTTCACAACCCATCCCTCGTGGCAGTAAAAATACCTATGGAACCTGCCCCACCATGGTCTACCAAATGGGATCTTGGGTGAGCATCCCAGACCAGGACAGATCTCTCTCCACTGTTCTCCATCCGTCAGCACGTTTTCTGCACACAGCCCTGACACCGGGCACACAGCCCCACGTACCCCTGTGCTGTACCACCAGATCTCTGGTGTTCCACACCACCACCACATGCTCTGGCACTTCCAATTGAGAATCCAGAAGGAAACTAAGCAACCAATCCCAGAGGTGCTTGGCACCGGACTTAATTAAAAAATAAACCCCACTGAAGCGACAATTCCAATTAAACACATTGAACAATTAAACGGACTGGGCAAGGGTTCTACAGAGCCATGGTTTGAGGAAAGCCTGTCTCAGCTGTAGGCCCAGAGGTCTGAGGCTCCCCAGACATAACCAGATAACGATCTTAATTTACACGCCAAACCCCTTCTTGGGAATCTCCTACCATCAGTTTGCACACACAATTATTAAAGAACAGGATTAATGCTCTAGGATAAACATGACATCAGCTTGTGCTGTGGGGCTTTTTCTAACCAGGGTAGCTGCAGTCAGGTGCTGGCCCTCAAAACGAAGCCTGAGCTCTGTGCTACTTCTGCCACAGTAAATGCAGGCATTTCACCTCCCAGCACCCCCACTCCAGCACAGGGAGAACACAGACACAGACAGGAAGGCCTGGTTGTGCAGAGCATGGATCTCAGGCCACCTCTGCCCAGCACAGCATGAGGAGATGGGCCTGCTCTGCTCACGCTGCTGGGGGCCCACATCTGTGCTGTGCTGACCTGGGGGCTCATTGCCTGCAAACAAACTGGTAAACGTGCCTGGTCATAACCTCAAGAAATCCCAAGGGACAGCTCGTACCTTTTAAGCTAGGAACGTGGTGAATCACCCAACTGTCATTTGTTTATGGACTTGGCTGAACTGTGACCATAAGAGATTCGTCTGAGGTCAAAACAAGTTGAAAAACAGCCAGGAATAGAACCCAGCTCTCTTCAATCTCACTGTTCGATTTTAACTACTAGACCATAAATAAAACCACACTTATTATGCAAAACAAAATTGTAATATTTCAGCTTCTCTTTAAATTGAGACTGAACAAACAAAATGGCTACGAGCAGCCAATTTTTCAATCTGAAATGGGAAGAAATCACTGTCATATCGATCATAACTTTCATTTATCCAAATAAACCCAATTAAGCACAGCTCTGTTGCGTGCAGCAAGACAAAGCTGAGCTTTTAGCATGTTTCAGTACTTAACGCACCGCTTCTATTTCACTAGAAATTACGTATTTGAGGTGATCAGCAAACAAGAACTCAACAACACCTCCAGCTGTAGTTTTGTATGCCTCACACACAAGCTGCTCTCTGCGCATGAAGAGCCAATCTTGCACTGAGCCCTGTGCAGCCACAGATGTTCGATGGTGAATCTGGTAACAGGAAGCACGGCAAGAGTCACCGCACATTGGAGGGCCAAACCTTTTAGATCCTGTACATCTGAGCTTCCCAGTGCCCTTTTGGACAGCCCAGCGCTGGTTTTGGGTGGTAATCAGAACACCCCTACAGAGGAGAACAAAGGCTCTGCAGTTTGCAACTGCAGCAGTGCCCATAAAGCAGCTCGGCACCCACTCTGCAGCCTCAGAGTGATGGAAAATTCCTTACCTCTAATGCTCCTGCACACATTCCCAAGTGCACAGCACAGCTTTCAGCTCTAAAACCTCTAACCTGGAACTGTATCAGCTCCTGTGCTCCCACTCTGCATGCTAAAAGGATCTGTAAAGACAGCATTTGTTGTTGCTCTGAAGACTGACCCACCATTGTATGATCGGCTTGGCTCTGAATTGCTGGATTTGTACACTTCTGATTGCTTTAGTGCTGTGTTTCTACTTGTTTAACATTAAAAAAAAATGTTGTCAAGTATCATCAGCTTAAACTCTTCCCAAAGCAGGTTTGTTAGTGTTCTCATTGGTAAATGCTAGATATTTTTAGCTTTCTGCTGCTGCATTTTATTTGCCTTTGATGTAACAAAGATTGGGGCTGTTTGGATATGCCTCAGAGGCCAGCAAAACAGAGCTTCGTCTTGGAAACATTGCTTCTACTGAATAAAAATACACGGCTTGAGGTAACAACAGCACTGAGGTGACATTCTGCATGTAGAGAGAAACAATTCAGACGGACTCTGCATTTCAAGAAAATTCAATTTCTCAATTGTAATCATTGGCATAACATTCCTTTGCTCTGGAACAGTATTTTAAAGATGACTGCACAGTCACCTGTTCTTTAGGGAAATTTTTCTTACAGTTTCCCTGGCACAAGAGAATCTTTTTGTGCTTAATGAGTGGCCTTCATAATTCACCTCTCTCAGATACAGCCCACTGGAATCATAATCCCATAATGGAAATATCCCACCATTTCCATGGAAACAAACTACTGTGCCAAAATATGGGCTTAGTGCTCAATAAAGACTTCCTGAACAGGGAAGAAATAGTTGCATGGGCTTCACGTTGAAAAATAATTTGGTTGCATCTAGAAATAAAATGACTTAAAGGCACAGCAGCCATTTATAGTCTATATCTAAGGCATTATTCAGGCTTATCAGCACTCAAGCAGATGAGACTTGTTACTTCTCTCCATATCGTTTCTACTTGCCTATTGATGGCCTTGCTCACTTTCCCTTTGGATATGATTTTTAAAACAGAAGGAAACAAAACTCAAGGTTGGTGTAGGAGTCTCAAAGTCAGGTGTTCTCCACATCCATCTCCCCCACCTCTATCACATTCAGTGCCTGACAATATTCACTTCAGAGAGTGGTCCTCTAAAGCTACACTTTTAATGTGTTTAACGGTGTGCACCTGGGCATACATGTAGCACAAGTGCCCATGCCATCAATGAGCCACATACACAAGCTTTTCTGTCACAAAGCACTAGCACACATGATTTCGGAGTTAAATCCTGTGCTCTCAGCTTTGGTTCCTCCTACAGAGAAAGCCATCTGCTTCACCACTGGGGTATTTGCAACTTAATAGTACTTCTATAGTGGTACAGAGATTACTAGATAAGGGCATCTATTAGATTGAAAAATACCTCCATGCTTCTATCTGTCTGGCAAAAGCAGGAACTGCTGACCCAGCCAGTGTTATTCCCATATTCCTGACAGCAAGAGAGCAGAGTATCACAGCCTTTGAAACCTTCCTTACACTGTGAGGACTTGTTCCTCTCACAGCTTCTGTTTAATGCTCCAATTTTTCAAGAATCCACTGAAGGCTGATGAACAGTTTGTCAGGAGGTGATTTACTGGGACAGAGCAAGCAACACATGCTTCTTCCTCTCCTCATTCCCAATGCCTGCACACTGAAAAGCCACAGCTCCAGATCTCGGGTTTGGAGCAGTATGCAGCTTTACATGGACAATCTTCTGCAAGCAGCCACCCAAGAAGAGCAGGGACAACAGTCACCCTTAGCACTGCACCGGTATGTAAAAAATATCCAGCTCAAAGCATACTAGGAACAACTTGACTTCTCCATCTGCCTTCAGCTTTAAAACGCTAATGGCCAAAACAGCTTCTGAAATCTGCAAAATCTGCACCTGTTAAGACTGACACATGCAAACATGAAAATGTAGACAGCAGATGTGCAAGAGTTAAAGCATCTCTCAATGTCTGCAGGGACAGCTTGAAGGCCACTGTTGTCACATCTACCACTCCCCCTCCCTAGTCACCACACTTCTAAATGACACACGGGGCTGAGTTACTCAGAGACCTGGGATAAAAGTAGAACTGATGAGCTTTCAAGCCCAGAGTCCTTACACTATGATGGAACTGATGACAAACCTTTAACCTAAGCAGGAGAGCTCTGTTAGAACATTTGTATTTGAGTTAACAGTAAACATGCAGCAGTGGCATCTGAGCAGAAGAACAAATATTTCTTTGTACCTACTTGCATTACAAGCTTTGTTAAGTGTTCAGCTCAACCTTTCATGTGTAAAACTCCCACGTTTATACTGTGTTTTTCATCTGCGTAATCCAGAAAGTCTCACACGAGGAACAAATTCGTCAGTCCCATTTCTCAGTTATGGAAACCGAAACATACAAAGTGATACAACTTAACAGAGGTACAAACACTGGATGGACTCAAGAACTGGTTCTCACCTGCCACCTTTTCTTGCAGATCTGCAGCCAATCCTACTGACTGTTTGGGTGGATCTTTTCCAGAGCCATTATGTAAAGTCAAATGTTTCCAAATAAGATGTAGGTGTGTAAAACTTCCCTCACCCCCAGACCGCACAGTTGGCTTAGGCATGAACGTGAGGAAGGGGCCAAACCTGTTTACGCATGTTGCACTTTGGAGCAAGTTGGGAAAGGCAGCCACAAACAATGACTAAAGCTGCCTTTCCCATGTGATGAGAAGGGAAATGCTGCAGCTGAAAGCACAAGCAATTTTGCAATAAAACATTCTCAGTGCACCAAACCTTGGCATTACATTGGCAATGTTTCCAGGACACGAGCTACATTCCAGATTATGTTGAATTAATCATATTTGCACACAATAAAAACAGTATTTTTCAAGCTTCATTTCCCCTTCTTTTTAATTGAAACAGTTTGCAGTCGCTACTGATGATTTCATTATAGGTTTATAGAGAACATGGAAGCAGCAGTAATTTAAGTACAGGGAAGGCCTCCCAAATGAAAGCATCCTGCTTGCTGATCTTATGTCTTATCCACTTTGGAGATGGAAGATAAAATTTTCAGCATGGCTCTAACGTCTGGACAAGGGCGGTGGTCACAGAGGAATCTTTCCAAGCACAACCCAGTCTCTCATGCTTACTAACTCCATCTGCCCATGGTCCGGTGTGAAATTACAGCCAGTCCAAAAACCTTGCTGCTGTAACCCTGTGCCTGTCAAGGGACATCTATCCACAACCTCATTGTGCAACCCATCCCATGTAATACTCAGGAATGCTAAGGCCTTCTGCATTACTCAGATCCAGTCCTAATAATTACAAGCGTAGCTCACCCTGAGAAAGAAGCAGCCAAACAAAATTTCTCCTAAAAGCCATTTCTCTCAGCTGCATTTCCAAAGGGCCACAAGAGGCAGGTGGAAAGGTAGAACTGATGTCCAACAAAGATTTTGGAGCCTCTGGTATTAGAGCACCTTGCACAACAACCCAGGGAGCATTGTGAGCTTCCATATGCATAGGAAACCTCGTTCACCCCATGAGGATTAATCCTTGAGGGGAAAGGCAGAATCTAAAACCTGCAAGAGTCATTTCAATTTGCTTCCATTTTATTTTGAGCTCCTAGCGGCCAAATTATTTCCAGCTGTAACCACAGTTAAATTCAGCAATTTAATGTTCATAATTTCTCAGAAGAGGAGGCTAAAACCTTCAGGCTCTTTTCTTCAAGAAGACTTTACATGCCTAACCCACCTCCAATAACAGTATTTCTCAACCCTATGCAGGGAAAGAGACAAACATGACAAAACATAAAAGTTATTAACAAGAATTTAAAGTTTAACTTAATTTTGACTAGCAAACAAAATCACTGTAGCAGTGCTGTATCAGCACTTGAATCTTTTTTGTTATCAAGTCAAGTGGTCCTTTAATTTAATAAGGTTAAGAAATACTACCCTGTAAAACAAATGTCTGGAATCATATTTTATTTGCACTGTAACACGATGATACTAACACTGTTGTCAGATGGCAGGCTGATGCTCTCAGTCATGCAAGTAGCAAAATGCATGATTGCTGCAGCATGTGTGTAGTAGGTGTTACTACATCCATACACACTTGCAAATGGAAACATCACATTCCTACCAAAATCAGCTCATTTCAGACAGAAATCAATGTTATTACGAGTAGGTTTGTCTGCTTAAACTCATATAAGTACAAAACCATCTCAAGCTTCTAAAGTCCAGAACGATTCTGACTTCTCTAGTACTGAACCACCTCCTGAAGAGCCTTTTGAGGCTATTGATTTGGGAGGAAAGAGAGTTACTGTGCTCTCTTTCATTGACACATCCTCTTCACAAGATGGGCAATTCAGGGTGTTCAAAAATAACCAATCTGCTCCTAAGCTGTCAAAATCTATGACTGGCAGCTACAGCATGAATGCCATCAGGTTATAGATGATGTGAAAGCTCATGAAAGAGCGCAGAGCAAAAACACCACACACAGTTTTAGGCAGGTCTAATGGCTCTGACTGCTGTCAATCACTGAATAAAAAGATTATGCTTGGGATACTTCTAAACAACTTTACAATGTCTGAAAGTACAAAGGTAGAAAATCAGATGAGGATACTGGGGGAGCTTCCATTCTTCTTCCTTTGTCTATTCACACAAGTAATGAACAGGCCTCCAAAATGCATCTGCTCACTATACATCATCTGGTATGCAGACACTATTTCCAAGTGTTAAACTGTGTATAAACTAGCTTTTGATAGATGTGTGTATAAATAAATATACATATACAAATCAAGACGGTAAATATACCCATGTGAAAGAGTCTGTGGGGGATAATTTGCCCAGACAGAAAACATGATGGTGTCTTATGAATGCACTACAACGTATTAACGTAATACTTGACCACTTCTTCATTATAATTCCAATTAATTAATTGCAATAATATTTTAACACTGTGTTTTTTAAAGCCCCTGCAATTAATAAATGACTTTTCTTTTGTGCCACAGTTACACATAGCAAATAATGGTCAAATAACAAAAGCCCACGTGGAGAAGAAAGGATGATGGTGAGACAGTAACAAGATGAAGACGTAGTTGATAGTTTTACAGTTGATTAAAACAGAAAGGGGAACTAGGTCTTAGCAGGCACAAGGCTTTTCATCTGAAAAAGGCTACCCAGCCTAACTATATTCTTACAACTCCCTGTGAAACGACCTACAGCTCTTTGTTGTACCACAGGAGAAGGCACAACTTACCCAAGAGCAATCCAGATTTCCTGTTTTCTGCTCAGATCCCATCTTGTTTCTTTTTTTGCACCATATCCTGTCACTCAGCTCCCCTGAATGCACCAACTGCCTGCTGAATTGTATGGCTGTGACCTTCCAGCCTTGGAAGCCTCACATTTCCACATCCCAAGGAACCGATCAAGGATGCTTGAAACATTTGCATCTTTCATCAAACTGAGCATCATTTTGTGGATAGCAACACATTTGCTCTGTGTTTACGGGAACATGCAACACTTGAGTAAAACGAACAGTCGGAGGAGTGAGGACAGCGCTGAAACTCTCCTTCTGTCTGTTAGCAACACGCTTCTTGTTCCACTGGGATCACCCGCGTCCTTGGAAATGCTGCCAGTTTGTCAAAGTAAGTTGTTTTTTCAGTACGGAAGTGAAACCCACAACTTCTTTTTTTGTTGTTATTGTTTTTTTTGTTTTTTCTTTAAAGCATTTGTTCTTGAACTGTTTTGCACTCCCTAAAAGCCTGGCCATAAAGCTGCCACAGCTGGGAAATGCAAACACAGAAAGCGTGCGCCTGCAGTCGTATCTGAGCCCTCTTTGGAACTGTATCTGGAAAATCCAGCACAGATTAACTGTGATACACTTTATGACTTAAAAAGTGGCAGGAACTTTAAGCAGATTTATAAATAAGGTGTTGAATAACCAAACCTTTTACATATAACTAGCGCCTCATTGACAACTGCTTGAAAATAAATTGCACCAAAGCAAGTGACTGAAATCTGAACCACAATGACTTGCCATAGCCTCCAAACCTGCTTTTTGAGCACTGTGTCCAACCATGTGAGCACAGGGAGCTTCTCCTAACTTTTGCTTACCTCTTGCACTGCCCACAGCATCTCTCACTTACACTCAGTAGACACACTAACTAGGTGACCATACTTGACACCATATTAACCTAGTATTAGGTGACCCTCTTATTCTACTTAATGCATCTCAGTGTATCCTCAGTATTTTAAGTTGAAATATCAAGAGTGATAGAAACTTTCTATCCATAACCTTGGAAGTGGTAGTAGAAGGTAGAATTCTGTGTGACAGCCTTAGTTACAACCTACTCTACCTGACATCACAACCTAGGGAAATGGAAGTGGGATTTTTATCTTTTCATTCCTTAAACTATGTAACATCATGTAAGTTTGATTACACAGAAAACTGTAACTTTACCCTTTCCTCCAGCAGAAGTCTCAGAGAAGTTGCCTATTGAGTGTGAATATTTGAAAGATGGAGAAGTCCTGCAGAAAATTTTATGAAACTACAAGTCTTATGCAACCTCCCAAAGACTATCTGCTATTAAGAATGGGCAGTACTTTCTTAATTAACTTGATCAGCCAATACACAGTGCTCCCCTGCCTTGCTGCTTCTCTACAAATGCATCGCTGATGCGGCCAAGAGAAGAGTAGGAAAAAAGAAAACTTATTCCAAAATGACCCTCCCAAGATGCAAGAACATCTGCTGACTAAAGGTGTAGCCCATCACACGCTCTAAGGATAATAAAATCACACAGTTATTCAAAACCGAGCTTTCATCAGGGACAATAGCAAACTGCAGTGGAATATAAGCAAGTAATTATACTTTTCAAGTTTCAGTTTCCTTTAAACTGTACTAAAGCTATGTGGCTCATGACCAAGTACAACTTCCAGATAACAAATTAAAGAGAAACACCTGAAATGAAAGTGGAATGAACAGCGAGTTACATATTTGCTAACACAGGAAACACCTGCTCACTGGAATAGCCCAATCAATTACTGGTCTTCTCTCAACAAGAAGTAATATTCCAAACTAAGTCAGTGATAAAGAGCAAGAAGATACTCACCAGCAAGCGTATAATCCATATCAAAACCAAAGCACTTGATCTTTTCCATAGCTAAACTTCTGTTTACAAAGACCCTGTAAAAAGAGAAAAAACAAAGCCACTGCTTTGAGTATTTTCAACATAACCATATTTTAGAACAAATACATTCTGCCTGGCGTCATAGGTCAAAACCAGAATATACCTGAAAACAGACCCAAGATTCATTTTTGGCCATGAGTCCTCCTGAAGCAAAGCCATGACTTGCAGGGTTATTCTAATTATTGGTATGCTGTCTAGAGACATACACGCATGCATGCACACACACATGGTTTTGCATGTGACCTGCAAAAATTCCTAAGAATAGAAGTGCAGAAGCTCCTGAAGCAGAATTCAGAGTTCAAGTGGAAACAGAAGATAGCAAGCAATACAGTTTGCGTGATTAAAATCAGAAACTACAAAGAGGTAAGAAGGGAAGGAAAACAAAACAACATTTCCATGAATAAACTCACAGCATTCAAACCCTTTTTGGAACTCTGTCTGGAAACTCAAAGCAAATACTCATTACCACATTTACATCAATATGATTAACAAGCATTTAACAGATCTCTGAAAAACAGAGCAAGAAATTTTCACTCGTATTATTTCTATTGTGAAAAACGTTATTTTTATCTGTCATAAAATCTGCCGCTCCTCCACAAAAGAGACTCGCTTTTAATTCCATTTCTGCTGTCAATGCTTATTGCAATGAGAATCTAAGCTGCATACTTCCAGGCTCTTTTCGATCACAACATTTTAATACACTATATGCAATTTAAATTAGAGTAAATACCACAGTAAAGAAATAGGTCAGTGAACGCAACAAAAGCTTCTCTTGCTTTCTGCTCCAACTACTGCAGTAACTAAGCTGCTCATGTTTCCCCACAACTTTACAGCGCACAGCAGATCTGTAATTCAGCAGGGCTTCTCCCCACCGCCCGTTATCGGAACGCTGCGGATGAGTCTGAGCAGCACAGGCAGGAGTTCGGTGCGGGATGGAAGCTGAGCTGCTCAGCATGGAGCTCAGACAGAAATCTCTCATTCTGCTCGAGCCGTGACGCCGAGGGAAAAGTCTGTATGAGAACAGCCACGAGTCCTCCACCTGTACTTTGCTTTCAGTACATGAAAAATTTCCAAATATTTAACATCTCTAACGCTCTCAGCAGAGTAATTAAAAACCAAACTCGGCGGAGGAGGATTGGCACGGAGGGACCCGAGCAATGGAGACGGTGCGTGCAAAGCCAAGTGCTCAGATATTCTGGAAAGCTCACGGAAAGCCTGGCTGCAGGCAGGAGGCACTCAGTGCCAGCTCGCTGCCGTGCCGACCCCCAAAGCTGGTGATTTCACCGCAAACTAACACCTAACTGTCACGCTTCTATGCAAGTTGCCTTACCTCATCTCTCACTGATGTGCTCCCTGCTCAGCGCGCAGCAGTCTGATTCATCTACTCGCCTGAATCATGTTACACAAGTCCTTAAAAGCTTTCCTAGTACAGATGCAGTTTTGCTTGGATCTGATTTGACTTCAGAAGATCATTATGCCTCAACCGAGCCTTAAAGTACTGAGTATCTTCTTGGACAGTGCTATAGAAAACACATCTGTGGCTAATTTAACTAGTCACTGGATATCGTTGTTGTTCCACACAAATCCACTCGGAATAGTTTCTCTGGCAATAGCATGCTTTGCCCCTAACCTTGCACACTCTCTCTGGGAGTCACAGTTTCCTGGCACATCGCCTGCCTTTGACAATGGGGCTTGTCACCGAGGGGCCACAGAGGTTAGCGATGACTATCTTTACTGATAGATTTATGGATTACCTAAATGAGACAAAATTATAGGGGAAAAGAAAAAACACCACCCTGTAAACTCATAAAGAAAGGCCTTTTGGAAATAAAAGACGGGATCGTAAATCACTCAAATTCACTCTTGCGATGCAAAAATGCACTCTTGCTTTCGAGTAGGTGGAGCACATTACCCAAATCCACAGCTTGAATCAGTGTTTGTTTGCCTTAACATCTCGACAGCTCTGATTTAGCAGAGGCAATGCAAAATGTTATTCAGTACTAAAGAGTCTCATAGTTTGTATAATGAAGATGACTGTTCTATAGATGTTGGTGCCAGGAAGCACTATTTATTATTTAAACCCAGCACATGATTTCTGACCTAATCCCTCGCAGTTTGTTTCAAAAAGAGATATTTAAGAAGGAATAACATACCTCTGGGAACCGCTAGCAATATTTTTTGTCCAACCTGCAGAGTCCCATTTTGTTCTCTCCTTTAGGCTCAGCCCCTGGAGCATAGCTCTCCGTCCAAGCAAAATGCCCAGACCGCCCGTCCCCCTCTGGACACAGCAGGAATAGGAAGGGAAATTTAAAGAAGCTCGGGAGTCTGAAGGGAGACTCAGAATTACAACATTTGGGAACAGTTTCCCAAACGAGGACAGAAAACAAGCACTGCTGAGACAGAGCTGAAGGCACTTATAAAAAGGGCAATACGACGGTGCCTGGGAAAGATGAAAACAAGGGAGCTGTGACCCAAGAGATCGCTTCCAGTCCAGCATGCCTATGTTTAGATGATGACGACACCAAACAGACCAAAACCATGGAAAGATCTCTAAGCTTCAGACATTTTTTCATCACTTTCTTTTGGAATATTTACAAACTGAACCCTGGGACTAAATAAAACACACAGCACATGGCGATACCGATGATCTGGGAAAGTTTACTAAAGGCAACGAAAGGAACAACATCTATAAGCATATCTTTTGTTCCAAAACAGGTCTTTGGACTAAAACAAGAAATTCACTATACCGGTCCTGCCTTGGTAACAGCTGGTGAAGGCAGATCTTTCTCCGTCAACCTGTAAATATCCCCCATGACCTAGAAACTGTACGTGGCAAGGGCTGATCGTACCCTGACAGTCTGTGGGACCTGGCAGACTTCAAGGTATCCACCAACTCATTTGGCAGGGTGATTGCTTCACTCACCAGTGCTGGAGTGAAACTGAACAAATGTCACACACACACACACACACACACACACACACACAAAAAAAAAAAAAGCTATTGCACAACAAGTTCAGGAAATGAGAACACACAAATTAATTTAAACTTGGATTCATGAAGGCAGATTAAATGGTAGACTAAACAGTGGCAGAGCAATTGGAACCAATCTCATCTCGTGCAGGCCCAGGCAGATGTTCCATTCCTTTGTAGGTGCACAGTTCTAAATTCCAATAAAGGAAGATATCTCCTATGAATGCAACCCCTCTATGCACAAGGGGCTAAGTAGATAGAGGGGAGATTAGGTTGCATATTAGGATGAAGTGTTTTATGGTAAGGATGGCGAGGCACTGGCACAGGTTGTCCAGAGAGCTGGTAGTGCTCCATCCCCGTAGACACTCAAGGCCAAGCTGCAGGGGCTCTGAGCATCTGATGGAGCTGTAGGTGTCCCTGTTCACTGCAGGGGAATGGGACCGGGTGGCATTTAAAGCTCCCTTCCAACTTAAATGGTTCTATAGTTCTATGATACTTACAAAAAATTACTCCCAGAAGCAAGCCTGCTTAATTCTGGGCGTTTACTCAAAGTAGCAAATATCTGTGGTATCCTAGAAACTAAAGATAAAAGTTGAAATCAAACCACCAGGACAATTTCTGGGAAGAGCCAGATGTTGGCAGAAGCTGCAGATGCAGCCCAGCCCCATGCTTAGAGCTGACAGAGCATAGGCTCAGCTGATCTCAGTAATACTGCTCAGGTGCACAAAAAATGTAATGTCACCACAGCAGCTTAGGTGCAGGAAGAAGTGACAAGAGCTTGTAACCCTGCATATTAATAAAAGGTCTGCAGAAGGAGTCAAGAGTAAGATGAAAACTAATATCACCCAACCCTTTTAGGAAAGGACATTTTAATCTCAAGTCATTTTTCCAATTGCCAGAATTAGAATTAAATCATGCTTTCGCTTCCCCAGATTTTGGTCTCTGCCATTCAGAAAATAATTGTTTTAGCTCAGAGCACTGGAGTTAAAAATTAAGCTGATTCGAACATTCACCAGCACTGGACGATATGAGCAGCCAAATGCAGGCACCACATGACATCACCTCCTGCATCCTTATGCTGGTGCTGTTCCCAGCTCCACATCCGTCAGCAGCCAGGCATCTCCTTCACCAGGACACCACTTTTCTTTTGCCTTCACCTGTCCTTCCCTTGTGAAAAATCAAGCATCACACTTCTGATTGGAGGAATACCCTTGTAACTGTGTCAGAGATCTGCATCTCTGGTGCAGCAACTCTGGCAGGCTGGGAGCAGGTGACTGCGCCCACAACAGATCCACAGCCTTAAAAAAAAAAAAAGACTTCAGGTGCTGTTGCTGTGCTAATTTCTCTACTAATGAGCTCTTCCTCAAAGATTAAACCCTGCAGCTTGGCCACAGCAGAAGGTGCTCAGTGATGACAGTATTTATTTTTCTTTTAAGCTCTAAGAATTGTGCTGAACAAGAAAAAAACATGTTGTACGGCAAGGAAGAAGGAACTGCTGAGCACGCATAACAGGAGTCACAGAGCTGTCATATCCTCAACACTGCAATTCACAGTCCTTCGTACTTTTTGCAAGTGAACTGATCAGGGTTTTGTTACTGTTCTTGTCAATCAGTTCTGAGGTAGGAACCTAAATCCCATCTCTTCTCGAGTAACACGGGAGGAGCACAGGCGGAGAGGGAGAAATGTTTTTATTTTGTTTGTGCAAAATCTCAGAAGCACGCTGTACCCTGAGTGCAACTTGCACGTATAATATTGTGGTAATGTGACCAACAAAATAAACAAAATGCACCAGAATTACACAGCTACGGAGGAACGTTGGCAGACGGCTCCTAACTCCTGAGAGGTCTCAGATTCCTGCTTCCTCATGGTTGAGGCACTCTGTTTAATCTTCACTTTATGGACAACTTCTGTGTTTTAATAAGCAGGAAGAGTTAAAAAGAAACACAGGGGAACTAAATGGATTAGCTTTTGATAGCTTCCCACGTCCAAGTTTTTAGAAGGATAATAATGAAAAAGTGTATCACCACTGATAGAATGAGCAGATGCTCTCTCTTACTGCTTAGTCCCCAGATGTGTGCTTAGAGGAGAGGTCCCAGCATATGACATACAGCTCTGGCTGCAGGAGACTCCACCAGTAGTAGTGAGAGCTCAGATGAACCCTTCAATGTTTTCAGTGCACACATTGTGTGAGATACCTCCAGGAGGATTAGTAACACTAAGTTACACTGGATTTTCAGTTTCATTTTATTCCTTCTTCAACCAAAGAGGAACATTCAGACACATCACTATATTTGTAATTGTGTTAAGAGGGAGTGTTTGGGCCCGAGATTTATTTAGGCAGGTGAAACAGTTTCAGATAGGAGACAGAGAAAAAAAGGCAACTTGTAGTAAGATTCCCAACATAACACCCAGCAATTTCCCAAGACTAACCAACCATCCCTGCACAATTTCAGTGCCATAAAACTGAAAAATCAGATTACAGCTGGAAGTCCGATGAGGCTGTATCCAGAAACACATCCATGAGTGCTTCCCTCCAAAATCCAGCAGTGCTCAGAGGGAAGCAGACAGCCTTCACCACTTCTATTTCCATTGTTTGGATTTTCTTCCCAGGCAACAGCAAAGTGCCAAGGAGCTCACGTATGGATTCCATCCCAAAATAACACACGTCTGCTCCATGAAACTATTACAGGTCACGGGACATTTTCAACGCAATTTCTTTATTATTAATTTGGCAAGTGTTCTGCTTTCTCATAAGCCCATCCATTCCACCGCCTTAACAACCCTCTCCCCCCTCTCTCCAATGTCGAAAGCATTAAAGCAAAATAAATAGAGAGGCACACGCTGCCTGCAGCTCTACACATGCCACTGCATGAGCCCACGGAGGCTGCATAAAGACATATGAGGACAGACCGGAGCCAGCAGTGCCCACAGAGCTACGCCATTTGAAGTTACATTGGAAATATCACCCACTGCCTACTGGAACACGTCTGATGGGAAGAGGTACACAGCATTTTCAGACTAATAAGTGTTTTTTTCTCGTTTGCCACCCGGTCTGATTGATCATTGTAAAGGGACCTCATATACAGCTGACCTAATAGACAGTTTCAATCTCTTATCCTACGCTACATAACATTTCCAGCTGTTTGCAACCACCAAATCAACCCAGCGTTCACAAATTTGAACATGCTGAAACACATCTTAAATACGTCTTTAAATCTAGAAATGGAAACAATCGATTGGTAATCCTTTTGTATTTTAACAGTTTAAATTGCATAACTCACACTAACACCACAAGATGCTTTAAAAGCAAACTGGAGCATGTAGCTATAAAGAAACTCAGTTGAACGTCTGTGATCAGTCAGCAGCAGAATTAGAAATTGTGATGCCACATCCCTGAGGTAGCCAGTAAACAACTCTGTGACAAAACAAAGCTACGACAGAAACCCCACGTTCAGCATGAGAAGTCTCAAATGGTTTTGGTGCAAAACGGCAAAAGCATCCCAAAGCCTACATGTTTAACATAAACACCTATCCCAACCTTGCTGCAAAGCCAAAGCCACAGAATAAAAGTAAATGCAAATACCTGTTTCCTGGATCTTGGGAACTGTCAGTAACAAGAGTGGATGGAACACCAACTTTTTCCATTATTTGCTTTAACTAGACGCGGTTTCTATTTAAACCCCACAGAGCTATGCGAGGTAATCCAGAGGGTGCCTAGAAGTGCTCACTCCAAGTTAAAAAATAGACACTAGGGCAATTTGGTGGCTCAGAGTCAACCTAGTTCTTGGTTAATTACAATCACGTTAAATGACAGTACTCCTCCAGAACAAATGCCCTAGTGATTATCCTCTACCAGGAAAAGTCAACAAGCGCAGCACGAGGGAGGTGGCCTCACAACCACACACACGAAGGAAAAAGCACCTAGCAGCTATGCGTCCATTTTATTTCTGAATTACAATGTATGTTGCTAATAGAGCAGTGATGCAGTATCCTCTTACCAGTGACCTCTGCTAGAGAATGAATAACATCTAGCTTGTATATTAATTCATCTTTAGACCTCACCTCCAACAGGCGCCAACAGTGTTGTATAACTAGGTTTGTGGCTTACAGCAACACTACCCAACTTGTAGTCTTACTTACAGTGATCAGAAATACTCTCACAACATTAAACCACCCCTTTTCCTTCCCTATGGATTTTTTAATTGTTGATGTTGCTTATATGGCCCTCTAGCACAACAGCATAGCATGCACTTTCATATTCTCAAGCTCTGCTTGCTTCCTCAGTAACCTCAATACTCTAATTTCTCAAGATGCTATACCAATTGATTCAAACACCAAGCAAAAACCTGGAGAGGAAAGCAGCTATAAGTATTGATTTTGAGCATTCTTGCCTATGGCACGCAGACATGATTACGATATAGTCATTACACCCTGAGTCAGTATGCACTACACCAGTTAAACCAGTCTCAAATGGGATTTCTGCCAGCAACATTACACGTTGAGGATCCATCCATCAATACGATACAGTGAGAAGAGAAATACCTGAAAAAACACTCCCAGAAAGAAAAAAAATCACAGTAAAATATGAATATTAGAATGGTAACTTCAGAGCTCATTTTTGAGAAAGTTTTCTAAAAGTTTAAAGCTCAGGAGAGCATTTTTAAGGTACATTATACTGCTTGGATTGGAAAACTTCCCCCTCGCTTTTTGTTGTCTCAACATTTACAATTCAAGGATACCAAATCTGCTCTACTTCATGAGAACCAGAAAGTGAAATCAATTGGTTTAAGTATCTCCATTGATAATTAATTAAGCATGAAATAAATGAGCTGTGTTTTATTATTATTATTATTATTATTATTATTTTACATTTTACGCTTCAGAAAAGCGCTAGGAGCGGCAATCAGAAAATCCCACTGAATGACTTGAAGCCCAAATGGGCGTCCAGCACGCAGGTAAGCATAGCCCCAGCCATGCTTATATCACAGTGTGGCACCACTGCCAAATCCCGCCAGCCTTCCAGATGGGACCCATAAAATCACTGGGACAAGCTTAGGTAAATAGTCTTAAATTTGTTATTTTTATTGTGTTCCTAAATCACTTTGGATTTGCATCCTCAAGGATTTTTATTTTTTTGGCTGCTAAGATAAGAAGAAAAAGAGACAGAAAAAACAGATTCAAAGAGGCTGAAACAGAAATAAGAGAAAGGCTCAAACATTCACCATTCTTAGCCACTGGTCCTTCCTAATGCTCAACAAAGTAACCAGAGGTACATGAAAAAAAGAAATGTGAATCTCGATCCCTTCCGTTTTCTACCTCTCTTTTTTATAAAATTGAAAGCGCTACAGCAATAACCAACAGTCAAAGCAAACTGGGATCTTACTGAAACAGCTTCACATCCTAAAACAGATGGCTGTGACAAGCATACACACCCTACATCTGAACAATTAATGAAACACTAAAAAAAACAACAAAAAAAACCTAACAAACCACTCTGTCATTTAAAGCCTGCATTCATCTTTTAAGCAACAACACATCTGTTAGTATCAAGACCACAAAAACTACCAGAAATAGAAGTCTGACAACACTGCCTCTGGAATGAAGTTGTTTCAGATTCTTACAATACTGGATTATTAAAATAACTCCCATGAAACTGGTACACCAAATCCAGTAATAGCACAGATTTATACTACAGCCATGGCACTGGGTTCTCTCATTCTCTCTCAACAAAGTAACCAGGGTCCTCTAAAGAGGACAGTAATTTCAAAAAGAAAATGTGCCTCTCCTTAATGTATTTCAAATGCCATGCTTTCCATGAAAACCAGGAGAGTAGCAACATTTCTGCTCAACAAGTTTTGAACAAGACATTTCTAGGTTCAATAACTGGATATTTAAACTGTGAAAGACACCGATTTCAGACTACCTGATCCCAGCTCCTTTGAGAAACCCTCCTATATATGAGAGCATCATTCCCATTTACCGTGGGGAAATTGATTCTGGAAATACAGATTTTTTTGCATGAGTAAGGGTTAACATGAAGAGTACTTGAATGTGTGAGCTCTTGAGGACAAGTACTGCCTCCCTCGGATCTTGTACTACATTTAACAACCTGTCAGCACCTAACTATAGTAAACGTTGAGCTAAGATTTAGGAAATAAATAAGCAGGCCTTACTTTTATTTCATTTACATCAGTCTAAATCACAACTAAAGTCCTAGGTAAAATTATGACGCAAACTTGTCAATGACTTCAAGGTTATGATTTTTGCAAGGGAGCAGTACAAAATCCACCTCTTTACATGCTATACACAGTTACATTAGGACTGTTCATATCTTGACAAGCCAGCTGACACAGAGACTTAAATAATGTCAACATTTAAGACATATACCCAAACATCCTTCAGTGGAAATTGGAAAGCTTCAGAAGAACATCACAGGATCCATTACTCAGCCTTTTACATTGCAACTTACACAATCTGGCCTATCACATCGTGTTAATGCATTTTTCTCTAATTAGATTCCATTTGGAGAGTCAAAGATATCTAACACTTCTTAAGCATTTCCTCTGAAATACCACCATGTATGAATCACAAACGCAACATGGCATTTAAGCATCAGGTTGGGAAACTTGACATCTTCTTCTATTTCTGTATCAGATTTCCATCTCTCCAACTCCTGCTGAACATACTCTGATTATCATACTGCAGGACTCCTCAAATTAAACAAGCTAAAATTTGATGGTACACCACCCACAGTCAGAATACTGACAACTACTAGATACTGTTGTTTTTAATGCTGTAACAGTCCAGATATCTGATGAGGACACAGACTGCATCCATCTTATGCTCAAGGCCTTGGACCTTGGGAGCTGTGGGCTGAATACTTGGCTCAACCAAACATCCAATGTGATCTTGTGAAAACAATCTAGCCTCTGTACTTTGATTCCTAAGTGATAAAATGAGAGCAACAACATTTATTTTATTCTGCAATCTAAAAAAACAGTTTTAGGCACCTACCATAGAAAAGGAGGCCAGGAGGCCAATATGTGGAGATATGATTCTGAAACACTCAATTGCTGCCCTATTTAATTCTTCACTATTTTTATTTGTGCATTCCAGGGTCTAAGCTTATGCTCTCTCACTCTGTAGTGCAATTACTACAACATTTCTGTCACCTAGTATTTCTTGACTTCAAAGCTTCTATCCCAAAACGTAACCTGGAATCAATCTTTTGGCTACATTCAAAAAGCACACCTTCACTTGCTCCAGCACACGTATCTCATCTCTACTGTCTGTACATTCCTGCAGGCAAATACTGTGTTATATCCTAAAACATTTTCTACTAACACTTCTGGATGGGAGGTGGGAATGACCTTTCAGTTTGTAACAGCTTGTAGGAAACAACAAGAAAGGTGGAGATTACATTTAGTTTATTTCCCTCTCTCTAAGCACTTCAGCTGTGGAGGTCCAGGAAGGACTTACCGGTGATAGGCTTCCCGGCGGTACTTTTTCAGAGCATGCCCATCCATGTTTGCAGGGAGATCTGCTGCATTCTGGAGTCGGTCACTCCATGAGGTTGTCATCTTCAAATCCTTCTTTATTTCTGAAAGAGCCAAAAGAGAAAATCTTTCTTAAATTCAGGATCTGTTTCACCAACAAGTTGTCTGTTTCCTGGTGCTAAGAGATGCAATGCTACTCAGGAAGTCTTGTGAAGTACCCAGTGGTACTTTGCCTTCCTGAGCGGTCAGATGAGATAGGGAGCCAAGGCAAGAGTTGGGAGGGTTCTTCCATATGGCTAGAACTTCTAAGATATTTCTACCCACTGTGGTGAAAATGCTTTTAGAAACAAAGATCTTGTCTTCACTGCTGAAGTCACTTTTTTTTTTCCTTTTTAAATCTTAGACATCTCTTACAAATATGCATAAGCCATAACTGTTGGAAAAGTTACTCTTTACACACGAGATAAATCAGGCAAAGTAAACCCTATTAAACTCCAGCAGGACCAACATTTATGTGGTCACATTTACCACAGTAAAAATGCAGAGCCTTTTCTCTGGCTTTGTTTCTTATTTGACCTCTGGGCAAAGACAGTACTTCAGACTGACGCCAACTTAGCAGAAGAAACTGAAGGGAAGTATAAAGATTATCTTTTGTTCTCTGCAGGTCAGACCCATTATGGCAAAGCGAGAACCCACTCAAAACTATACTGTACTCATGCTGATACTCACAAACCTCCACAACCCCTCAAGAAGTGGTTGTCAAAACTAAACCTGCAGAAAGCTTCAGGAAGGCCGTGCGGTGAGGCTAGAGGGGTACACTCCCCCCTGTGGTATTCACACACTGGTGGGAGATGTGCCCCACGGGAACATCAGAAGAGGCACAACACAAAACCACAGCTCTGTGTAATTGTGCAGCCAGGCCGCAGGACTTGCCTTGTTTGCTCTTCCTTAAAAGAAACACAGCCACCCACAAGTTAGATGGGTAATGACACTGTAACCATCTCTGGACACCTTGAAAAGAAACCTGCCCTTGTTCCACCGAAGGAAAACATGATTTCAGCAAAGCAGAGAGTACAGCATGCGGTCACGTTACGACTTGAAGCCATTGTGCTTGGGTGTGCTCACTCTCCTAGAGGCAATCTGCATCATTTTTTAATTTTGATTAAAGACCAACAGCTGTGATCATCACAGCATCTGTTAGTGCATTCGCCTACTATTTGCTGGTCATAAAAATCAAACAGGAGGCAAATAGCTTGGCTGTAAAGAATGCGTTCCTCCCTCCCCCAGCATTCCCTACCCGTCTCTCAGTTACTATAAGCAACGTTTACAAACGCATCTGATGCCACATCCTAAAGGTCACCAAATTTAGGCCCTGGCAGGCAGCCACAGGGATGCATTCCTGTGCTGAGAGCTGCCTGCCACCAATTCCCCACAGCACCCCAGGGAGGAGGTCAGCGCAGCCGGAGGGACATGAACACGTCAGCCAACCACAGCTTCCACAGCAGGGCATGCAGGGAGACACAGCTTCTAAAATAGCCCAAACCCAGGCCACTAAGGGCTTATGAGCAATTACCAGCAATTTAAGTAGTGCCCAAAGGCAGTAAGGGAATGAACAGCCTGTGAGCATCAACCTGTTTCTCTTCAAAGCGGGGCAGTGTGCCCACAGCACTGCCTGCCAGGGGCTTTCTGCAGCAGCCCTGTTGGAGGAGAGGATTTAGGGAGTGCATGGCCCACACAGCGACAAGCCTCAGGATCTTGTGGGACCCCCAGACTGAAAGACACAGAAGACTTATGTCTTCAGAAGGTGGAAAATGGGCTACTCCATAAGCATTTGGGATGGTTTATATCACCACCACTGTGGTCTTACCTGGAGCTATTGTAAAGCTAGTAACCTTGAACTATGGATTCAGATCTAAAAGATATACGTGTTTAAGGCCTGTACAAGGAAAGTCAAATAGCTCTACAAAACTGCTGCATGGTTGGTTGTGAGATCTTGGTCTGCCAGCTGAATGTAAACTGTCCACCAAGATCTGAAGACTTACATCCATGGCCAAAATCAGAGCCTTTCCATTATGCTAGCTGCTTCCCACTTCATCTGCTTACCATCACTATCACATCACATTAAACAGAGATGCTGACACAGCTGCTAAGACAGGACTGTACCCAACGGCCATCCATGCCGGACATCTGATAGCTCCCCAACAGCATCCTACAAAGAATCCTAAAGCCCAGATGGTAGAAGACCATTAGCAGGTTACCTTTGTCAGTGGTCTTTCTAAAATGAGGAGTTGGTGAAGAAGTATGAGCTCCCGTGTGAAACCCTGTTCCATGCAGGGGAGATCAGACAGAATCATACCGAGTGCCAGGATTCAAAAATCCAAGCCTTGAGGAAGCCACAAAAATCCGAGTTTCCACAGTTAAGCAAGAAAGACATGGATTATTTTAATGTTCCAGCAGTTATTTTTCTGTAGCTGTGATGAATAGAGTTCAAAGGGAGGACAAGGTCTGTAGACAGAGGCAATATCTTTTATTAGACCAACTGGTATGGCTGGAAAAAATAGACAAGCTCTTGGGCATACAAGCTTGTCTAAATTTTCAAAGTCTATCAGTTACTCTAATAAAAGACATTACTTCTGCCCTCAGGCATTGCTGATTTATTTATTAAAATTGTTGTTTCAATGTCCACAAAGCGTAAAATAAAAAAAATATATTGCTGAAGTTTTGCATTACATAAACTCAAAGGCACTCCTACAGCTCAGCAGGCTGCACTACCGCTCTGATGATAGCTTACAGCTCTGAAATAAAACTCCAATCACTTACAAATTACATTGTGATGCCTCTTCACCACCTAGAAACTCCACTCACACAGCAAGTTTTACTGACTTGAATGAAATTGTTCCAGTGCTCCAAGGTACCAAAATCAGCCTACCTGAGTGGGTAAGAGGCATGGGACCTGATCCCTGAATACAAATATTCCTCTTTGCAGTGGTGCCAAATACAGGGAGAAAAATAAGGGGTGAATCACTCCATACACTCGTAAGCCACAGGAATAAACATCTAAGAGAGCAGGCAGCCTGCCAGGCAAGATCCTAAACTCCAAATAACTGAAATACGATGCATCTTTCTTTAGTTACAGATCTATTTTTGAAATCAATAATCTGTAAATAGCTTCACATAAAAATAGAAATCTTTACATAGATGAAGCATGTTAGAACACCTCCCTGTAATTTATTGCTAACATGCTCCTTGCTGTTGCAGTCTTAATTAAACACCTGATAGCATTTAAGGTGCAGGGTTCATTTTGAAAAAGTATTTTAAAACCCACGTCAGTGCTTTGGCACAGAGCTACTATCCATTACACATGCTTTTCTCCAAAAACCATGAGATTTTTTAACATATATTTTGTAAGAAATTAATTTGCTTCTTTTTTAAGGGACCTCAGCTGATTTTAAGAATCACAGATTCTTATTGAATCTTACTGAATTTTAAGAATCACAGATAGTGTATTTCTTTCAAATACCCCTACAGGTTAAATAACATGCACAGAGGCATTGCCCTTCAAGGAGTTTCACGAGTTAATTTCCTCATCTTTTTTGGCCGATGGTTAGAAATTTCTGCACCTCATAATACCTGATGTGTTTGGGTTAAATATACCACTTGTATTTTTTTTCTTAGCTTGTTTTCAACACTTGGATGATGCAATGCCAAATCAGAGGCATACACACCAAAATGTAGGGATAAATAAAATAGAAGCGACGAGTCAACTCTTTCCAGGATCCTGTCCAAGAGCTTATGGAGCAGAAAACAAACTCACAGCAAACCAATCCCAAGGCACCGATTTGCCTTGACAGGATTACATCTGTCCTTTTCTCACACATGCTGCTTTAGGAATCCTTGGTATCTTGTCAGCACGACCCACACGCATACATGCACGTGGGCAAAGAGAGCAGGGACATCAGTGATCACAGCTAAGGTTTGGTACATAAAAGCTCTGGCCGGAGGCATACACAGAGCTCCTGGTGCCTTGCCGAGCCTACAAGAGGTTCCTGACCCGTGGCTGCAAGGCTGCTCCATCCCAGGTGACCTGGGGATCTCAGCAAGGGGGGAGTTAATGGTTCTGAGAAAGGGGAAAAGGAAAGAAGGATTGAGGTTGGTTCAGTCAAAGCACAGTTCAAATTTCAGGCTCAGGTCATAGCACAGCCTCACAAATTGAGAATGAGAAGGGAAAGGCACTTGCCTGCTGAGAGGTCTTTCCGTGTCACTGTGGTTCAGAATGAGCAGCTTGTTTGCCAGGAGCATCCTTCTCCCTCCACTGTGCACAGAATTAACTCACATCTACGTCAAGCTTAGGCTATGCACTTTGGACAACTAGTATCAGAGGAGATGAAGCCCACTCAGGCTAGCACCATATCCCCTGCTCCTCGAGCATCTGACAACTCGGGATGGAGAGCCTGCAGGAAGTGGCCCGGATTCCATAATCCCAAGTGGCACCTCCTGCTTCACCATGAGGGCAGAGCCTCGTGCCTGCCATCCCAGAGCTCTCTGCAAACTCTCTTCCACTGTAAACACATTTAGGGACAGCCGAAGGTGCTTTCACCATATCAGCTACGGATAGCAGGGCATAGAGAACAGCCCTCAGACTTTCCACAAGCTCCAGCTCAGGGTGTCACAAACACACTGAAGCCCTGGAGGTGTTCAAGGCCAGGCTAGATGGGGCCCTGGGCCCTGATCTGATGCCTGATGCAGTGGCTGGCAACCCTACTTGTGACAGGGGGTTGGAACTAGATGATATTCGAGGTTCCTTCCAACCCAACCATTCTATCATTCTGTGTTGTAGCTTCTGACACACCTCAGGGCTGCCAGGAAGCAAAGCAACAAAGAATTTCTAGAAACTGAAGTGCCAACTAAGGAGAAAAAAATCCAGCGGGTGGCATTTCTGAAACCCAGGGGAACTATTCATGTGAGTTCAATTCTGAAATCTCTACTCACACTCCGCTTAGGAAGAACAATACAGAGAAATGGGTGGAGATAAGGGAGGACTCCCCAGTACGTATTGTAATGCTCCTGATAACTCAGAACTAGCTGGTCCCAGATGTACAGAAGTCAGAATGATCACAGCACCCAGAAGTATCAACAAACCAAACTGGAGAAGAGGACAAACAGCTCATTTACCTCCTACCAGTACAAAACAAAATAAAAGAAAAAATAATCTTGTGGGAAACTAATCTGCAGTTTGGTGGAGGTCTCACTTTGGGAGAGCTAAGGACAACGAAAAGTTTTTAAAGTATAATACAGAAAAGAAAAATTTACTAAGGGAGCAGATTTACTACGGACCAGAGAACAGGAATAATGTAAAAGGGGTAGAATTCTTCAGGAAATACCTCTAGTAGCGTATTAAAAAAGGATGGCAGTGCATTAAACTCTTAATAATAACTAAGACTCATTAACTTTGCAACCAAAGAGCATTTTAAACAGTACACAACAGAGACATATTTTACAGCAGACTGATACAGTCTCCCAAGGAATTCTAAAAGAATTAGCCAAATACATTTTAGGCCGTGTTAGCTTTACCTGACACCTAACCTATGAAATGTAGTGAAAAGGGCAATTCTTTGATTCATGTAGAATTAGAAGACAGAAGTACAGTCAGTCTAGGTCAGGCCATCAATAACATTACGTATTTAGTTCAGATTCTTGAGGACTGGGAATTCTCTTACCCACACACAGCAAAGGTCCCAGAGCTGCAGGCCTGTGCACGGATGACATGGATGCTGAATGATGCTCCACTCCTCTGACCAGCAGCCCTATACACCAGCTCTGGCTGTGAGTTCGCACAGCTCCTTCCTGTCCGGACAGCTTGAGGACAATTGAACCCACCCTGTGTGCTACTGTCAGCATTTCAGCTTACAGCCAAAGGCAAACCACATTCAAAAGGTGTTTCCAAATGGTGTCGCTTTTAGAAGATTAGCATGCGTTAGACTTGAAATATCTGGCAACGCTGAAAAGCCCACAGTCTCTAAGCAGTGATGTTTGTAAGCAATATGAACCAGAAAATACACTTTTTATTTTTCTGTTTGTGTCTGTAGTTAAGTTATTCATTTGAAGAATGTAATGCGTACGTGCATCTTTGACATTGTAACTTCGGGTCATGATGGCAGGAAAGGACAAGATAGGTTCTTCCTATTTGAATTCTAAATTACTTCTGAAACAAACCTCAAAGTTTACTCAAGTTTAACTGTACTTGAGATAGGCTTTCAGAATGGTAACTGTAAGGGCATGACAGGGTACTAAAGAGGTAGAGATCTGCTGTTAAGAACCTATTAATAATAAATACAGATGCACTCACTTGTGGTTTATTAAAAAACCTATTGTATCCCATTAGGTTCATAATGCAGCCTTGCTCCATGGATTGCACTGATCTTCCCATCCCTAGCTTTCCCTTTCAGATACCACCTCCAAGTTTTCCCTCGGCAGGATATGTTTCCCCTGTGCTCTAACGCAGAACTGACTTCAATGATGCTGCGTTTCCAAGAGAGCTTTTAGAGAAACTGGAAAAGCATTTACAGTTGCACATTTACCTGACTACAGTCTGACTGATAGATGACAGTATTTCATGGGTTATTTCTCAATGGGAAATGTATAAGAAGGCAGAATGCTGCTTGTGTGGCTTGTTAAAGGATTTAATTTAATTCCAGGCTGAATTTTATCATTAATCTACATGTTAAAGTAAAGGCTATGTAACAATGAAATACAATATATCTAACAAACCCGTGTCTTATTTTACAGGAGTATTTTTATCAGACTATTTCTAGTGACAATCATCTCCACAGGGTGCCTGTGCCATGCTTAGAGCCTCAGTAATAATCCAGTAAGCAAAAATGTATTAGAAGCAGTAAAAAATGTAGAACAGATAAATTGGGAAGTTTTTTAGGGTTACCATCCATTTCTAACCAAGCAGTTCTGCTCATTCAGGGACTTCAAAGAGCAAGAGTCATTTAAAATATTCTTATTATTTTAAATAGGACTTAATTATCACCGATTTCAGGGTTGATTAGAAAGGAGTTCGGAAAAATACTCTGAAATCCACAGTGCTCTGTGAGGAGCAAACCTCAAATCTGACCTTCTCTAACTATCAAGAGACCATCTATTCACGTGAATCATCTGTAATTGAGTTTACTACCTTAAAATGGATACCACAAATTCTCCAGTAAGCTAATGAGAACATTCTCCAGCTTCCACACAGCTCGTGCTTCTCAGCATCTCCTGCAGAGCTGCCATTTCAGTCAAGTTACTTTCAACATGCTGCTCGTTATACCAGCAATTTGCCAGAGGTAGTGCCAGCTCTCCCTCTCTCTAAGCCCAGCGTGGCCAGTATTGTCCCACCACTAGAAAAAAAGAAGGCAGAGTACACTTAAGGAACGCAAGAGCTGATCCAGAAAAGCAAGAGCCATGCCATGAAGAACAAAAAACTAACACGAACTCTTTAAGAAATGCTGGGACTGCAGATCAAATCTGATCCACAAGGCCACCAAGTAGGAATCTATGTGCCTATCTGTCACTGCGACAAACACCGCTGCTGTCTTCAGCCACTTGTCCCCATGTAAGAGCAATATATTATTCTGTGATTACACTGAGGAAGGAATAAAGCTATGAGAGAAAGACTGGAGTGGGATAAGAGGCTGAGACACCACCAATCTTGAGGGGAAACCTTCAAGGTTTCACCTGGAGAGAAGGTGAATGGACAAACAAAGGTTCTTCTTGGGCCACTCACTTCCTTAAGAGGCCTTCTGCAGGAAAAGAGCCCAGCAGCCTGCAGCAACTGCAGCTGCAGAGGTTCCCAAGCTGTTGTCCAATTGACCACCTGCCAACAGCAAGCACAGACCTGGATAATAACATCATGTTCTAACTGCTGCTTGTTTCCAGCTGTTACATTCCAGTAAGAAACCCAGAAGATAGTTCAAATACTTTGCTCGTGCTGTTTTTCTTGTAAGCGATTGCTCTAGTTGCACAAGATCTTAAAAGGTTGAAATCCAGAGGTGAATTTGATCTCTCTGCTGTGATGAAGTCTACCCTAAAGGAAATATTTAGGAATTCCCATGTGTATGTTTTAGCTTAAAACGGAGAAGTAAGCTTTGATGCAGATGCCCACTATAATGGGGATTCAGTGTCAGACATCTGCAGATCCTAATTTTATTACTACAAAGATGAAGCATAACAGAGTGCTAACTGAGCTGCAGGTTAACACAAATAGCACAGAAGGCAGAAATGTCAGCACAGAAATGAACATGCTGAATTCCACAAATCAAAAAGGAAAGCCAAAATAAACTTTTCTATTCTACCTCTACCGCTTTGCTTCTGAACAATCTGAAACACTGTATGTACAGCTATCTTTTTATTTATTAACGATCTGTTTATTAACAAGCACTACCTCTATGCAACACCCTTGGTGTTCAAACTTGTGAAAGAAGCTGCTACCGAATCATTGATGGCTCAACCATATGAGTCTGTGACCCGCAAAGAGAGCGAGCAAGACAAGACGTGCCATCCCCAGTGGGAAAACTGGAAGCCATCATTCCACGTACCGATTTCAGACCAAGGAACAACTGCCACTCCAACCTGCTAACAGGGATTATACAACAGCAACTCCTTTGGCGGCAGATCACGGTATTTCAAGACAATGATGCTTTTCATTCGATTCTGCTGTGTCTCAGGAAGCAAGTACAGCCTTAATGAGCCCTTTCAGCAGCGTGGTGGTAAAAACAAAGTATTTGAGTTGCAAAGCTCAGATCAGGAACACAGTCATTCTGAAAGCATGCAACTGGGTCAGCTTGGATAACGCAAACACCAAAAGCCCTCTCTATCTTCTAAACGCGGAAGGTGAGGGAGGACAACATTTTTACTGGCTTCCCTTACTGACAGTGCTTACTGGCATAAGTAAAACAAGACACCTCTTGTCTTTGAAGAGCGTGGTCCTGGCTTCATTAAAATGTTACAGAAAAAGCAAGGATCCTGAAAGCTTATTCTGACTTTTTTTCTAATCTTTCAAAGTGGAAGGGAAAAGAAGGATGATTTTCTAAAAGACACTTGAACTCTCTTCCACTGTACATGTTTACAGGCTGCAAAAGCAGATGCAACAGCAAAATCAGCAGCTGAACCATCTCTGCGGGCTGGAAGCTGTCCCTGCCCAGCCCAGGTGCAGTGAGCCAGCTGGCTGCTCCACACTGGTCCCATGGGCACCGCATGCAGCCCTAGCCCAGGGACGTGCTGCTCAGCAAAGAAGCTGGCAAGCTCCAACTTTCTTTCATAAAGTTACTGAAAATAAATGCTGAGATCAACAGCTAAGATGACTTGGTAATCTCTAGAGTTGCCCTGTCAAAATCAGTTAGAACTCATTTTTTCCCACTGCTACCAGTTCTGTTTTCCAGTACCATTCCCTGCAACCCCACTTACACATAAATTTGGTCTCTCCTTTTGAGATCTTACCTATCAGTAACAGGCAGAGCAGCCACGAGGCAAGCAGCGTGAAGTCTGAAGGCGTTTCAAAGTTCTTCTAGCAGTGCACAGTTCCCCTCTGCATACAGAGAGCACAATTCGTTCCTTTTTTGACCTGTTTTTTTTTTTTATCAGAGGGAAATGTAGTAATTATAGTCCGTGTGATTGCAAATGAAATTACAAACCTACCCTTAGGGCACAATACTGTCCCCACCTACATGTTGTCGGCCCCCAAATCTCATTTAATCTTGACAGATATGTAGTACTGAGGCATCACCTTCAGGAAACTCTGTGAGTAAATCAATTTTATGAACACCTTCTCTGCAGTATTCCTGTGCTCTTCCAAAAGTCTGCTAATTCATACAGCACTTCTTACGCAACCTATGTAACTCAATTCATCAGCAAAGTAACCCAACACTTCTGAAGACTGAGCTTTTGCTCAGTCTCTGGCTTTCCTATGATAACCTAACTGTCTCAGCTTTATCAACTGATACCAAAGGCCTACATTATACTGTTCTCTAACAGCATCAACTTCTTTCTTCTCTTCACAAACTTTTTGTAACCCTGCCCAAGCACAACACAGAACACTACACTCATTTGGGGAAAACAAAACCAGACTTCCATGGACCCTTCAGTTCACTAGTTTTTAATACACCAAATCAATCCTGCTGACGCAGGAGATTGTTCCCTGGCAGGAGCTGAGGAGGGTACACACAATGTTCTCCCTGTACTTGTCCCAACACAGACTACGCTCAGAGAGGACACGGATGAAGCAACAAATCCACTCCTGCAGCTGTGACCTGGAAGAAACATTCCAGCCTGTGGAAGGGTGAGAGAACATTAAAAAAAAAGAACTAAAGCAGCACTAACAGCAGGTCCTTGTTACTCCAAAATCAGAGATGAGAGTTACCAACACTGAACCCTCCTTTGGGCCGTGACTTCTCTCTTTGGGGAACATGAAGTAACTTGTTAGTGGAGACTAGAAGACCCACAACACCGGGCTTTGGGAAGACAGCTCTCTGTATGTCCCACCCTCACCAATTATTTGTTCTCAACACCAGAACGCACACATTTATAAAGAACTGCAAGTGCTTTTTATTACTTTGTTAATATATATACCTGCTACAAGGCTGTGAAGAAAAATGAGCAGCAGACGAGTGAAACTTTGTTGAGTTTTATCATCCCTATGCTCATGATTGCTCAAGCACAGCTAGCAAACTTTTTGGCCTTGGTTCATCAAACTGTCAGTGCAATATTGCAAGAGAAGCTACAATACACATAACAGAAGAGGTTAATAACCTGCCTATTCTATTGCCGAGGCAAAGGAAAATAGGGAAGGTTAGACCACAAATGTGTTTTTAAAAAACTCTTAGGAAGGCCACACTGCTATTTCTCTGAACCAGAACCAACAGAAATGCCCAGCTTACTGAACACTGCATACTGTAATTTCTCCTCAGATCACAGCAAGTAACACTCTCCCCAGCTTGTACACAAATTGCTCAGAAGTATCACACACATCTGCTAATGATTCCAGCACCGGACATTTTTCTGAACATACTCACGCTCTGTGAAACTGCTCCACTTCAGTGCTACAATCAGAAGATAGGAAGAAACACTGGAACATGCACAGCGCACATTCTACCCAGTATGACTGCAGTCACCAAGCAGATAACAGTCCAGGTAAGCTAAATTTCTTGACTAAAAAGGATTCAGTAGAAGATCTACTGGTACACCAGTCATTGCTTAGCACTGACACTTCGGGGCAGGGAAGCATTTTGAAGAACTGAGCAGAAGGATTCTGCATCTACTTACCTGTATCATCCACAGATTTAATTAGCAAACCTTCATTTTTATCATTTTCTCCTTAACAGTCTCTACTTGCTGGCAGCCCTGCACTGGATTATAGGAAAAGAAATGCCTCTTGAGCACTTTTCCCTTCAGAGATACCCCGTTAACACGTATTTGGCTTTCAGTAACAGTCTCTTTTTTTTTTATTTTTTTTTTTTTTTTAAACAAAGGAAATGTGGAAATGCAGTACCCAGCCCTAAACACTCAAAGACACAGAACAGGTACTTTGCTGGTGCCCTTAAGCACCACTAGAGCACCAACTGACAGATGCTTGCAATGTGAAGTGGAAACTGAAATCTGATTCCTGCCTCAGTTTCCAGACAGCAGAATGAACAGATGATTTACCAGCCTGGCTTGCTTCTATCTTCAATTCCTCTTTCCAACACCACTCAGCCACTTGGATTACAATGAGGGCAAAGCTACAGGAACTGAACTGGAAGGGTAGTTTCTAGGGGCAGCTTCAAGCTAACAGGTGCTCGGGGCACCTGAAATTTACGTTCAACTAATTGGTTTTCTTCAGGGAGAGAACTCATCCCAACCTAGCAGCACATACATAGAATAACATGAAATGAGTTGAAATGAACAAGCAATGAAAAAGAAACAACTATGCAAATACTACAGGTATCTGTACTTAAAGACTCCCAGTGAACACTGTAACATGTCAGAAACCAGAACACTCAGGACTCATCCCCACAGTCATCTACTGTGACTTCAAAAGACACATCTTTGCACAGTCTTGAGACTGAATGGCTTTGTAACATCCAAGCGAGCGCTGCAAACATCAAACATACGCAGCTCTTCCTTAGAAGAAAAAAGAAAAAAAAAAAAAAAAGGATGAAAACCTATCTCAGAGAAAACTAAGAACACCAACATCCTGAAAGATTATTTGTTTTTAACTGCAACTGGTTCTACTTAGCAACTTCCAAAATTACCTGCACTTACCCTTTAAAGCTACTACTGGCGATGGCTGTGTTATGTGTACAGAGCAGTGGCACACAGCTCACTCAGCACTTCTTCGGGTTTCTGAGGGCAGAACATTCACATGCTCTCCTCTGACCCCACGTTCCTAATCACTGCTGTCCATGTCTATATGCAACTCATCGCCAGCTGAACCAACCCAAACACCAGCTGAATTCAGCCGGTCTTGGGATTTTTGGCATGCTTTATACTGAGCCATCAGTCTTCTCTCTTTGGAATTTACCTTCTGCTCTAGGTTATTTTAGAAGCTGAATAGAAATCTCATCTTGTTATACGCCGTGGCCAGATGTGCTACATTTGATGGAAAGGACAAGAAGAGCTCGGTCCAAGCAGTAACATGTGAGTTGATTCCACCCATTACTACTGTTCTGCAAAGGAGATGAAGAACACCAATTTAAGCTGCAAACCCTACTTCATCAGCAACCCACTTCCTCCTGAACCGGATGCACAACGCAGGGATGCAGCTGTTGCTACTGCAGCAGTGCAGACAGTCGCTGCTGCCCGGGGAAAAGGCAATACTTCACCCAAGGAAGGGGCAACCCACTCAGTGGGTCCCACAGTCCAGAGCTGCCTTGCACAGCTGCCAAAGCTGGACCATCCTGGCTGGAAAAAGATTTTTTGGAAATGCACCTTCACAGAGGGTTCAGTGAGAATTTGCTCCCTGAAAAATCAAGCAATAATGTGTCTCAAGTGTTTTATGTATTATGCCAATGTTAACACAGAGAAGTACAAGGCCTGGGTCAAAGCCAGTTAATCCAAAGGGCTGTTCTTAAGTAAACAGTGGAAAACCACTCTACTTCAGAGCCTCTCATAGAAACGCACACAGGAAGCCTCTCTTCCCCCTTCCGCTGAACCAAATGTGCCAAGTAAGTTAAATGATAATCTAGTAGTAAGCATATGTGCAAAATAGTAGGCCTTTGTTTGAAAATATCTGAACCACAGCTGGGAGTTGTGAATAGTCTGTAACTAAATTAAGCTAAGTTTAGAACTGCATAATGACCTCTACCTTTGTTGAAGAAACCTTTATTTTTAAACAAATTGCAAGTGGTAAGATGAGAGGGAGTGGTAGTTTTAGACACTGAAACTTCTCAATTACAGTTTAAGTACATCACATCAGGGTACAATGTCCCCATACATCTGTCCAACTTCACTTTGATGCCACCTTCCAATCTCTAAAGATTGACAACTGACCGGGCCTCCCTTTCTCCCTATTGCTCTACAGAAGCAGTGCATCCTTTATTTTCAAAAGAGAAATGAACAGACCATTCACGTCCCAGCATCACCATTACAGGTATTTCATTACAGCAATTCCTGCTCTCTACCTTTAATGCACCTCACACCTTCGCAGAATTTAAAGAGGTTTCCACTGGTAAGAGGCACAGGATAAGAACCCACCTGCCTTCTTTACTCGCACGTTAACAGAAAGCAGCATACAAACAAGCTCAGTGGGGTTTCCAACTTCCCTGACTCAGAACCCTCTCCCCGATGAAACTACCAAAAAAGGGCTGGCCATGCTGGTAAAGGTATTCACACCCTGAGAATGATAACTGCAAGCAACAAGTTTACCTCTGCCATTCTGCACCAGACTTGAAAAAGCGGCAGGAGCGCAAGGGCTGGCATGCAGCCATCAGTGCTCACACACGTGGGGACCCAAGCGTTCAGGAAGTAAGAGCAGATCGGCTCCTGGCCTTACCGTAAGGAGCACACACTGCTAGACGTTTGGGCAGTTGTCAGATTTGACAGATGGGGGTTTTTAGGGTGAATTACTCAGGCTCCCTTCTTGATCCTGCGCCATCATACAAAAGTAAGTACTTCCCCCATCACAGCTTTGCATGTCCAGGTCTCCCAGGCACCTTTTTAGCCGTGCAAAGTCATTCATAAGACTTAATAACTACCCTCATGTAGCCAGGTTTCGATTAGCAATTGCTTATAGTGGCTACCTGAAATACCTACGCAATATTTTCCAGATGTTGCTTAAGGTCTATTTACTGTACATTAAGTTCTATTTATTGTGCACACTGGATTGTCTCTGCGGTTGTGTTAAGCAGAGTCATGTTATACGCACTCTCTATGCAGAGTACACAGTCCAAGGTTTTAGGAACCATTCCAGTAAACAAGTCATTGTGATTAAAAAGCAAAATACAGATCATTGCTACGAGCATCACAACATGACACATAACAGTAATTTCTTTAGAAGTATGAAACAGATGTTTTAGAAGAGATGTAAGAAACATTTATATGAATGCACACTTTGCAAATATGTGAAGATGTGCTTAAACACAGAACAGCCTTAGAGACTTAGACTGCAGCCATTCCAAATGTTTGTGCTGCTGACATAAGAAATAAAACTTAAAAAATAGACGGAGTACAGACAATAAGCAAAGAGTTCCCACGCGCTGACTTAGTAACATCTCTTCTCAAAGAGCCAGACAAGACTTCCACTCCCGGCACATTCTGTTCAGTTTTCCGTCCCATTATTTGTATTGCTAAAAAAACCACAGCTGTTTTCTATCAGGACACCCACGTTGGCAAGCCACCCCGAGGCAAGGACACGGCGCAGAGCAGGCTCTGTGAACTCGTCCCAAGGTGCACCACTTGGGCTGCCCTCAGCTTCCTTTGGGGTAGAGCCCACGTGCCTGTCCCCTCCATGGCTCTGTGCAGAATGGCACACAGGCCCTTCTTATCCCGAGATGATCAGTTACAGAGGTGAGCTTTTAATGGACTGAAGACAAGGCACGGCCCTGCCAAACAGCAAGCCAGTTCCTATGACAACTTTCCACTGCAGCCTGGCTGGAGACCATTAATCCACCTTCCTCAGGCGAAGTAGCTCCTACACAGAACCAATTCTGTGGATTGTTACAGACTTCTGCAGGACTTCCAGCAGTGTTCAAGCAATGGCAGGTTGCACTGTACCGAGCTACCCCGATCCCACAGCATCCCCTCATTTTCAATTTATACAGAAGAAGAGGTTTGCTGAGCACACCCACTTTTGTCTCTCTCTCACCATTTTCTGGGCAGAGCTGCAGCCAGCCCTTCTTCCTGCGCCTCCTTGTGAGTCAGAATCCAGAATCCACAACCCATGCGGGACTGAAAGGCTGTGGGTCAGCTCACTTTGCCCCAGGAAATCAGCAGCCTACCCTACTGCCAGCCCCAGGCCATCTCCTGATAACAGCTCACTGCAAACTAACAAGCCACATTTCATTTTTTAACTATTAAGCTGAACCACAAATCACAGGTAGGAGGCGAGCAAATAAGCCTATCTTCTTTTTCTATAAGCACCACTTGAACATCATATTTAAAGAGTTTGTTTCCTTTTTACTTTAGATACACAAATAACGTGTGTAATTTTTAAGGGAAATACAACATTCCTAGAAGAGTACAACACTGCAGTGTTTACCAGAAAACATCAAACTGAGGATTCTGTTTTTTTTTTCAAAAACAAACATACCCCATGATGTTAAAAAAGTGTGGGACAAATATTTCTAGTTGTTTTAGGAAGGGTTTATCAACTTTCAACTTTGCAAATGGTAACAACTAAAGGGCTCCTCTTTTTGTTACTATTACGAGTTGCCTATAAACTGGAAACTTGCCTGAAAAAATTTCAGCTTGCATCTGATTTTTTTGCTAGCGTATATCCTAGAAACAGCGTATAGAACACTAATGCAACCAAAGCAAATGTACTAACAGGCTCCAAATTTCAAACCTCAGCTGAAAACAGTTGTCCCATTCTTACAGTTTTTCTCCCCATTTGTCTCTGCAATTGTACTTCACTCAATGGAGCATTTTAAAGGTAATTCAGCGGTGCATTTTGCAATACAGTTTGCTTGAATGACGCTATACAGAGTAAAGGTTGTATTGTACTATATAATGAAACAACATCCATGCTTGAACAAACTCCAACTGCTGTTAATCAAACCAGCAAGTTCCTGAATGGTCTTTTGGAGTCAGGACTAATGGCAATAGATTATTTTAAATAGCAGCCCTGCTTTAAAGTATGTTTAGGTTGATGCAGGCTGACAGGCAGCGACAGACCCCACAGCCAGGCTGCCCAGCTTGCAGTTAAAACACAACGCTTTGCCCTCTGTGCCATCACGACAACTGCAGCATACAACCTGAAGATCAACACGTAGCTTTGAGTTTTGCTTCTGGTTTTCAGCAAAGCCACGCAGCACCTGAGAAGGCTTGCAAGTCTTCCTATCCCCCATTTGTTCACTAGTCACCACATTCTGCCCAGTTCTGAAAGCAAACAGCTGGATGGATCAATGGAATCTAGAATGGTTAGGGTCAGAACAGACCCCTGAGATCATCTGGTTCGATTGCCAACACGGCGTGTTTGAGCCAGCGATAAGGTGTTATTCTCAACCGAGGCAGACAGGTAAGACTACATCTTTATACACAGAAAGCGCATTGCAATCTTTGCGGTTTAGACCCTCCAGAACTAACAAAAAAATAAAAACTTTCCCAAAGTCATCATGCCTTGGGGGCAATGTTCTCAAGGCCGTTGCCGAGACGCTCCCGGGCATCACAGCCAGCCCGTGAAAGCCAGCACCAGAACGAACGTGAGCGTTTCACCATCCCACAGCCCAGGAACGCCTAAAACATCCTGCACGGCACGAAACCGCGCTGTCTGCTACGGCACCCAGAAAACGGAGGGAACCGCTTCCACCGTACGTTGTACGGCATTATCTCTGGCACAGAACAGAGGCACGAGCACGGCTCGAGTCAAGCAGCCGCGCGCCGCTCGGGCTCCGCCGCCGCTACGGCCGCGGTCGGAGGGGCAGCGCGGGGCTCAGCCCGCCGCAGGGGGTCCCGCACTCGCGGGCCGAGGTGACTCAGAGCGGCTCGGGACGGGAAGGCGGCAGCGGGGCCGCCGAGTGCCTCCCTTCAACGGCTGAAGGGGAAGTGCCTCAGGAGCGCCGCCGGAGCCCCGCTCTCGGCGCTCCCCCTCCACAGGGAGCCCCCTCCCCGGCTGCGCGCCCGAGAGGAGCGGCTCCCCCCGCCCGATCCCCCCCCAATTCCGAACGGTCGCTTCCAACGGTCCCCGCCACGCGCCCGGCGCGCGCACGCGCACCCGCACACGCGCACCCGCACGCGCGCACTGCCCCCGCGCGCCCGGGCCGCTCCTCACCTCCTGCCGCGCTCGGAAGAACTGCCCCGCACGACTGCCGCAGCGCCGAGGCGGCAGCATTGCGCATGCGCGGCTCCAGCCCCGCCCCCTCCGGGCGCCAGGGAGCGGGGAGAGTGTGCGAGGCCGGCGGCCGGGCGCAGGCGGCAAGGGAGCGTCGGCAAAGTGCCCGCCCGCAGGGCAGCCGCACGTCCAGAACACGGGGACCCGCCCCAGGGAAGCGCCTGTGCCGCTACTTTGCTCTTTCCCAGAAAAACTCTCACTGTCCCGGGCAAACTCCTGAGTTGCTCCTCAGCTGGAGGCAGTCAGCAGAGCCAGCCTGACGTTTTCATCGGTGTTGGTGTGTGTGTGTGTGACCCACCTGTGCTGGATGGCTGATGGCAGGCACTCGGATCTGCCTTTTTCCCTCAGACTCCCTTGGTTCAACAGCCAGCAACTGTTTCTCCCCTGGGCCACCAGTGAAGCAAAGCCAGGCAGTGAAACCCATACCCACAGCGTGATTCAATGGGCTGTGCTGGGAACCGGGCTGGAGGTGTGCATCCCAGTGCTGTGTGTGCATGGCTACAAGGACAGCTTTTTCCTTTCCACCACAATCCAAAGCTAAACGCAGCTTCTGAGATAAAACAATTAAGTCCCATCAGCAGGTGAGCACGGTGCAAAGTCACAAAGTTTTAAGGCATCCTCCTGCTGTCTCACAACCAAGACCTCAGTTTGGAAGCAGCTTCTTGCTCTCACAGGAATCCAAAGTGCACCCTCACCCCCTTTGCCAAATGGATTCTCCAGGCCTTTGCCGTACATTAAACAACACAGTGTGATATACAGAGATGCACAAAACAGTACAATGATACCCCTCTTGCTCCCTCTTTGTTCTGGTAGGTTTAGGGAGTTTGTGCTCATAAGGACACACTGGACTTCTGGGACCTAGCTCCTTGGGGACATGGTCACAGTGCAGCTCAAGTCAGCCCCCAGGACCTTTGCCGGGTATTAAGGGGCCTCAGAAGGGGCTTGTGTTGTTGTTCGGGTGCCAACAACCTGGGATGGGTTTCGACTCAACTTGATGGGATCCCAAAGTCCCTGCTCCTCCTTCCTGCTCTGACAAAAGCAGTATCCGATGGGCTGGAGCCCAATCTTTGCTCTGTGGGAAAGAAGCAGTTGTTATCATTTATTGACTCTGAGTCAATAAATTCAGAGACATGCTCTCAGCAGTTACACTGGCAGCTGGCTCAGATCCCACCTAATTCCTGTAGCCTCATTCCCTTCTGACTCAAGAAAATCACAGAATCACAGAAACACCAAGGTTGGAAAAGACCTACAAGATCATCCAGTCCAATCATCCACCCATCACCAATAGTTCCCACTAAACCACGTCCTTCAACACAACGTCCAAACGTTCCTTGAACACCTCCGGGGTTGGTGAATCCACCACCTCCCTGGGCAGCCCATTCCACTGCCTGACCACTCTTTCAGAGAAGTAAATCTCATCTACTTGGAGGCAAAGGGATCTGTTCCTAGGATCTTTACTTACGGATGGTAGCAGTCCTTGCAGAGACCCTTGCAGATTTTTTTTTTTTTTTTTGTATTATTTTTTCTTTTATGTAGGAGAATGTGATACTCCCAACCACTTTTAGAGCACATCTGTATGTCAGTACTAAATCAGCACAAGTGGGAAGGCCGGGAAAGGTTGCACTCTGCTTTACCAAGACAAAAGAAAGCCAGAACAGCATTCATCATCATCAGTAATAATCACCATAGCAAAGTCGTAACAATGATACCACTTAACTAAGCAGAGCTGGTGACCACTCAGTTCTCAAACAATTACTGCTGGTAGAAGAAACCTCACTTGCAATACAGTAATGCAAAACAACAGAGGTCGAGGAAGTGGTGAAACACATTTGTGTGTGAGGATGTGAAAGACCTGAAACAACCAAACTAGATCAAAGTGAAGATTTCTGCCTAGTGGGCACTGTGGGGCATAGACTGAGGCTGCAGGGTTTGCTCTACCATCAGAACATATGCACTTGGGTCACAGAATCACAGAATGGTTTGGGTTGGAAGGGAGCTTAAAAACCATCCCATTCCAACTCTCTGTTATATCCAAGGACACCTTGCACTAGACCAGGTTGCCCAAAGCCCCTTTCCAATGCTGCCTTGAACACCTCTAGGGATAAGACATGGCAGAGAAGGTACAGGTGTTGCAACCTCACAATGGCTGCTCTAAAATGGGCTTCAGAAAGACAGAATGCTTCTAGGAAAGCTAGCTGCAAGCAGATCAAAGTCCTGGAAAGCACTGCACGAGCCAAGTCTCTTGTATTTATACTTCCTGGCTCTTTTCTTTGTCAGTTGGCTGACACTTCTTATTCCTCCCATACTCTACAAGGCAGATGCACAAGACTTAGGCAGGATTTATATGTATGCATGTGCATCCCATTACCAATCCATGACAATATATCTGGACCAGCCTGCTGCAGCAGTAAGCAGTGGTGTGTGGTGCTGTACCCACCTGATTCACAAGGAAAAGGGATGTTTCTGCCTTGTAATCCCCTTCCAATTGTGCCAGCTGGGATGTGGGCTCCTGTACAAGCCACAGCTGTTGCCATGATTGCAGGGCTTCCTCCAGACCCATCGTAGTGACAAGGTTCTGATCTCAAGGGGATTTGAATCCCAGTGCCGTCCCTCCTGCTTTAGTTGATCCCTTTGAAACAGCAGCAGCTATTATAGAAGCAATGACTCTCTCCAGTCCTGGCTTGCTTGCCCTCTTGACTCACCAGCTGGACTTTGCTGACATGATCCTCTTGTCACCTGAGAGGACAAATGGGGACAGGGGGAGTGGGAGCAGTAGGCTCCATCTCATTGATCAATGCAGAAGGGATGTGCAGCAGGAAGTCCAGCTGCATGTTTCATCCTGTGCGAGGCAGGGACTAGCACCCAGGACACTGTCACCCTGGCACAAACACACAGTGTGGCTTCCCTTCAGAATTGGTGGTGATGAGTGTTCTGTGCATGTACACGGTGTGTTCCCACCCGTCAGTTTGTGTGTCTGCCTATGTTTCTCCACCTGCCCATTTCTAACCACTTCTTTATGCATTTCTGTCTCTCTTTGCCTGTGCATCTATGCGCGGTTCTTTGCGCGTCTACTCTTCCCTTTGTCTGCCTCTCAGCATGTGTACGTGTGTGTGTGAATGTGTTCATGTCTTTCTGTGTGTCTGTGCAACCACCTGGCTCTTTGTGTGCGTTTGACCGTACCCATCTTTCTGCCCGTATGTCCGTCTCCACTCCTACACCCACTCATCTATCCACTTATCTATTCATCCACCCACCCACCCATCCATCCATCAACCCAACGTTCTATCCCACACCCGCCCGCCGCAGCCTTTCAGCACCACGCCTGGTGGACAGCTCCGCCTCCTCCCTCCGCGGCGGCTCCGCCGCAGCTCCGCGCCCCACTCCGCCCCGCATCCCACCGCCCCTCCCCCCCTCCCCCCTCTCCGCTCCGCTCCGCACCCCCCCGCCTCTCCCCGCATCCCACCGTCCCTCCCCGCATCCCATCGCTCAGCTCCGCACCCCCCCGCCGGAGCTTTCCGCGCTCCGCCCCGCACCGCACCGCAGTACATAAGCGCTCCGCCGCCACCCGCCTCGCTTCGCCTCTCTCCGCCGCAATGAGCTACAGTGTGGAACAGCCGGCGCTGGCCGCCTCCTCCCGCCGCCTGCTCGCCCAGGCCCCGCGGCGCACCGACGGCGTCGAGCCGCGCCGTGCCAGCGAGAAGGAGCAGCTGCGAGGCCTCAACGAGCGCTTCGCCGGTTACATCGAGCGTGTGCGGGCGCTGGAAGAGCGCAACCGGGCGCTGGCCGGCGAGCTGGCGGAGCTAAGGCGACTGCCGCCCGAGCCGCGCCGGCTGGGGCAGCTGCTGGGCGGGGAGCTGCGGGCCCTGCGCGCCCGTCTGGAGGAGGCACACGGCGAGCGGGCGCAGGCCGCGCTGGAGCGGGCGCGGCTAGCCGAGGAGACGCAGCGGCTGCGGGCGCGCTGCGAGGAGGAGGCGCGGGGTCGCGCCGAGGCGGAGCAGGCGTTGCGCGCCCGGCAGCAGGCGGCCGACGGGGCGGCCCGAGACCGCGCCGATCTGGAACGGCGGGCGGAGGCGCTGCGGGAGGAGCTGGCGGAGCTGCGGCGCGCCCACGCCGAGCAGCTGGCCCAGCTGGGAGCCGCGCTCCGCGCCTCCGCTCCCCCGGCCTCCGGGCCCCCGACGGCGCGGCCTGACCTGGCGGCTGCGCTGCGAGAGCTGCGCGCTCAGTACGAGGCGCTGCCGGCCCGCAACCTGCAGGCGGCCGAGGACTGGTACCGCTCCCGCTGCGCCAGCCTCCACGAGCGGGCGGCCCGCAGCCAGGAGGCCGTCCGGGCCAGCCGCCGCGAGGCGGGCGAATGCCGCCGGCAGCTGCAGGCCCGGGTGGTGGAGATGGAAAGCCTGCGCGGAGCCCACGAGTCCCTCGAGCGGCAGCTGCAGGAGCTGGAGGAAAGGCACAGCGCCGAGGCCGCCGGGCTGCAGGTGAGCGGGTCCCCTCCGTCCCTCGCTGCCCTCCCCAAGGATCTCCCCCATCGCGGCTCCTCGTACGGCACTGCCCCGCCCCGGCACCGGTGCCTTGCACCCGCTCCTCGCGACTGCGGTGCCCCCCCGCTCTGCGCAGCGCCTCCATCCCTGCAGCCTCCTCCCGGTATAGGGCTTCCATCTGCCCTGCTTGGGTATTGCCCGCTGCCTTCATCCTTCCTCCGTACTCGGCGCCCTGGGAAGCAGGAAAGGCCTTTCGGAAGGGACAGGCATGGACACCTCTCTACAAAGCCGATTGTTGCAGGGACAAAGACCTCTGTGCACACAGCAGTGCTGCTTGGGGATATCACCCCATCCCTGTCCCCAAAGTCCGCTGTCACTCCCCATCGCTGTGGGTAATTCCTCGAAGCCCACAGTTGGCACCTCACCCCGGGGCCTGGCTCTTGGCACTGGCACTGCAGAACTTGGAGCTCTGCAGACGTGAAGGCAGCCAGATCCCAGCATCTCTGTGGACACTGAGCACATTGCATCTTTTATTCCATTAATACAATATGACTCCTTTTTCTTAGTACAGGGAAAACATCTGTGGTCTAGAATGAAATAAATCCAGAGATTGTTGTATTATATGGCTACTAAGTGATCTCTAAGCGATCAAGCCATTTCGTTATTGATAATGAAACAACAGCCTTACATCATACCCGAGGGCTGCTGTTGTTCCTCTGCCAAGTACTGCTGTGTCATGGAGCCCACATCCAGACTGGGTCTCTAGAAAGCTGGTTTGCAGCTCTGTGCTGCTTGCAGTCTTGCTGGGTCCTTCAACAAATATTGTGGAAATGGACAATATGCAACATTTCCTGCAGTGGATGAAAGGATTACATGTAATAATGTTCCTGAATAGCCTTAATGCTGAGTGAAAAGAATAATTCTGGGAGCAACCTATCTTTGGAATAAAATTGGAATTAAAAAAACAGTAACAATGCAGCTGGGTTAAACAGCACTGTATTTCAAACTGATTTAGCTGCAGAACAATGGTTTCTTTCTATGTGACTCACAGGCTCTGCTGTGACAGTGCTTGGGAGTTTGTTGCACGGTGTTCCTGATTAGGAGCTAAATGATGCTCAATGCTACGGCAGAGGCAGTGGAAAAGGCTGGCTGTAGGAGATGGGAGCTGGCATTTGCAGTGGCCACCGCAGGTTCTGCAGGCACTTGCTGCAAACTGCTTACTCATTGCCCGTGCACATCATGCAGCCTCAGTGGCACAGCAGAGCGACCAACATGGGAAAGCATTTGGCCTGGAAAGATCCCCCACGGGAGTGAGTTTTGCTGCTTTCAGGCCAGCAGCTCAGGGGATTTGCCAGGGAGGATTGGATCTTGCCCTTCTGGTGCAAGCTTTTCCCTTTCATTGCCCTGCAGCTGTGTCCCAGCCACCCGCTCGGTGCTCTGTCTGGTCCCACTGAACCCCATACTTGCTCTGGTGCTGTTTAAACCTACTGAAGAATATATAAAACCATCAGTGTTTAAAGCCTCATCCCACTGCATGCTGTTAGAGCTGTACCCAGCACTCTGCCTGCTTCACCATCCCTGTTAGCACCCAAGCCCCTGTTTGGGATGTGCAGAGCAGAACAGCTGTGGGGAAAAAAAACAACAAAACCAAAACACAGTCCTGGGAACCCTTACCATTGCCTCTCTGCAGGACACCATTGGGCAGCTGGAGGCTGACCTGCGCAACACTAAAACCGAGATGGCTCGGCACCTGAGGGAGTACCAGGACCTGCTGAATGTCAAGATGGCCCTGGATATCGAGATCGCTGCCTACAGGTAGGCTGCTCTGGCCCTGTCTGAGCCCAATCCAACAGCCTTCCCCATGCTGCCAAGCCCGGCACCAAAATTGGACCTGGGTCTGTTTTCATCCAAATCAGCTGCATCCTGGTGCTGTGATGGTGTCTTGTGAGGTGACCCCCACCTAAACTCCTTTGCTTGTGCTGTGCTTGCAGGAAGCTGCTGGAGGGAGAGGAAAACCTGTTCAGCGTGGGGAGTGTTGGCCTTCCAGCCATGAACCCCCTCCCCAACCCCACCTACTCTTTCCAGCCACGCTCCTCCACTCCATCCTTCAAGAAAGAGGAGCAAAGAGAGGCGGTTAGAGCAACCTCCAAGATACCGTCCGGTCAGGCTGGGATGCTTGACAGGAGCGTAACCACTGCCAAGAAAACAGAGAGATTCAGCGTGCGTGGGGGAATCATTGCAAATGCTAAAGTGTAATGGTGGGGATCCCATCCCTTTTGCATTTGGGGGGGAGCAGTCTTCAGTTGGCCCTTTAATTGCCTCTTGGGCACTGGGTTGTGCTCAGCAGCTCCGATTACAAGGACCCCTGTAGGGTCAGGGCTCAGCAGCCTCTGGCAAAGTAAGGGCCGAGCTCAGCACACTGCTCCCTCTCAAGTCAGGTGGCGGCCACACGGGTCGCTGGGTGCATGCTGGTGGGTGTTGTGGGTGCACGGGAATTTGTGGCAGCGAGGAGAGGACTCACTGCAATGAGGGGGTGGGGGTGGCGAGGTCAATGGAACTCAACTACAACTAGGGTTAAGGCCCTTTACCTACTGTCCAAATCCATGTGTAGCTAAAGTGTTTCCTCTTCCTCAAGGTGTAGCCATCCACTTTTAACTCAGAAGCACAGAAATAGCCATAAACACACCTTGCTTCTGGTCTGTGAGCCACTTATATTTTAAACTATAAGGAATGTCTTTTTTTTTCGTTCTGACAACTCTTTCTGTTTCTCGGTAGTGTTAGTCTGGCCACATGCATGGGGTTTGTTGGTTGGGAACCAACACCCAGTGCCCATCTCCATGTACAGCAGGGAGGGCTGGGTGCTGCCAAATGCCACATGCACACTTGAGCTCCAGCCTTCCAACATGTGCCAAATCTGATGTAGGATTTACAACTGTAGGTTTTTTTCAATGCCTTAAAATTTCCAGCTTCTGCAAGAGCCAGAGACTGTGTGTGTGTGTGCTACATGTCAGTGCCCGGGCGAGGTTGCCATCACAAGACCTTATTGCCCTCTCAGTGTTGCCAGAGTAGTTCCTGGAACCAGCAAACTGTTCGCTCACACTCTTTCCTCTTCTACTGTAAGGCACAAGTTAATAATTAAAAAGAAAGAAAGAGTTACATGAACCAAACAAAGCTCTTCTGTCTTCCTTCCTCCTGCTTCACATGGTGTGCAGCACCCTTAATCATAGAAACATTAAGGTTGCAAAAGACCACTAAGATCATCCAGTCCAACCCCATCCCATCCCCACCATGCCCACTGACCACATCCCTCAGTGCCACATCTCCACAGTTCCTGAACACCTCCATGAATGGTGACCCCACCACCTCCCTGGGCAGCCTGTGCCAATGCCTCTACACTCTTTCTGAGGAAAAATCTTTCCTATCAACCAACCTGAACCTCCCAGGCACAGTTTCAGGCCATTCCCTGTTCCCAGGGAGATAGTACCCCAGGAGATAGTCATGATCAAGGATATCCTGTCCATGATGGTTTCAGTGATGGACCCCACGGCCAAGGTCTCATAAAGGCTGGCAGACGACAAAGAACTTCATGACAGGGAAAACCCCATAAAGCTGCTCCTGTCATTGGGTTGCAGCTCTCTGGAGGCAGGGCTGGCACTGCTGAAGCCATGGGATATGTACTGATCTCATCCCAAGGTGTCCACCGCAGTAGCCACACTTTGTGGAGTTTGTGGCAGCCCAGTCAGGGAGAAAGGCCTCCCATGGCAGGGATTGCCCTTGCTTGCCCCAAAAATGAACGCTGAGGCTGTAGATTGTATCACAAGATGGCTGGTTGCGCCTCCTCCATGCACTCAGGGGTTACAAACAGCTTGTGTTTGCACGGCCAATTGAAGGTGACACAATCTATGCCTTAGCAAAGTTAACAGAAGAGCAGAGGGTGCACCCGTCTCGCAAACAAACCCCATGAGATCAGGGACAGAGCTGCCAACAGGGCCTTGCAGGTAGCAGCACAGGAGGCAGTGTCCCACTGGTGGCCCTGCCATAGCGGGGTGTCCCAGCTCTTTCACTTCCTGCCGCCTCACCAAAGCCTGCTTCAGCCATCCCAGAGACACTGGGATGTCTGCTGGTCACCAGCATCCCCATGGGCCAGCAGGCACAGGGAGAAGAGAAGGCAGATGGGATCAGGCAGCTGATACAATAAAAATCTGAAACTCAGATGTCCTTCAGCGCAGCTTTGTGTCTGCCCCTTGAGTACAAAGGGTCTGACTGTCCTTTATTCCAAGCTTCGGTCCAGTTCCCTGCCTGCTCAGCTGGCTGCGTGCTCCCAGCAAAGCTGGGATTTGCTTTGGTAGTAATGATGTGGAGGGCCTGCATTCATGGAGGAGAACAAAGGAGCCTGGGGGAGGACAAGGCATTGCTTTGGAACCAGATGCAGCTCTTTGTAAAGGGGCTGCAGTGGAGATTTCCTGCATTTCCAGATCTCTGAGGAGGTTGTGGTGCTGGAATAGGGCCTCTGCTGCAGCCCAGTGTTTTATTGGGTTAAACTCTCGGGCTGCTGGAAGAACACTGCAGCTGCTTAAAAGATTTATACCTCTGCAAAGCCACGACCTCTCAATAAAAGGCGGCTGCAGACACTGACTGTACCATTGGCCTGGGAAGCAGCACTGAGCGGCTGTTCTTCTGTCACGCTGCCTTGCCTTTATATTTATGCTGGGGAGAACGTCAGCCCCCATGCAGGGTGCAAGCTCCTGCCACATGCCTGGGTGAACTGCATTTTCCTGGAAGAAAACACTGGCCCTGCAGCTGCACTCTGTGGCTTACTGTCTCATTTCATTTCCATGAGGATGAGATGGGACAGCTCATGCAGCCTGGGATAGGCCTGGGTCATATTCCTGCTGCTTCAGTGATGGAAGAGATTGTTTCCATCAGGATCTTGGATTCAGGATCCCTTCAGCACCACTGGACATTGTGCAGTAACTGTGCTGAGATGCACAGCACATTAAACGCTGGGAGAACCACTACACACAGGAACAGTTTTGTCAGTTACACTTGTTTAGATGCTGGAATCCATTAAGGATTAAGCCAAAGGAAAACAAGCCAAGGAAAACCCAATAAGCATTTGCATTCCTACAAAGGGAAAACACCTCATTTTGAGGCTTTGGGGAAGAAGCCTGTTATTCCACAAGAAGGAATCAATGGCAATTTAGAGAAAAGCCTCTTCTGGCACCTAGGGCTCGATCTATCCCATTCTCTTCTTGCCAGCTCTTAGCAGACACCTCTGCAAAAAGAGCTTCATCCTCAAGTGAGTTACCTATGTACAGCCCTTAATGCCAGCAGCCACAGTGATCAGATGTCTGCATCGTGGGAATTCTCTGAATTAATTGAAGTTAGTATTCTAACAGCATGAGCAATGCAAGTCTAGCTAAAGCAGAGAGGAACATGAAATAGGATTTAAAAAAACCAAAAATCAAAAAACAAACAAACAAGCCCTCCTAACTACTCATTTCATCAATCCAGCTGACTGCTTTTGATGAAACTCTCCACAGATGGATCTACTTACAGCTGGAACAACTGATAGCCAGAACAAATTCAGCGCCTATGTTTATCATTTGACAAAATTTTAAACACAACTTCAGAAGGAAAATAGTTTGGTAATAGGTACTGTTACCAGTGCTGCTATACGTGCATTTACAAAGAGGACCACAGCAGCACCCTGCCAACTGCCTGCCCTTACGTACCCTGCAGAGCACGGAGGATGTTAGGATTCCCACCCAGGGAATTCTTACCTCAGTCCTCATTGTACACAAGAAAGAACCACCTCCAGAAAGGCATACTGCAAGCAGCAGGCTCTGAGCATGTTGTGGTATCATGGAACTGCTTGGTGCCTTCTCAGCAACACATGGGAAGAGTTGCAAAGCAACTCACCCAAGAACATGCTATTTTCTTCATAATCTCTGCCAAATCCTCACCATCCCCTTTTCTAGTGGTAATGTTTCCCTTGGAAGAAAACAGACGTTCTAAGACTTACATTTCCAAATTGATTGTTTTATCAAGCAAGTAGAAAATACAGGATCTCCCTTCCACTTGGGGAAATGTTTCTTTTGCAGATCACTACTGCTTTGACACAAATATATCATCATACTAAATCAAAACACAATAAAGATGGTGATACAGCCTCACAGGAATTCTGCAGCCGCAAAGCAGTACATCAGTATCACATTTCACATCAGGAATTACTATTCATCTCAAAAAAACAACAGAATTTGACCAGCTGACCTACCTGCATCTATGGTCCCTTTCTGAAACTTAAGCAAATGTAAGATTTGCTGGCTCATTTCTCATTTCAGGAGAGATTCCAAAGATGACGTGCAAAATTCAACTTACAACCACCTTTCTTCTCTTTGTGTTGAAATGGTTACAGAAAAATGTAATAGGGAAAAAAAAAAAAAAGCTAGTGATGAGAAGGTACTGTTTGCAACATTCTCCATTTCCCAGAAGTATCCATCACAGCAGTACAACAGCATTTTAAACATAAACATTCGGGTTGGCACCTGGTAACCTCTCTCTGTTGAGACTTGTGTGGATAATCCGTCCCTCCTCCCTGCAAAACAAAAGATAATACACAGTAACAGACAGCTGGAAGGATTTTTTAGTGAAACTCCTTGGCTGCTCTGTATCTTTGGAAACTTGGAAACAAGTGTTAAGGCACTTCCTGGCTTCCTTTTTGCTCGTCTTGTGGCAGCACAATTCAGGTCTGAGTGTAACAGCAATATTAAGAAAATAAATAATATTTACACATCACCATCACACTCTCTCCAGCTGCAAGTTTTATTAGTCTCCTGAAACTTACCATATTACACTAAATCCAGATTAAACACAAGGAAAACAGAACCTACATGGCTCAATGGCTCATGACTCGACCACAGCTTGACTGTGTGTTTATGAGAGCTCCTGACATCACAGCTCATAGTCTTCTCCTGCTAGGAGTCAGCAGAACTGTAAGCTCAGAATCAGCCATGTCATCTCTAAATAGGTAACCATAAAATAAGACCAGAACTATTTCATCACGCAATGAAATGATACAGTGTCCGTAAATCAACGCACAAGTCCAAGCCCACATTCTCTCACCTCCTGAGCACGAGGCTGGCTCATGTCCCACAAGGGCAGAGACGCCATCCCATAGGCGGCCTGTTGTTACAGAAGCAATTCTATCATCAGAACCACAAGTGGCTGGAGGAAAGCCAAGGTTAAAAGGAGACCAACAGAAATAAAACAGCAGCAGCAGAGCTGCAAGAAGATTGGCACATTTTTAAGCAAGCGGGCTGATTATGTGGGAAACTGCACAGCCCACATTTCAGCCTCCACAACTGCCAAAGGTCAGCCCCACTGCACACTGGTGTGTCACAGCAGAACCCCAGGGGGTGCAGCAGGAGCTGGAGAGCAGGTAAAGCATCAGTGCCTTGAGGGTACACTTTAAGGTAGAAGAAAGCGAAATGTTCAGCCAAGACAACTTTGCAAAGAATATGCTGTATGGAGGCAGCTGAGGAAGGGAAAGAAAGAAGCAGACAATAAATTAATGGGAAATAAAACATCACTAAGGGCTCACACAAAATATTCCAGGCAACACTCCTGTTTCTGAATGCAGTTTTATGCATTCTATCTGTAGATCTTCTATCATTAAGTGACTGGAAGATTGGAAAGTCTTGACTTTTTCATTTTATATGGTACATGGTTTACTCTATGGATAAACCCTGTAAAGATAGTGCAGAGACCTCTGATAGTGTTACTGCTTCAGTCAGAACAGTACCAATTTAGCAGATGGTTTAGCTAGATTATGCAAAAGTCAGCATTATCCTAGACAGACAAATTTGAATTAACTATCAGCTTCTGTATGCCTGTTAAACACTGCAAAGCCCTTTGATAGGCATGAAGTTTGAGCCCAGACTAGGGAAGAATTTGCAACATAAAACACAACTATAATAGAGCTACAGATAGAAAACAAAACAGTAAGTAGTGATGAAACAAGAAGTGGCAGCATTGTCAAGCCAGACACCTTGTGTACAGCTGGGATCAGAGTGGCAGAGAAAGACCTGGTTCACAGGGGGCTTGATGACGTCTCCATTACAGGATTATTTGTCCTGTATCTGTGTTGATAATTCATCTGAGATTTCATTTTATTCCAGGTAATGATACCAGTTAGCTCCAGTAGACATTCTGATATTAAACCATCTTTCATAGTTAAGCTTTCTCACTGAAATGTGTGATTCTAGCAACACCAGGGCACATCCAGCACTTTCAATGTTGAACTGTTACAACTTAGAGGCTGACAAAAGGGAAGACGAAATGGAAACAAGTGTTCAATTTAAAATTGGCTAAAATAAATTTTATTTTACCATTACAATATATAGTCTCTTATCAACACAACTCACAAAGTCTTTACAAAATAATTCAATCAATTTTCTAATGTATTTTAAACACTACTTTTGTACAAACTTCGAAGGGAAAATAGGCAATTATAGTTAGACATGTCTTTGTTCTTTTTTTTTTAGAAGCATCACAAGAACTACTTCAAATAAGACTTTTTTTTTTTGTGGTGTTGCCTTCACAGGCAAAACTTAACACTTTCTGTAAAGAGCTGAAGAAGGATTCATGAAAGCTTTCTTTAGACAAGAAATGCCAGTATTAGTATGCTGACAGCACTGCAGCAAATAGGACAGTAAGCAAACACATTTGAGCTAACTTAAGTGCTCTAAAATGCCTCACTAAGGAATCTTCTTCCCTTCACTACGCTGACTATAGAGGCACCCTGGTTCTTAGCAGTGGCTTTCATGAATCCCCACACATAAGACAGAACGTGCAGCAAGAGCATTGCACAGAAAGCTCTGTTCCTTAATGCTGCACAAGAGACCATGAAAAACTTCAACAGGACAGAACTGGAATACTACAGCTGTCCCAAAACCTAGTAATTTAATACGTTGAAACAAATGAACAAAAATGTTACCTACTACCCTCCATAAAGGCGGTATGAAGAGGCACACACTATGCTATTTAACCCTTCAGACCCACTCTCCACTACAATTCACTAACACATACTGGGAAGAGTGGAAAAAGCTACCATTTTTCACTACTGCTAGAAAGCTGTGTGCTGGAATGAAGGAAACTGTGCTCTGCTAGTCAAGTCATCTGACAGATTTTACATGACAGCAGAATTAGGCTATTTTAAAATACAGCAAGCAGGTAGAACGAGGTGATGCTTTTTTTCCCCCCTCCATGCATAGTTTAACCAGCTTACAGCCAGCTCACCTCCATTCAGACTAGAGATGCGTGACCCACAACTTGATGTAAGTCAAACTACCAGCAAATTTTTTTCAAGTGCAATCAAAATTGTTTTTCTTCAAGAAAAACAACTGAATAAAGTTTGTGAGACATCATTTCCTACCTATTTTGGTCTCCATTTGAAGAGTCGCCTTCCTCTCCTGAATCACATCTGAAGTCAGATGATCACTACAAGCTTTTCTGCACCCTGTGACTGTTTCCACCCCAGAATACAGTGTACTGCCCACTGAAGATCATCCCTGAGAATACTGTTCTAGCTAGACACTTAGGAAGTAAGCAAAATCCCATAGCTTAAGGAAAAAGCCTGTTTACCCTGTGAGATCTTGTGGGTTTAAGAATTATTTAAAGAAATGCAGCAACTCTGAGCATTTAAAGTCCCTGAGCTAAGTGAAAATTGATAGCTGTATGTACTGAACACTTAAAAAACAAACAAACAAAAAACAGTGCTAAAGTCAGATGTAAGTTACAAGCATACAGCAGTCAGTGGTAGTTTCTTCTACTTGCTTCCTGTCACAGAAAACATGATGGCGTTCTTTGGTGAGAAACAGCAGTGAAGGAGCTTCATGACTTTGGATTCTTTCACGTCCTGATAGTGTAGCAATCTAAGGAATGGTGAGCGGAGATACCACCAGGCCATAGTGCAGCACAAGCAAGCCATCCTAGAGAGAGGAGAGAAACTGTTATTGGATCACTCTGCCTTCTCCACACGGCATCCCCATCACTGCCTGGTGTGACAGTCACAGCGTGGTTTCAATCTCACTCATTCCATTGCACTCCCCCTCTCGTAACAGGGATACAAGTTTTATAAAATACCAAAGCAGATAAAAAAACTTCCCCCTCTCACTTTACTTTTATACTTTTATAACTCATTTCCCATATGACACAGCAAGGCAGAATAAATAACTTCATTAAATAGTTCTAGAAGCAGCTACCAAACTCTGGCCATTAACTCTAGGCACCAAAAGTCAAACAGACATTTGAGGAAGAAGAAGGAAACGTTGTTGCCTGTTGCACGGAACTCGGATTCCAACTCCTAATGCTAATTTCAGTACCTTTACTGGCTGCTGCAGCTTACTGTTCAGTGGCTCTGTTACTTTTGACAATTGGGATTAAGATAGAAAGACAACAAAAAAGATCAAGTCACTTTTTCTCTCTTTTTTTTTTTGAAGTACAAAAGCACTGTCTTTACATTTCTACAAGTTAGCTGGAGTCCTGCATATGTCAGTAATACATTCAAATAATTCCACCAGCTTCGTTAAGCCACACTGCCAGCTTACCATGACATCCTACTTCTTGATGAACAACACTGTTTAAATCCCTGTGCTTCTGCTGAAGTTAATAAAAAAAACCATTTCACCTGCAAGACAATACTTCCTGACTCATTACAATAAATCTTACTTATGTAACTTAAGTTGCACAGCTGGTGAAAGATCTAGTAGTCTTCTTCCACATCTGAAACCTGTTCCCACTCCTGATCCCCCAGGGATCTGACTTGCATTAGAACTAATTATGTAGACAGGCTTTAATAAATGTTTTCTTTTGAAGAGAGAAACACATTAATCACAGACAACATATTAACATTTCCTACCATATTTTACTTTTGATGTTTTTAGCCATTAACCTTAGGACTTAATATATGTTCCAGAGAAGTTATGTAATTCAGTGTGAGGGGGCACATTTTTAAAAACAAACAAACCATCACAGCAATACAAACTTTAAAGATCTAAAGACCACAAAAAGACCATTTCAATTATATTAAAAAAAGTACCAAGACTGTCTTCACTTTATGCCACCGCTGCATTATACTACAGGACACATGAAGTACGACAGTGGTCTAACCAGTGTTTTGGAAGAATATAAATATTAAAAGCTCATTCACTGTATAAAAATGTTTTTGACAAGTTGGTATCCTTTGCTACCCAAAACTCTCCAAGCCACTTTGCACTGCAGGAAATCTAAGATCAGGAAATCGACCTCAGATGCAGGTGAGTAGATGCCCTTGTCCACACCTCCATGAAATATTCTTTTTCTTCCCTTAGGAATTATTCTCAGACAGCCCCTACCAACACCCTGATGTTCTGTCTAAAAGATGTCTACTTATTAGAAAACAGCTTTGTTTTGCTTCCACTGCCACAAAGAAAAAAATAACTGCAGCTGAGCATAAGGTGTTTAACTCTCTCTTCTACTCTGATTTTCTTTAGTTCTGGCAGGTAACTGCATAACAACAGGTGATAAAAACAGCTTCAGAGCAACAACAAATACGCACTGTGAATTTCATGCAGCCATTTCACCTTTCTTTAAAGGATGCTGACAAAAGAGGGCCTTAGTGCAGGGCAGTGGCCAACCAATCTTAACTTTAATGAATGAGAATGCAAGAAACCTCCTGTTTCACTGCTGTTTTTAGTACTGCCAGGTTATTTTCCTTCATCTTTTCATTCTGTTAGTAAATGGAAATTCATTACTAATTCAAATAGATATGGGAAGAAGAACGAGCTTCCATTGCCTCATTTACTCACTGCCTAACAAAGTGGGATGACTATGTTGTAACGTGGAGACAGGATCCTGTTTGTCTTCACTTTTTGTTAGACACTTCAAAGTCACTTATCAACCTCTTGGCACGGAGTGTCATTATACCTTCACAGAGGTTTGCTGCTCGTTGGCTACTTCTACATGGAAAATGGAGGACTAACTTCCTTTTTTTTTGGAAAACTGTGATCAACACAGCTTTTCCTCTATGGAAACTTTTCTTAAAGTAAAGAAATACAAGACAGAAATGCTACAGTGCATTTTTTGATTAATGACTTACTTACATGGGAAATACCCTTCTCAAATTAAATGCCAAACCCACTGCAACTACTTCTGTACAAAGAGAAGCTGAGATATGGCCCAACAGTGGCACTGCTTACCCTGTACTTATTCACTTTCTAGGTATTACACATTTCTGTGTCTGTTCAACTGCTTTCTCTGGAGATAGAATAACAAAGAGAAGGAGACCTCACTGCTTATTACAGATCTCAAATCAGAGTACTCAGATGTGTCCAACAGAAAAGGAAAGTACGAGCTCTTCTGACAGCAGCTCCTGCCCCTAGGGCTTTTTGCCACACATTTGTGAACCTGACCTAAATTGGAAAGGATTCCACCTGTTAAATCCAAATATAAGTGTTAGAGTGAGTTGACTGACAGAAACATCATGGCATAAGCACCTTTTGAAGTTATAAGAGCAGCAGGAACAAGAAGTGCCCCACTTTCCACATTCAATATTCCCACAAAAAAAAAAAAAAAAAAGAGTAAAAGAAAAAAAAAACTTCCATGGCAGATGTGTGCTAGAGGGTCACACTAATTTAATTAGATCACAGCTCTTACAGCCCAGTTCAGAAAACACTGGAAAAATACAATGGGATTGGGTTACAAGAAGGCGAGAGCTGCAAAGAGAAAAACCTCACCTGCAAGACCTCTGTGCCAAGGGCCAGGGACATAAAGGAAGCTACATTTTTTTTATTTTAGTTTTTAGCTTTTCCCACTTGAGAATTTGTCATATCCCTCACCAATGCAGAGCTTTGAGAAGGGCAGTCAGATAGGTGAAAGCAACCTGCAGCTGGGATCACACTGCACTTGTGCAGCAAAGGAAAAGAAAGTAATGCAAGGAAGAAGTTACATGGCCATAAATAACAAGCTTCCTTCCTCAGCCATGTGATCAAACTCAATCACAGGCTAATTGTAACACTTTGTAGCAAAACTCAGCCTTTTAAAGATTTGTCAGTCTTTGAACTCTACTTTGTAGAGCTCTACTTGCAGTAAATTTGAACTGGTAGTAAATTTCAGAAGTTTCACACCATTATAAAAATTAAGCAAAGCTACTTTTCATATTAATTTTCTGCAGCAACATTTGTATTTTCCTTCTCTTAGTAAAACTAGAAAAAAAAAAAAATCACATTTCAACATAATTAGAAAGATTCAACCAATCACCCCAGTTTTAGAAAATGTAGTGTCTGGAATACTATCAGGATGTAACATGTATCACAGAACTGTATTGCTGCATACAAGTGCATTTAACACCATAAAGAACAAACGCGTGAAGAAAGATTGACTCCTTTTTCTCCTAAGCCTCTATAAGCTGTTAAAAAATGAACACGTTCATTGTTTACATCTAACCACTAAATTAGTTTCCTATTTACTCCAGTTACAGCAATCCAATCGGTTACCATGCAACCAATATTTTACCACCAGTTCACACCTGATGCTTTAACATTAACCTAAAATCCTGCTAGCTTTCATCTATCGGATGCTTTACCTCACTCATGCTCTGCAGGCAGTGATACACATTGTTACTCTGTAGAAAACAAACACACAAACCAACCAAAAATTTTCAGAGCAACCAAGATTATTTAATGACCACTGAGGAGAACAGAAGTCTCAAAAACTTTTATTTTAGTGATTATGATCCAGAGAAATAAATCAAACAGTGCAAGATATGCTGCATTGAACTTGAAGAAACTCTTCCAATATAGATGGCTAAGAATGCTTGTTTAAATTTCTGCCTTTGGCAAAGTGAAACTTACCTGCATTTTTGAAACCCCTTTTCCTCAGCAAAAAGAGTAACTGCTGACATGAATGAACATGCACATGAAAAAAAAAAGGGACTCAAAACAGTTACTTTTCTCCTCTCACAGTGACTGTACTTAATAAATCAAACCCAAAGTTTACTCCCTGAAAGGACTACTCTGTTTAAGTAACTATGGAAGCTATTTTCTCAGTGTGAATAATCTACAATGAATATCAGAACGTGGTCAATGACAATGGCAGTTTTGAAAAACATCCTAGTGAAAGCTGTTAGGAACAATTCCAGCAATACTGGTTTGCTGAGGCAGGAAGGTTATGATGATGCCCCGAGCTTAATTAAAAAAAAACATCAAAAAACCTGCCAAACATTCCTGTGTACTTGCAGTCTCACTGGACCTAGAAAACCATTGAATTTTAGGTCTAGTGAAAACAGAACTTTGCAGAAAGCAAAGATCTTCCTTCTGTTTTCCCCAAGAGAGCAGGCTTGCTAGAAATCATTACTAGCCCACTTATTTTGTAATAATGAGATTTGATAAACCCTTCGAGAACAGATCCTTAGACAACTGTATTCTTTGTGGAGTTGCTGACTGGTGCTTAGCACTGAACATCAATCAGGAAGACCCTATTTTGGCATGAAAGCACAGAATTGCCAGGCTTGGAAGGGATCACAAGGATCAATGAATCTCCAACCCCCCTGCCGCATGCAGAGTCACCAACCTCCCCATTTAATACTAGACCAGGCTGCCCAGGGCCCCATCCAACCTGCCCTTGAACACCTCCAGGGACGGGGCATCCACAACCTCTCTGGGCAGCCTGTTCCAGCACCTCACCACTCTCTCTGTAAAGAACTTCCCCCTGACATCCAACCTAAATCTTCCCTCCTTCAACTTAAAACCATTTCCTCATGTCCATGACAAACACAGAACTTCAATCAGGAAGATCCACTTCTGATAAGAAATGAAAACGAAACAGTTTTCATTACAGTCATTTCCCAAAAGCACTTTCATACATAAAAAGATTTTTGTGCAAGGACAAAATAAAAAACTACATACATTCAATAATTCCCCTGCTATTTCCTGAAGCTTTTTAGTATAGAGTATTTCCATCACTATTTTTGTTGACTGCTCCATGTTGTACTTACCATAAACTCATTATGTCAGAAGTGTGTTTGTTACTAGTGGTTTCTTCCTCCCAGTTTCTATACTCCCTAATGTGGGTTAGGTTAAATCTTAAGTTTTTCTTCATATTATTAGATGAACAGCCAAGACATCAAGTTTGACACACAACTTCCTTTGGCTGCAGAAGCCATAATACACACCAGAAGCCTTAAAGACTTTCACTTTCTGCCAGTAGCATGATCTGTATCATCCGCCCTGACTATGGGATCTCTCCTGGTTAGTCAAATTAGGTACAGGTGCTGCATTACCCAGGACACCTTGAAACTGGCTTTCCACCCACTGCCCCTGACACGGAATCCCTCTTATAGCATAAAAGGGCTCAACATGAAACTTAAGTGTTCTGGATTGTGAGTGCACACAGACATACAAGTCATGAGAACTGAATGTGCCAATTTAACTTCTGTGTCATCTACTTAAGTTGCTTTCCAAATACAATACCAACCTAAACCCCATTCATCCCCACCGTAGTTGATGAACCAGTAAAATTTGTTCAAACTGCCAGGTTAGGATTAATATGCTATTTACACAACATGGTTTTACTTCTATATCCTACTAAGCACTGCGGAGATTATTTCATTGGCTTTGTTGTACTTATGAAATGGTGTGACCCTTGCCATTATAAAGATGTTTGGAGAGATTCCCAAGGACATAAAAGGTTTTCTTACTTGCAGAGCCAGCAGCATTTAACATAGTAAATTACTGATAAAAAAAATAGTTGGCTACCCTCAAGCTCTGATCAGGACCTGTATAACATGCATCAAGGACATTAACTGCACTTACTATCATGCATCTTTGGTTTGTGCTTTTATGAGCAACTGTTCCCCTGATACTCCCTTGTACAGACTCAAGGTTATCCTTGGCCTTATGTGGGATACTTCAGCACTCTGATAATCTGCAGCAGAGATGCAATCACCAGGAAGAAAAACAAGAAATGTTACTTAAAAGAACGGCTGTATCACTGGTAAGACAGCAGCTTGTTTCAGAATAGAACAATTTTGTACCCAGAACATCCTCAAACCGTCGAGAACACTTCTGTTACCTGATATATTTCTCAACTACATTTACAATATAAAGAACAATTTGCGTGAGATGAAAGTTTTTGTAAGTAACTTCTTCTGCTAAGTTGGTGTTACCTGATAGAATATTTCTTAACCTATTTTAAAACAGCATAAAGCCCCAGCTGCCACACATACCTGTACAGCACTCTCTCCTATGACTTGCCGGATCTCCCTCAGTGTCTGGTAGTGCTCTAGCAGGTGATCACCACATATTATGTCTACCTGCGGAAGAACACAAACATTGTCAAGTTTAACTTGACTTTGGACTAGCAGGACAATATCTAAGCCATTTAAATTTGATAGTTCATAAAGTAAAACTAAAGCTGCTTAGAATTCCACCATAGCATGTCTGACACTACAGAAATCTTTAACTTTGCTGTCAAAATGCATTTAGCACGCGTAACACTATGCTTTGCCCTAAAGCTCCCTTCCATCCCCCAAGTTGGGGCTTACTTCTGGAATGGAGAAGATAGTTTGCTTCACTTTCACTTGGGTGAGCCCACTGCAAAAAAGAAACAAACCCAAACCGTTTAGGAATAGCTGTGATGGATAAAATAGGAAGTTATATTTAAACATTAAAGTGATCACACAAACACCCAGAGTCATTCATTATCTGCAAAAAAGGGCAAGTTGTCAGTGCTTATGGCAAGTAATGTGCCAGTACTACCCTCACTCCTATTCTGAGCAACAAAACACATGAGTAAGTTTGCTTAAGACTGCTTGGAAGAAAGATATGAATAAAAAACATTAAGCTCACTGTATACCACTAGTATACTAGTATTGTCAGCAAGTACTTCTCACACAGTCCTTCTTTAAAATGTAATCAGTGTTTCTGTGATGGAAGAAACGGGCATACTCAGCAATCCTAAATAGCATCCTCAACTGCAGCTTAACTACATCAACAATGTCTGCAATTCCAGAGAAAGCACTTTTGATAAGTAGCTGTGCACAAGAAGTGTTACTCTGGGGGAAAAAAAAAAAAAAAAAAAAAAAAAAGAGATTCATAGTGAGGCACTCCAGATTCCTTTCACCTTGTCTATTACAAAAAAATAAGCTTCTCTACTAGAAGCAACCAATCCAGCAGTTTCCTCTCACAACTGCAGCTTTATTATATTCTCATTCTCAGCAATTCCTAGAGAGGGCTTTCATTTGTATTACAATGATCAAACCTCAAAGATAAAAGCATTGTCAGCATGTTGTTACGTAGCTGTAGGGAGGGACAAGTTTATGCTTTGCCACTACAGTGGTCAGGGAGTATATACTGCAATATTGTTACCTGTCCTCTTACAAGGTTTTGCAGCCCACTACACTTTGTGCTTCAGCTGCTCAATCTGTCTGTACATACACTCCTTTGCACACTGACATCTCTCTCCTACTCTTCATGAAAAAAATCTAGAAACATTTGTGTCTCATGCTTGCAGACTGTATTGTTCTTAGCTTTGGGAACAACAGAATTCTAATCCTTAGAGATAAATTCATTTATATACTATGAGAATGTTGTGAAATACTCCATTTCTAGCAGAATAAATCTTAAATATTGGTTCCAGAAAGCACACATGATATAAACTGCTTAGTATTATTTCTGCTTTTAGCTTCCAGGAAGAAGCCAGCAAGTAAACGTCAATCTGGATGTAACATTAAATGTTGATATCATATATATAACAAATACATACATAGTTGGATATGTTTGTAAAATACTTTTTTTTTTTTTTTAGTGGTTTTCAGTTATTTCTCCTGTTTCCCTGGCATTCTAGCCTCTACAGTTATTACTATAGGAAGACAGACTTGCCTGCCTTGTTTTCCAGTGATGTATGAATTTAATGACTTCTCCTTTAAAAGCTATGTTCACAATTTTCATACTGTAAATGAAAATTCATTCTTGTTCTCACTGATATAAATATTTACATGCACACTTTATATTTTCTGTAGAAAGAGAAAAAAATATTTATTTTCTCAATATAGGATGTAAACAAGGTGGCAACTGCTGACAGTCTTTCAAAACAGAATGAGAATTCTTGATTCAAAATATCCTATAGTTGACCCTCTTGCTGCCCCAGTTTCAAATAGCAGTTATTAAAGATTCAGTGTCTTCTAACAGATTTTTTTTTCCCCACATTCACCTCCTCATATGCTCTTCATGTTATTTCCTAATCCTCTCACTCTAGCACCAAAGCCAAAATTTCTGCCTGCTAATTGTTATACCGAGATTCATTCTGTAATGACAAAAAAAAAAGCCACAAAAGAAAAATCCGAGGTCAGTGTGGAAATCAGTTGCAAAATCCATGTCTCTAAGGAATCCTCGTGCCTTAGAGAAATTACTATATTCTGTTATGAAAGAGGCACCAGCAACACAAGTGATGTGAGTCTACTTTAGTCTTGACGAGCTGGTAAAACTGTTGTCAGCTAACAGTACTGACAAGTGAGGCAGCACTGAATACAGCTTGGCCTTTTGCTTAAGGGAAAAATGAACAGGCAGCTAGTTAACTCAAACACAACTTCAAAAATCGGATTAAAACAAAGTAGTCTTTATGGGCATCTATTAGGTGACATGTTTTCTGCACTCAAGAGCCATTTCCCCCACAAGAACATGGTAACAGGCAATTACAAATTAATACTCACCAAGTAAGATGAAGTTAAAAAGGAAAATGGTCGTATAAGGGACAACCCCAAGAGAAAATTTGGCCTAGAAAGCACTAGATCTCAATCAATGGTTTCTATGACAACCCAGGGAAGGACAAAGAAAACAGTTTTGGAGGTCACCATGAGTATTTGGGAGAGTTATTCAAAACCTGCGATTTGCCTTTCTAAGGTACCAGAAACATCTGTTCCAAGGGCTAAGACTGGCACTAAGAGGCTGCATCAGCAATGACACTGTATGAGAACAGACTTTCTTCCAATCTTACCCCGCAGGCTGCAGTTTACACACATACCTGCAGGAATGCAAATATGATGCAGGATGACTTCAAAGGAAAAAAACACGTTAAAATAAACCTCATTTTCTCCTAACTCAAAGTAATGAACAGAAAAAAATATATCTCAAGTTTAGTGTATTAGATGAGCCCAAAATCTAAAAGATTTGCCTACCTTTGTATTCATATTTTTCATTCTAACACGTCCATTCACGACTTTCAAACCCTGTTTGCTTCCTTCAATGTACAGTTTGATTTTACTGACATTTTGCTCCTCTCTCAGTTTCTGCCTTCATATTCTCTCACATTCATACACTTCCCCATCTACCTACTCAATTTTATCTTTGAAACAGCAGGTTATTCTTTGCTTTGAATTTCACCTGCTGAAATCTTACATGACACTATAGAAACTTCATACACAAAATAATGATAATTCAAACACATTGCAAATTTTTTGGGAGAGTTCCTCCTACTTCTGCATTAACCAACAACAGAGGCACAGGCATTAGATCATAGTGAACTAGCAAGTGCCCCTGTAAGTGCCGTACCTGACAAGCAGGATCCAGATCCATCTTCCTTCTGAGGAATTTCTCCACATGTCCAATCGTTGCCTCCCCTGAAACACGCACAAACTTCTTTTCCAAAGGCTGCAAAGAATAAACACATGATCTTAAGACCCTGTATATTTTCAGCCATCATTCCTGGCAATCCCCAAACCTGACTGAAGGCCCACTAACTGCAGAAGACAGCTCATGTTTTGGAATTCTCTTGGATCTATTTCCAGATTACCTCACAGGGAAAGGACTGTGTATTAACAGATTCTGCACTCAAACTTTCTGCTGTTTGAAACAACACTTAAAAGTAACTATTGACTTCAGTCCTATTTCACTACTGAAATAAAGGAGAATGGGATTTCCTATTAATTCACATAAATTGGTATTACAGAGCATTTCAAGAACTCTTCCCTTCAACCCCTCTCTGCTTCTAAAAAGCATTTATTCAGAAGCATGAGAGATTTCCTAAGATTTGCTTTTCTCCATGCTGGGCTTGCACATCAGACATGAATTTAAACAGTTAAATGCTATCATTTCGTAATGCAAGGAACTTAACTTGCTTAGCATGTTAGAAGTATTGTGGATTGGGTTGGAATTAACAGTCCATAAAATACCAGAATACATTAAAATACTATGCAGAACACAAGGACCAAAATAGTAGAATGGGCTTTTCATATAATTTCCATATACTTTCTTAGCAAGGACTTCAACAAGAGTACATTTATCACGTCAGCCTCAAAGATTTTAATGGGTTTCTTGTCTGTGGATAAAATTTTGAACAGCTGACTGATAATATGGGCAGCTAAGCAAATGGGCACAAAGGCAGAGCAGATGACTGCATTCAGTATGATAAATGGATTCCATTTGTGTCAGTTAATTGAATTTACATTAACTTCTGAACAGTTGTGGTTTACTATTTAGCTTCATCATATTCTTTCAATTTGAAAAAAGTCAGAGCAGAGGGTCAAAGAGTACCCCTTAATTAAACAATGAATTAAAATAAATACTTGATGGAAAGCTCACAGAGGTCTAAAGACTACCCTTGAATTCAATCATGAATTAAAATATCTATCCATGATAACTGTACTTTTGGAGCAACAGTTTGATTTATTCATGTGTAAGAGCTAGAAATGCCAACAGGACCAGAGTAGGAGCCTAAGCTGGCTGAAAGCTTGACGATACCAGGTTTACACTTAGTGCACAAAGGTTTATGGCCATGAGCCTTATAACTTGTTCTCTCAATCCACCCCAGGGAAAAAAAACAAAACAACAACAAAAACCACTTTAATACATTAATTCCATGTCTAATCTAACTTTTTTTTCTGAATAAGTAATTGAGGAAAGAGTAATACCAAGAAGCAATTAGAGTATGTTTTGTGAGAAATGGATAAGAGAGGGACTTGGAAGGTAGATGAGTAAACCTCTCGATCATGAAACAGAAATAGAAAACAGGAAGATACAAAAAGAAAAAAAATACATTGAAGCAGGGAGGTAATATGCAGGGAAAAAAAAATTGGAAATGCTGTAGAAGATACCTGTTAGAAGATGGGATATCTCTATAAAGAACATACAGGAATCTAAATAGGCACTTGTGCAGAACGGCACTTCAGCCTATGGATGGTGGCATTATGAGCAGCACACAATGATTCCCTGAGAGATCAGGTGGGCAGCCTGTGGCCTTCAACATCCTCAGAGAACTAGAATTAAACTGAGTGGAAATGCACTATTTATTACTTAAAAGGGAAGAATACGCACAAAATCCCTTTTCTGAGTCATTAATTCATTTTTTTAATTATGTTAAGAGCTAAACATGTTTTAAAAGGCAAAACCATTCCTACTGGAACAGCATGAGGAATATCAGATAGAATAAATGCCTGACACAGATTTTATAAATAGAAAACACTGGTTAATAAAACATTTGAATTGCCCTACAGTCATTTGTGGCAGGCCCAAAATGGAGAAGACAAAAATCAAACAAAAAAACAACAGAAAAAAAGGCAAATTGGAGACATGAAGGATTGGAGGTGATGTAAAAACAAGAACATTAAAAAAACAATAAAATAGCGTGATAGATAAGGAGAAAAAAGAACATACAGAATGCTGGCTGGTGCTTGGAAAAACAAGTGAATAAAATTGGCAGGTACATTTTTAGAAATACTGCTTCTGTTCTATAGAAAAACTTCTATTTGTGAAACTGAACTTAAGTTTTCACACTCTGTGCACATAAAATCTTATTTACCTAACACTTTGAGATTGCCTCCCAAGTTCTCTCATACCAAGTGTCATTAGTATTTAAAAGTACCAGAAATAACTGTTGTCATATCCAACACTTCAGATTTGTGCTTGAAAATATATTGATTAGAAATCAACTGAGCTGAGAACAAAGGAAATCAGTAAAAAAAATGAATTAGGACAATCTATATTTCAGTTAGCAATACGATTCTATTGAAATCACTATAGAGCAAAATTGGAGTTCTGCTGGTGCTGCTAACAGCAAAACATCTCATTGGTATTCTGTGCCATTCCATCTTTTGATTCCTACAAGCCCCAAAACAATGAAATGCAAAATACACTGTGTTGCTTTGAATTACATCTCCTCCTTGCCCTGAACAGACTTTTCTTTTCTAGATGTTTAGCCAAAATAGTGGAAGAGCATACTCTGCAAATCTCTAGTTACAGCCTATGAAATAATGCAGGCATTAAACAGCAAGCAGTGCATCCACAGATGTCAACCAATTCAGTTCAGTATAATGATGCACAGCAGAAAAGATACCCTTCAGGATGGTAGGAATGCTATTTCTTACTCATCAGAACTGCCACTGTTGAGACAACTAGCTTTGTTAGTGAAGGGATGCAGGAAAGCCGTTTGCTGCAAGCTATGGAAGCGCTGTCTAGAAAATTTGCATTGTTTTTTGTTGCAATTTCAACCACGTAGAAAAAGTTACCATTTTTTATACCTTGGGTAATGCTTCCTCTGAGTAACCTGGGCAAGCTTTGAAGTATGTCTAGCTGTGAAAAAACTTTTTTAGAGGAGGACTGCACTTCTGCCTAGTATTCCAAGAAAAGCCATAGTAATGCACCTTTTGGTAGGAAATGCCAGAATAATAACCTAGAATTACTCAAGTGAAGTTTCACTGACATCATTCCCACTCTCCTGCCATATCTAATTCCTCAGCCTTGGAAGCATTCGCTTTCTACTCTGTGATGCTATACAACAAACAGGTTTGAACATATGTTGTATTCCATTATGCTGCTAAAAGTTCAGGCTGTACTCAACGTAAGAAAAATAAAGACAAACTAAATTAAATACATTCAGGTTGTACATATTTCTGAAGTAAATCATGTAAGAGAAAAGTTCAAATCACATCTGCACCTTAAAATTCCCTGTGCCTTCGTTAGCTCTGAAAAACAAGAGAAAACACAATCAATATTGCTAAGGTTAACAATTAGTAACACCCTCAAGCTCTTTATTGTAATGACTATTAAATTATAAGCCTGGCATATCAAGCTCATTTTTAAAATCAGACTTTTCCTTCCATTAAAATCAAGTATATGAAACAACATTAGCCAAAAGTTATTCATCTTCTTCTCCTAGCCTTCACTTGGTATCCCACTTCTTTCTTTTGAATTCAGTTACTTAGGACTTTGATAAACTTTATCTACATGAAATGAAAAAAAGCAATACTCACTAAAGCCATATTTTACATGCAATATAAGTTTTCATAGGAATAAGTTGTAATATCAATGCTGTTTTAACATCCATACTTCATCATCCTCAACAGTTGGAACCTTAATGCACAGTTCCTAGAAGCTACTGACCGAACGCACTCAAATACCAAAGAGGCTTTCAGTGCTTTCCAGACTATAATTACAAGATTAATAGTAGTAATGCTGTCTAGGAACTCAGGAAAGCTGCAGGAACTTTTCTGGCAGGTCAAACATACACAGAGGTGGAAAATGACCAAATTCCCAGCTGCCCACAATGGAGGTTCATTGATTTGCACAGCCTGAGCATGTGAGCTCCCACTTATCTACATACAGCATCCCCACCTCATAGCACAGTATACAAATTTCTCAGTGAATTAAGCTCAATACATGACGTTTCACTACTCTTGCATTACTTTAGCAAGTGCATATGTATGACAGAGGTAAAATACAGTATTTCACTGTGCTGGAGAGAGCTAAGAAGAAATATCACTATAAATTGACAATATTTCTACTGACCATTTAATAGAGCAAACAAATGTGCAACGCTTGTGCAGACCACAAATTAGCATGGCACTTCAGATTCCTGTAATTAGCTATCAAACAGATTTAAGTAGAAGCATTACCAATTTTTGCCGCTGAATTGAAATGTAAAGTTACTAGGAAGCAAACAGACAAGCTTTTCCACTCTTGCTATTTTGATACAGTTCCACTGTTTCAGGAGATGGTTTAACACATCTAAATACATGCATAGTTTAAAGCTTACAAAGTAACAATTACTGCTGGATTGTTTCATCTATTCCAAGTTTCCCTTCTCCAAAGAGCTTTTTTAACATCTCACTGCCAAGATAAGCTCTTTGATTTTGATCTTTGAAGAAAACAGATTAAGCCTTAAACATAAAAATAAGATCAAACATTTAAAAAAAAAACACACCCTAACACAAATTGCAAAACAGACATTAAGTCAATATCCTTCTTTAATGTGAATCTTTCTGGGCACCGCTCCATCTAAGTAATGAAAGCAGAGGACAGTTCTGCATACTGTAGATTGTATTTGCACAATTGCACTTGCCTTGGTGCTAGACTACAATAGAAACTTGACCTAAACCTGCCAGAATAACAAATGCAACACAGATTCAAAAGCCATCTTGTTCTACACACAGGCATATACATGTTTAATTCATTTTGAGGTATAAATTGCCCTTCTATTTCTTCTTACTCTTCAAAAAAGAAAAATGTACCTGCTGAGAATCACCAAGGGCCACAGTGGGAGTAACCAGGAACCATGACAGTGGAGCTCTAAATCACAGTACTTTCACCACAATTAATTCAAACTGTATCTGATCCTGCAGACAAGATAACGTAACAAAGCTTTCCACACAGTGATCAAGAAACAGTGTCCCAATCTGAAAGGGACATAACTGGAATCCAATTTCAGTTATTTGAAGTCATTTTACATGGTAACTGGCAATAGGACACCTTCAAGTGAAGGCACTGTTGGTGTGAGCAAGTTCCTTCTGCCACCTGGTGGGCCAGCACAGCACTGGCTGCTACCTGACAGATCCCAGAATGAGCATCCGTCACACTGCTTTCTATACAACACACATTGAACAATTGTGTCTTTGCTTCACTCTCTTTGTACAATATATGACTCTTGGTTCCACATCATGATGCGTTCCACATCATCCTACTCAACAAAATAGCAATGTAATACATTGTTTAAAAAGAGGAATCTAAGACAGAGACTGCATTGAAACGTAACAATGCTCAATCTGAGACATCTGAAACTGAATCTGTTTGCAGAACACTTCATAGTACAGTCTTAGTCATGACTCTCACTGCTTTAAAATGTACACGTGAGCACAAAGTGCTCCTGATAGTCAAGCAGGCAGAAAACTAACATGGAATTCAACTAAGTGGAGATAAAAGCATATTCTATAGCAGTGGCACGGATTCTTCTGTAGACATCTAGCTCAAAAAACTTCTCTTACTGCAATCTCCTGTCTGAGCTATCCAAAGGATTTAAAAAAACAAAACAAAACACAAAACCCACACAATGGGCAACGCAAATAATAAACAAGCCAGAACAGCTACATCAAAGTTCTGCACTCTGAATTCAAGAAAATACAGTAGAAACACTGGACATAAGAGGCAAAAAGGCAAGGACACAATCTCTACAAAAAGTAAGGTCAAATCAGGTTGGCATGCTTTGCTGCTAGAGTTTCCCAAGTTCTGAACACTTTACCTCATTTGTATAAATTTGCAACAATTACGTGTGCAAGTTCTCAGAACACTGTGTCAACAATCAGGCCAAAAGCAGAGGCCATCTGCATGTGTTGTACAAGAATCAAGTCACTTCCTCCCATCAATTCAAGTTCTGTGCAGCGCTCTCAGTTGTTACAGCTTTTATTCCACGCATAATAATTTCTCAGTCACTGTTGTGAAAATTTGCAGATAGGCAAAGCAATATAATTCCTGCTTCCCATGTTCCTGAAAACAGCTCCAATGTTTGGGCTGGAATTTCCCCTCCCTGAGCTATGACTAAAGTTGATGTCTCATAAAAAAAGCTTCAGCTATAAGTCATTCAAGTCTGAGAAACTGTCAGGCAGACTTGACAGCAGACTACATTATTAGTCCCACCTAAAACATTTAGGGGAATGCCACTCTTGCTGCTCAGGTTTCCTACCTTGTCTTGGCCAGATACACTTAGAATATAATTTCCTGTGAATTGTCTAACTGCCATTGATCGCATTTAACAAACTCATTGCAGGTCTCAAGTTCCCAGCACACTGTCAGAGATGCTCTTAACCCCTAAATGTTGGAAAACATCCCATCAAGAACACATTTCTTTTACTGAAGCAGCACTGTGGCTTTGTGCACACTGTCTGCAAATACTGAACTGCTAAAACTTAGCTACAATGAGCTCTATATTACTCGGCAAAGCAGAAACAGGACTCCCCCGGGCACATGTCAGATTTACACTACAATTTGTAACCAGGACCAGAGTGTTCTGGTCACTCATCTGCATGTGCTGTTACCCTGTAGGAAATGTAATGCCCCAAACACTAATACTGCAACCACAGTGATTTCAGAGATGTTTCTTTGCTTCCCTTTCCCCACACCCCTGCCTGGTGAGCCATCCTTAGAATACAGTTTTTTGTGGCTATAACAGAATGTCATGTACAACTGCAGTCCCCTAGTTACATGACCAAGACCTAGTACAGTCATCACTAACAGTACTGCCACCACCTACAGGGTGGAAGGAACCATAAGAGACAGGAATTTTGGTTATTCCATTTACCAAGACTACACTACTTTAAAAAAATAAATAAAAGGAATGCAAATTTTAAGGCTCTAAGCTTTTTTGAAATCTATTTTCATAAAAAGACATCTTAAATATCTTATCTGCATCACCTAGATATGCAAAACTGACTACTGCTATTACACAGTAAGCTAAAAACAGCCTCCCATCTGCTACTTGAGATGAAAGTAGTAAACACTCGAAAACAAACAGCCCAAAACAGTTCAAGACATGAGCAGAACCCTCGCATCAGCAATTTGCCCATACATTTGTCCACAACTCACCCAATGAATTCGAGCAGTATTGAGATGTCAAGTTCTGGTGGGATCCGGAACACGGAGCCCAGAACTTTTCGAGGTCTTCCTCTGCTTGCTGGAACTGGCTGTGGGACAGCTACAATATTCAAACAGCCAAAATGCAAACACAGCTTGAAATAAAAACAGAATAAGATGCTAACATGTGCCAACCAAAACGGATGAGCTCAAAGGGAAAAAGTGCCCATGACACTCATCCTATTTTTTTTTTTTTAAATAAACTAAATCAGCTCTGTGTACATTTCTTGCTGTGTATGTGAGCCAGCATTTTGTTAGCTTTCAGCACAGCAATTCTCAAAAGAGATGTTTTTTGTCTTACTATCAAACAAACAACTAAGATAATCCCTCACCTGTCAATGGACATTCAAGTTCTTATCTATTAGACTTCCTTAACTCATAATATTTACTAGGGGCTAGAAAATACAATTAGCACATACTTAACAAATTTGCCTGGGCAAAAGTAAAATACAAACTGTAAAAACACCCAAACACAACCTTGGTTTAAGTGTTGCTATTTTCCACGTTCTACTTTAGTAACTTGAATCTCACATTCCCAACACTACAAATTTACTTTAGTTGTGAGCTAATATTTCAAGGAAAACTACTAAAAATAAATGGGATAGTAAGTATCTCCTTAATGACATCCTCTAAATGACTATAGCTCACCTGGTTTGGGCACTTCTAATCCTCTTTCTTTATAGAAGTCATGCATTTGTTTTTTTTCTCCTGAAAAAAACAAAAAACAAAAACCACTGAATAGATTGAAATGTTATTTCAGATGCTGAGAACTTACAGTTTCCACTGGTTAGAACTGAAACCGTTTCCAAGTGCCAACAAGTGTTCATTATCATTAGTATTCCATTCAAAGTTCAGCTGCTTAAAACACCCACGCTTAGCAAAAAACTTGCAGTTGGACAAAACTCATACTGAACTATGTGCACAAAGCAGTATCCTTCTGACTGTTACTCCTCTTACATCTATACCACTTACAGTCCATACACACAGTCCCTCTGAGCAGACAGCATAGATTCAATGGCTCCCCAAGCACAAGTTAATGGACAGTGAATGTACATAATCAGAAGGAAAAAATAAAAATCATAGCTTTGATGATTAAAAAAAAAAAAATCAAACAATAAAAAACAAGATTTCAGAGAACCTGTCAGTCCCAGCAGTTTGTTTTTGGCTCCTCCTGAGACAAATGAACTCATAATTAGACAAAATGATATTTTCTTTATTTGCATGAAGCGTGACTGTGGAAAATGATCTGAATGTGTACCCAGAAACAGTCACAGCTGCTTCGCATGAGATAGAAAACAAACCAAAACATCTTCAGCACAACTGCAGTGTCCAGCATCAGAATTGAGGCTTTTTCCTGCTGTGATGTTTTTCAGGAAACAAACAAACAAACAAAACAAAACAAAAAAGTTGCCATTTTAAAAACAAAATGCACATTAGCTTGCAAATAACCAGACCTAGAATTGGAATTTAGGACCATTAACAAGGCTCACTTAAGCACCACAACTGTTTCATTGTACTGATTAAAAATAGAACTTCCAGATCACTGCTGTATATTGTGTTACATTTTACACATATAGACCTGTCCAGGGTACACACAGCCATGTGTAACAGAACTTAGCAGCCAGAAAAATGCAGTTTGCACAGGTAATTCATTAGGATTGATAACCAAATGTTGTGAAACTGTTTCTAAGGAGCTCAGAGTTAAAATGGGACTTTGAATTACTGCCCTTTCTGCTTACTCGTTCCAACCTCTAGATGGCAATAAAATAAAGAAATGGACTTACTTTCCTCCAAATTGACAACTAATTTATAGACTATGTCTTGTAGTTGCCTGTCCAGTCTATCAAAGAGAAAAAAAGAAGTCTTTAATGTAAAGTATTCTCTATTTCACCAAACTGCAACAAAACTGCTAAATACACTGTTGAAATGATGTATGTAAGAGACAGAGCAGCAACTCCACCTGCCTAAATTCATGTCCTGCCAAGAGAGCTCTGATAGAAGCCATATTTAAAAAAAAAAAAAAAAAAAAAAATAGCAGCAACACCCTGCAAGAACAGTTCAGTAAATAGAAACTCCATTTTCAGAATTAGTAAATACTAATGCCGTGCCAACAAAGACGGGTCTATCCAAAGCAAATAGCTTGAGATCTTTCTCTCATAATCTACAACACTGCACAACATTACCCAGGGTGGAAGGGTAAACAAACCCTGGAAAAGAGAAAGAAACTGAATAATTTTATTTTCACTGTTGAGATTAAACTCACAAAAACAAATGTCTTCCTTGTAACTGTATCTTCATTCTAAACTGGAAAGCACTACAGGCAGTAAAATCATACTTTCAAAAGCAAATGCAAAATGTGATGTTATGCCTACAGAAGTGCAACGGAGTTATTACCTGATGTTATAGAGGGGCTGTGTCTGATGCACAACTATATTGCATTTTGGACATCTGTTGCTATAGTAGAAGTGTCTCACTATGCAGCTTTTACAAACTGTAAAAGAATAAAATACAATCTTGTTAAGTCACATGTCCGTTCTACAGTGACATTTGCTTAAGCAAGAGAAGCATTCAGATTTGTCAAATAGTTTGTTAGAAATAAAATGAAGTATTTCAGCAGCACTAACAAACACTAACAAACTGCCTGTACCGTTCACAGGATACAACACGTAGGTTTATAATCCTACTGGTACAAAGGTAGGTGTTTAACGTTCTAAGTGCAATACCCAGGACAAAAGCAGAGTTATGTCAACAGACTGACTGCTACAGATAAAAGGTTTCCTGAAAAGCATCCTACAAACAATTTCAGACAAACAACCAAGGTAAGAAATAATTCTGCAATTTTCATGTGTTGCAATTTTCATGTGTTTTAATTTTCATGTGTTTTATGCATACCTAACATATGTAGCAGTTCTATTTTCATTTTACTTGGGCTTCATCCTTCCCTACACTTTCTTCCCTACCTCCCTCCTAACCTAGTAAGCTGACTTCATCTTTGACAGAGTTAATGATTTTCTGATGTTTGATATAAGCATCAATATGTTTTCCTTAAGGACAGTTAGCTTCAAATAGCAGATTATCTTTGTGAAGTCAGAACACCTGAATATCTGTTTTTTGGTCGCACTTGCAGCTAGGTTCTTAGAATGGAAGCACTGGTACTTACAGGTGTGCAGACACTCTGTAATAGTTGTAGCATCAATAAAGTAACCTTTGCAGATGGAACACAGGATGTAAGGGGTCAACTCTGCCAGGTTTATCATACGCTACAAACAAAAACAATTGACAAGAATTTAAAAATAGAGGTAAAGCCATGAAGTTACACAATTTCAGCTTCCAAAATATTGCAACCTGAAACCATGAACAATTAAAAAAAAAAGAGGACTAACACCTTGGATGTCTCATCCCTGAAGGCATTTAAGGCCAGGCTGGAGAAGGTCCAGATTTAGTGTGCAGTAATCCAGCCCACACAGCAGGGGGCTGGAGCTCAATGATCTTTGAAGTCCCTTCCAACCTAAGCCATTCTATGATGCTAAAGACTTTTGTCTAGTCTTCAGAATTGATCTTTCTGTGAGCAGTGATTTATTTCATTAATCGTACCTTAAAAGCAAACAAACTTTTGGGATGAGTTGTTTTGAATAAGCTCTGTAAAAAAACAATCACTAAGAAAAAAAAAAATAAATCACTACTTGAAACAAATGGAGGCCCTCAGTCAAGAGGCAGATTTAGTGCTGCCTCCTGCTCCTATACAGCTAAATACTGAAGCAAGGAATGAAGTTTCACTGCCCTATATTCTGGTAATGAAGTACTTCATCAGGAACGCACACGAGGAGCTCTCCCAGCTTTGCCCAGAAGCCCATTACTTTGGGAAAGAACAAATTTCTCCCACGGCAGTGGCTATGACAGCAGCTTTGTACCCCAGAAGGCCAACGCGTGACATTAGCACGCTGTTTGCTCCAGTCTTAAAGCCAGATCTGAGGGCTTTCCGCGCTTTGATCACGTCTGTCATTTTGCATCCACCATTTCAACAACACCAACTAAGCACAAAGGCATCGTTTAAAGCAGACAGAAGGGATCTGGCTAATAACAAAAGAGCCTCTTCGCACCCGGCAGCCTTCCCAAGCCCCCAGCAGCAGGCAGCACAAACCCGCTGCCCCGCCCCCCCCCCCCCCCTCAGCGCGCGCCGCCGCCTCGAGCAGCACGAGCCGCGCGGTGCATGCCGGGAGCTGGGCCTGCCTGCCGCGCCAACGGCCGTCGGACGCCCGCAGCTCAGCGCTCCCCCGCCTTTACACCTTTCCTCTTCTTTACCTCCCGGTCGTCGTCCGAGTCGAGCTCGCCGTCGTCTGTACCAAAGCGAACCCCGGAGTCCCCCTCGAGCTCTTCTTCCTCCATCTCCTCCTCCTCGTCATCTTCATCGTCCTCATCGCCGCTGGATTCCGAGCGGCTCCGCTCGAACTCGAAGGGCAGAGAGCGCGACCCCGAGCAGCCGGGGGCTCCCTCCATCTCCTGGTCCTCATCGGCGGGGCCCGCGCCGGCACCATCCCCTCCCGACAGCCCCGAAACCACAGAGCCCGCATCCGCCTCCGCGTCCATGGCTCGGGCTGAGGGCGGGGAGCGAGCTGAGCCGGCGCCGGGGGCGACCGCGCACGCGCGGGCAGCGCTTGTGGCTGCGGGCCGGCGGGCGCAGCGCATGTGCAGCAGGCGTGCTGGGAGCTGTAGTTTTAGCGGGCACGGCTCTCGCCGTTGTTACGCTTGACAGCGTTCTTGCCTAAGGACCTTTCTACGCTCTTCGCTCCTACTGCTAAGAATCAAGTGACTCGCTAACGCGGTGCGGCGTGTAATTCATCTAGAAAGCACGTCAGCCACAAGATAGGGGATTTTTTTGTTTTTTTCAAGCGCTTATTCTGTAATATCAAAGGATCCTGATTTTAACAGACAGAAAGCTGGGAAAGCACGTGACCGGCTGTAATTCGGAATCAACCTCGTAATGGCACAGTCTTAGAGACATCGTTGGTCTTCTCCAAGCAGGATACCAGAGGCGGCATTGATTTTTTAATACAAAATCAATGTCACTTTGAATATGATCTCTCGCATACCCGCACAGAAAGCAGCGGTCCGTCCCGCGGTTTGCGCCCATGCGATCACCGGTCCGTGTTTGCTGCAGGACGCCCGCGGAGCATCACCGCCGAACGCGGCGTACTGCGCTCCCAGACCACCTCGCTGCCGTAAAGCCCTCTCGGCAGCGTCGCAAAATGAAGCTACGAGCGCTCTGCCAGTCACAGAGGGCGGTGCCCTTCCTTTGCCCTGACTGTTGCAAAAACATCCGCGCTTGGCGGCAGCCGCCTGCCACCGGCGAATGGGGGGCGATGCAAGATGGCGGCGGTACCTGAGGAGCCGGCGGAGGTTGCCGCGGTGAAGCCGGACCCGGAGGCGGGGACGCCGCCACAGCCCCCCGCCGCTCCCCCCGCCACCGCCGCCCCCCCCGCTCCGTCGGCCGCGGCGGCGGAGGGGGAGACGGCGGGGAGCGCCGGGGACGCATCGTCCGGTAAGCCCTCGGCACCGGGCCCGGCCGCCTCTTCGGCGGCGCTGGACCGGCAGACGCTGGTGGCCGTGCTGCAGTTCCTGCGTCGCAGCAACCTCCGCGAGTCCGAAGAGATCCTGCGTCGCGAAGCTCGACTGCTCGGCGAGGACCTCGGAGCCGCCGCCCTCAGCCCCGCCGGTGCCGGGCTCCCGGGAGCCCCGGGGGGTGAAGGGGATGCCAGCAGCAGCGAGGCGCTGCTCAGCCGGGTCGCCGCCGCCGCCACCATCGCGATAGGAGGCAGCGTCGCCCCCGTCGCCTCTTCTAGCCCGGGGGTGGCGGCAGCGGCCGCAGTGCCACCGGGGAAAGGTGAGACCCGCTCGGTAGCTACGGGAGGGGGGGCCCGCCGCGAGGGACTCGGTGTGCTTCCCGCTGCCTCGGGGCTCTGTGATGCTGAGGCACGGGCTGCACTCCCCTGGGTGGCTACTCCGGGGACAGATAAGGCTGTACCCCACTCCTCGGGAAAATCGGTGGTTCTGGCAGTCTGCCGTGCAACTCCAGAAGAGATCGCAATTTTGGGGTGCACCTCTCAGAGAAGGGGACCAAGGATAGGCTGTTTCACTTGCTGGGACAAGTGCTTCCCGTTGTCTTTGGGTACCATCTCAAAAAGGGCATCACGCGAGGCTGAAGATTCCCTTTGTAGTTGTGATGTGATTACCTTTGTAGAGGTGATGGCTGCAGGGATGTTGCCAGAGCCCCGATGTACAAGCTGCTGCATTTTGAAGAAAGAGCAGTAGGGTACTCGTGGAAAAGGCTTTATGCATTTCTAGTGCCAGCTGATAATGGCTTTAGCTGTTCCTCAGTCCTCAGACTGTAATAAATTTTAATGTGGGGCAGCTTTACATAATATTGGAAGTGTTTCAGGAACTTATATGTCTGAATGGCAGTAAGAGTACAATATGAAGTCAGCTTGTTCCTGGCATCACCTGATAGGAGGTACATATATATTAAGATAGAAGACCAAGAGACAAAAGCGTTTAATGACTGCAATGAGAGTGCTAGCAAGTGGCAGAAAGTCACTGCCCTGTAATGGCTATGAAGTGGTCTTGGTAAATTGTTCAGTTGATTAACTTAATTTGCTCGTTAGAAGCAAAATAATTATAGTGATTATATCTTACAGGCTTAAAAATATTCAGCTCCTCATTTGACAGTTTCTAGCCCTTGCAGTGAAGGATTCTGATGCGACACTAGCTTTTTTTTCACTTAGCTGAGTTAGGCACTACGTTAAATACTTTGTAGGCAACTTTTGGCAGGGAGGGCACAAAAAATTAAGAACTGTACTTGAAGAATCAGTTGCTGGGCTATAGTCAATGTGCCACCATCCTCTCAATTGTATCACTTAAAGGTAGGGCTGAACAGATGCAAAACAATGTTCTGTTTTGTTCTGAGCGTCTTACCTCAGCATAGGTGTTGTTAGCCACTGTGTGTTTGCTATTTGTGTATTGCTCTTTGAGGCAGCATTACAATCTGTTATATGCTAATGCTTTTGCAGTTGGAGGAGGTGTTGTTGTGGAGGATCAGCCAGATGTGAGTGCAGTGTTGTCTGCCTACAATCAGCAGGGGGACCCTACGCTGTATGAGGAGTACTACAGCGGTTTAAAAAACTTCATTGAGTGTTCCCTGGACTGTCATCGGGCTGAACTGTCTCAGCTGTTTTATCCTCTCTTTGTGCACATGTACTTGGAGTTGGTCTACAACCAACATGAGAGTGAAGCTAAGTCTTTTTTTGAAAGGTAAGTGATTTTAATTTGTGTAATTCTGTTATATGCTGTCTGCTACTTTAAGTCCGTTAGCTGTAGTGGCTGGCATAGGTATGTGTGTACATATATACATATACAAACACATGTTCTTCAGTAATGCTGAAGGGACTTACAATCTGTGGTTTGCTGGAATTGTTAATCCTTTTCCAATCTTCAGTATTAGAAAGATATGCAAACTCCATGCTTTTGAACTGTACACTTGCAGATTTTAATGGTGAGGTGGTGGGTTCCCTGCTGCAAAGTATCAATGAGAAGATGCTGCTGCTTTAGGGAAAGATTGTGGGCTCGTTTGCTAGCACTTGAAATTTGCACTGAGATCCAAAGCAGTACAGTCTATAAATGTTTACTAATATCATACTGTATATATTTAAATTCTTCTAAGATTAAATGAAATTATCATTAATCTACATTATTATATTCTGGGATCAAACCAATTAAGAAACATTTCAACCCGTGTTTATCCCTCAAACATGGTCAGAAAAAAAGTTCTTTAAATAATTAAAATGTTCCCTGCCACAAGTATCTTATAAATGATTTGAATTAAAAATGGAAGCTTATTTTTTCTAGATGTATGTCAGCTATTAGGTAATGTGAGTGGGAAGTGAGGAATGTATTCATTGTTAAATATGCATATTCATATGAGTCAATTACAAATACATCCAGGTAGTCTTACATAATAAGAAATGCCTTGTACTTTATGGTACCACTAATTGAAGTTTTATTTATGTAAATAGATGTATTAGTGTAACTATTTACTGCAGGCAGTAATCCTTCGTGCTTATGCATTTCTGTGTACTCTCTTCATCTTGTTTTTTTTTTTTTTTTTTTTTAAACTCTTAATTAATTTTACTGTGTACAAAGTCGCTGATTCCTTGCGAAAGGAATTTTATTCCAGCACAAAGATCATTCCATATATAGTTGTTGAGGAATCTTTGGAAGCTACTGTGTTTCATGTTAAAATGATGTAATTAACTGTGCACTTAGGAGATAGTGTTTTCCTAATAAATCTCTTACCACATGTTGAATTTCAATAGATTTCATGGGGATCAGGAATGTTATTACCAAGATGACCTCCGTGTGTTATCTAGCTTAACCAAAAAGGAACATATGAAAGGCAATGAGACCATGCTGGATTTCCGAACAAGCAAGTTTGTTCTGCGTATTTCCCGTGACTCTTACCAACTCTTGAAGAGGCATCTTCAGGAAAAGCAGAACAACCAGATCTGGAACATTGTTCAGGAACATCTCTACATTGATATTTTTGATGGAATGCCTCGTAGTAAACAACAGATAGATGCTATGGTTGGGAGCTTGGCTGGGGAGGCAAAACGAGAGGCAAATAAAGCGAAGGTAGGAGGAAAAGATTATTGCTCTTTATTATTGAACGTTTCCAGAGTAGTTTTTCAGAAAGTACTGACTATTGCTACTTGAGATCTTAAAAGACAACACGAACAAAGTGAAGGAAGAGTTCAGTACAAATAGATGTTATCAGGAGTAGAGAAATCAAAATGTGTCACTGACCAGTAGAAGGAACTGTGATAGACAGCTCTATATTCTGTTTGCTGAACTGGATTTAAACTAATGATTTTGCTGTGTAGTTTTAAAATGGACCCATCTGTCATCCTCTCTAGTACAGCAACAACCGTTCTTACTTCCAGTTGTTACTGCAAAGACTGTTGGGTAGATCTCAACAGTAGTTGTAGTACCACAATGCCACACAAATACATTATGTAAGTGGTAGGGATTTTGCTTTAGGGAAGCACTAAGAGGTTATGGGAGAACTCACAGTTGTCCAGATCAATTGTTGGGTAAAACAGCAGAACATGTATTACACTTGTGACAGACTAATCAGTAACGAACGCAGTAATGTTCAATTTAGTAGAGCTGTCCCTTTCTGACTGAGAAATTAGTGTTCAGTAAGAGCAACAGTTGCCATTATGTCATATGTATCTTATTGGCTTGCAGGTTTTCTTTGGCTTATTGAAAGAACCAGAGTTTGATGTGCCTTTGGATGATGAAGATGAAGAGGGAGAAAATGAGGAAGGAAAACCAAAGAAGAAAAAACCTAAAAGAGACAGCGTGGGGTCAAAAAGTAAAAAACAGGACCCTAATGCTCCTCCTCAAAACAGGTACCAAGGGAATGATGTGCAGAGAACTCCTGTTAAATCCAGCATTATCATGCCAAATGTGCAGTGCTGGTCACATGATGCTTTAGCTCTTTGTCCATTTCAGCAGTAGACAGCTTCAGCCATAAGACTTCAGGGCAGCTAATGCAAAGCTTAGCATGTAACCTTCTGTCTTTGCCCTTCATGTCAATCTAGACTTCCTGATTTTATTTGGTTACTCCCTTATCTTTTCTGGCCATACTCAAATAGTTACCTCGTTTCACCACCTGTCTGGAATTCTTAAAGCTACTGCTTCTTTTTCTCATCAATCTTTTACATAGTATTTCATGCTTCTGAATTTATTTTGGTATTTGAATATTGAATTATAAGGTTGCATGTGAAGATTCTGCTTTCTCTGTTTAAATTGACAATATGGAAAGTTCATAAAAATGTGTGCTTCTAGAATTCCTCTTCCTGAACTGAAAGACTCAGATAAACTGGATAAAGTGATGAACATGAAGGAAGCTGCCAGACGTGTGCGTCTTGGGCCAGAGTGCCTGCCTTCCATCTGTTTCTACACGTTCCTTAATGCTTATCAGGTTGGTAAAAGAAGAATTTGGGTGATATGAAGGAGGGAATCAAAATGATAAACTTCACTCTTAATAAAGAAAGAAGACTGAAGAGTTAACATTGGTTGTCAGAGCACTTGGAACATTCAAAATTCTACTTATAAACTTCCTTAAACTAATTTCTATGTTCCTTGGGTTTGCTCTGGTTTTGCCTTAATTCTTTCTTTCATTTTTCCAATGTGACCCCGAGTGCATCGTACAGAATACAGTCGATAATTTGCACCAAAATGCTGGGAAGCAGTGCTGCTTTTTCACCATTAACTGGACCTCACCTATGTATCTTTCTGTCTAGTGGTGCAAGAATTTCAAATGTGTTTGTCCAAACTATTCTATTTTTGTTAAATGAGTATAGTTCATTCTCCTTTTGGTGTATAAGGTTTGGTAATGTTTGAAATGCACTGTGGAAGCTACAAACAACATCAGTGGCTATTTTGTCTATAGGGCTTAACTGCAGTGGATATTACAGATGACTCTAGCATGATTGTAGGAGGCTTTGCTGACTCTACAGTCAGAGTGTGGTCTGTGACTCCGAAAAAGCTACGTAGTGTGAAAGCAGCAGCAGGTAATTAAGTCAAAGAAAACTGAATGTCAGTGTGCATTGTTTGTGTCACGTGTGTTTTGTGTGAACAGAAAATTGTGTCTGTCAGGAGAGTTGTTTTGAGCAGTTGCATATTGTCACTTTGAAGAAACACTGTGCACAGTTGTATATTTGCATCTTATCATTAGAAATATGTATTTGTAAAGGAAGGAGATATCTGGCTGTGTACACCTACTGCCAGGCAGCCTGCACACAAATGAACAGTTCTTAGTCTTGGTGCTGAAATGAAATGTGGTGTTCAGCAAATGGTAGCCTACAGATTGAAAGTTATTTTAAGTTGTGTGTAGTGGTGTATAATCAAAGAATACTACAGTGTTAAAATCACAAAATAAACAAGAGAGTTAGGCAAAGCAGACTATGGTAACAAAAGAGAATAAATAGAAAGCTTACCCCTATCCTGGGCTCACTCACAAAACACCAGTAGAGGCAATCTCCAGAAGAGATCCTTGCCTGCTGGTAGCCAGCTCTTCAATAGGTTTAGGAGAACGTCACCGTAGGTCACCAGCGTAACAGGTGAATTGCCTTCACCTGTGCTCCTCTGGCTGGCTCATGGCTCGCCTCAGGTGATCAATCAGAGGTTCAGGCCGTGACTCAGCAGTTCCCATACAAGTGGAAAGCTGTCAAAAAGACCTGGGAAAAGACATGAAAGTTTGTCATCTCAAGAAGTGTGTCTTAAGGCTAAACAATACATGTATGAAAAATAAACCAATCAGGATTTTATCTGTTATGAGTTTTTATCGATTTTATCTATTATGAAGACTTGTGAAAGAGTGATTATTTATGTAAAGTATTATTGTCACTTTCTACAAGGGTAGAAGTGTTGTGCCATTGTACACACTTCACCATGACCTATTTCAAGGTGCTTTTGTTCATGAGTTACTTATCGATTGTGAAGAAGATGATACTTGTTTTCATGGCATTTGTCTTTGAACCTCTGACAGTTGTTATGATGCATGAACTTTGAAATATTGCAGACCTCAGTCTGATTGACAAAGAATCAGATGATGTCTTGGAGAGGATCATGGATGAGAAAACTGCAAGTGAGTTGAAGATTTTGTATGGTCACAGTGGACCTGTCTATGGCACCAGCTTCAGTCCCGACAGGTAAAATAAAGTTTACAAGCTAATTAGTTTGCTTGTCTTGAGTCTTAATTGTATGCTATGAATGTGAACATGTTTTTAATGCAGCTTCTTCCAGAAGATTAAAGTAACTCTTGTGTCTTCTTTAAAATAACAGAATTTAAAACATTTTGTAAGCTACACAAGAGACAACCATCACAGAAATACAGCTGAGAAGTAAACTTTGTGTGGAACATGAATACAGAGTCTATATATGATCTATACTCTATACATGGAGTCTGTTCATAATTTCTTATGAATTAAGAAAAAGAATTCATACTGAGATCACATTCAGGGAATCGTACCATTTAGTTCAGAGTTACATTAAGATCATTTTAAAGTAATATAGCGTAGCAATCTACTGTTTGGTTTTGGTTTGTTTTTCATGTGAATGTAATGTGCCCCTCTGTATTGCTGTGTCATCAGAATTAATCATCAATGTTCAAATATCTCTTTTGCATAAGGACTGAGGGCTCAATTCTTCCTGAACACTTTACTGTTGCTTACTTCACTGAAATCCTGATTTATATGGGACATACTAATTGGTAGCTGCCCAGTGGAGAGTTTTATGTATCATAGAATTGCGGTATGAATTTGATATGTAATATCCTATACTTTCTCCTGTGACAGGAACTACCTGCTGTCCTGTTCTGAGGATGGTACTGTCAGATTGTGGAGCCTCCAAACATTCACGTGTCTGGTGGGATATAAAGGACACAACTATCCAGTATGGGATACGCAGTTCTCTCCTTACGGGTATTACTTTGTGTCAGGGGGACACGACAGAGTGGCTAGGTAAGAAATTAGATGAGTTTTCTACATATCAGTTTTGTGGTGAATTAACCCTGGAAGAGATTATTGGCTGATATACTATAGGCTAACCTATTTTGGGAAATAAAATTTTATTACACGGGAGTTAAAATACTGAGCAGCTGTTTTAATGTACATATTTTTTTCCTTTCAACACACATCGGAGATAGCATCCTCCTTCATGGTCATTTAATTAAAAATATTTTCTCCTGCTGTTTATTGACCATGACAGAATATTCTTTATTTCTCCCTTCTGAGAAGCACAGTTTTCCAGAACAGATCCTGCTAATTCAGTAAACTTACCAGTGAGAAGCCATTCATTAATTACTTCCTTTTTTTATTACCGTGCAATAGATTCTGAACTTCATGGGGGCTCCCTTTATTAACAAAGCTTTTCTTTTCAGACTGTGGGCGACAGATCATTACCAGCCTTTACGGATATTTGCTGGCCACCTTGCAGATGTGACATGTACTCGATTTCACCCTAACTCCAACTATATTGCCACTGGCTCAGCAGACAGAACTGTACGGCTCTGGGATGTTTTAAATGGGAATTGTGTAAGAATATTCACTGGACATAAGGTAAAGGCACATCACCGACGTGACTTAATTTCTGTGGGGGGATTCTGAAGAATACAGCATTTAGAATACAGATTGACTGACTAAGAAGGCTTAATTAGCTTGTTTGGCTTTCCTGTCTGCAAATGTCTTTTGTAGGGTCCGATTCATTCGTTGGCATTTTCTCCTAATGGACGGTTCCTGGCTACTGGAGCAACAGATGGCAGAGTTCTGCTGTGGGATATTGGACATGGCTTGATGGTCGGAGAACTGAAAGGGCACACTGACACCATCTATGCGCTCCGATTCAGTAGGGATGGGGAGATTTTAGCATCAGGTAAAAGACACTGGAAGCAAGCAAGTTTCCGTTGTGTTCTGTCTATGTGAAGTGGGATTATGTAATGGATTCCTTAAGCTGTGGAAGACAAATAAGTCACTTTCTTAAGCAGATGCAGTGAATTAAAACTGGTGGTAACTAACTGTACAGATAGTACAGATAGTGAAGGTTGGGCTCTGTACATAGTGCTGGTGTAAACTTAAGTCAGAAATACTTCTGGGGCAGACAAGAAATGGCTGGTCTTAAAGATGCTTGGGGTGCTGAGATGGGAGGAGAGGTGGGGCGGGCATGTAGCAGGACTTGAAGAGAGGGCAAGAAAATAAGTAATCTGTAGCCTTACTGTTTCTTCGTGCTAGATTTTTAATATAAAATTATGCATCAACGATCAGGTTTATGAGCAGTGGAACTTGTGAAGTTTGCTTGGTTTTCCTGCTTGTCCACGTGGATACTCTGGTGGCTGATTTGGTAGGGCTCCTTTGGTAGGGCCACTATTTTCAGTCTGTGGAGGCATAAAGTTTCGTCTCTGTGAACTGTTGTCTTAAAATGCATAGGAATTTAGGACATTCCAAATTTGCTCTGTTCTGTCAACTAGTTGAAGTTAGTGAAAAAGTTCATTTTCTGATAGAAGAAATAATGTACAGATACTGTAAGCTGGATCCTAAGTAATTTCCTTACGAAATCAGGCTAGGAATTTATTTAGTTCCCTGTTCCTAACTGCAGTGCTTTAAGAATCCTGAGTGAGCCGCTACCACAGAGTGAATGCTTTCGGAGTGCAGGTTTGATCCAGCCTGCATGGTGGTTCCTTCAGCTGACCACTGCTCCAATGAAAGCACAGACCTCTGGGCCTGCAAAATACTGGGGTCTTCCCTCTATCAAAGAAAGTATTCAAGTATCAGAAAAAAAGTTACTGTGACTTAGAATCATAAACATCTGGTGGAGTTGGGATGTAGCCCTAAGGTTGTCTTGCCTTTTCAAGTGCTGGCTGATAGCATGGAAACCCAGATGTGCTTCTTTGCACTTTATCCACAGTGTGTCCCTGTTAGATTACAGGTGATAGCTTTTATGTGTGCTTTTGCTTTGTTAAAGGCTTGTTTAAGAATGCTTCATTGCAGGATGAGGGCTTACTATTCAGTTATGAGTAATTCTGCTTTGTGAGTTTGAATTCCTATTGTGTTTACTTGCTGTCTAGCAAGGAAAAGACTTTTAACCGTTACTTTCCTTTTTTCTCTTTTAGGTTCAATGGATAACACAGTTCGGCTGTGGGATGCAGTGAAAGCATTTGAAGATTTAGAAACGGATGACTTTACTACAGCCACTGGACACATAAACTTGCCTGAAAACTCACAGGACTTGTTACTAGGTACATACATGACCAAATCAACTCCAGTTGTACACCTTCATTTTACACGCAGGAACTTGCTGCTCGCTGCAGGAGCCTACAGTTCACAGTAGATCAGGAAGACGTGAGACTGGCTGGCTGTGCCAAGTTGTTGCAGCAGTGACCTCAGAATGTGAGATGAAGAGAAATGTCTTGTATGGGTGGACTTCACCAGTCCATTGCAGGAAGAAACAAAATTGTGTAAACTAACTCAAGCAACATCTCTGTTCTGCTCTCATAATTCACATGTTCTGCTCCCACAGTTTGAAGATGCTGGAGCTTGACAAGACATTGTGAATTTAAAGGAAGGAATTGTTTTGTGGTGCTTTTGGTAAATGTATACGTACGTGTATATATATATATGTATGTATATGAAAATGGCTGTCTCCTCTCAGAGATGCTATTGAGCTCTGCTGAAACTTCTGGAAAGTTAACAGCCTTGGTATTTGTTCTCAAATGACTTTTTTTAAAGCACTTAATGTATGGTTTGGTAACGTTTAACCAGTCTCAAACACAGATAAAAACTTCAGACTCAGAAAAGAAGAATGTAGTTTAACTCACTATAGCCTAGGCTGGGCAACAGGTATGGTGAGGATATTACAGCAACAAATGGGGCATTGAAAGAATAAGCCCAACAGGCAGAGGCTTGTGGGGAACTGCAGAGAAGTTACATGTAGTTTTTATGCATCTAAGTACCAAGTCCTGAAAAGATTTCAAACTTCTGTGCTCTTTTGAGTTATTAGAAATGCAGATCTTGTTATTCTGTTCTGACAAGTAGCTGCTGCTGTGTGATAAGCAACACAAGTTGCAATGTGAATTCTTTGGAGGGATGGTTTGGGGGAAAGGGACAACTGACATGCATCACCCAATTTTAAAAACAATATACTTAAACCCTCATGTGTTTTATTAGATTTGAAAAGCTTCAAAAACCAGCATCCTTTCAGCATATAGTTCAATACATCACACTGTAAAAACTAGTGGAGGATCAAGAAATTGCAGAGCAAAAAGCTTACTCAGTCATCAGTATGCTATCAGTTTGCTTTTGAAAGGCTGGCTTGTCTGCTTGTGTGACAATTGCCACCCAGAAAAACCCTGCTATACTCCAGTAAGTCTTGCTGGACAACCAGTAAAGCTCAGAGCTTCTAAGGAAAAGTAAAAGATACAAAATACTGGGAGGATAGAGCGTGTTTTGGGGTCTATGAATGGAAAAGGAAAGGCCTCTTAGAATCTTCTACAAACTACATACAAGGAAATCCGTTTGTATTCCCTGTTACTTGCAGTAAGGGCTCAGGCACTTAAACAATCTGCTGGCTCTCTACTGAAGATGCAGAAAACCAAGACTTGACATTTCTAAAGTAAACAAAGAACTACCTCCTATCTCATCCTTTTTCTGACTAAGCCTTGGAGTAAAGGGGCATTGGGGCATTAAATGTCAAAATAAAGGTAGAAAATTCATAAAGAAACTAATTTGGAAACTTTCTTTAAAGACAAAAGGTTAAAACTAAACTACTATGGATTTTATCTGTAAAGGTACATCAAAATTTCCTAGCAATCAATATGACCAGCTGGACTTAAGTAAAATTGTAGTAAATTAAGCAAGTTACCTAAAAGCACATACAGCATTGAGAGCTTGAAGAAAACACTGCCACATTCTGCCTTTTTGTTTTGTACAGTTTTATACTTTTGATAGTATAATAAATACTAAAACCACACAGCTTGTGTCTGTACACTGTATGTTGGAAGAAGATGCTTTCTTTCCTTGACAGCTGCAATGGATGCGAGAGCAGTGCTTTTAAATGTGAGTACTGTGCTAGGAGAAACAAAGTAGTTCAGCAGTTGATGACTAGTTGTTTAACTTACATTTAGTTCTGACTGTGTGGGATACATTTTAGCCAATTGGATACAAAAGTCAAAAAGGACAGAGGCTGTTGATGGGAACAGGACAGAAAGACTAGTTTTATGCAGAAGGATGGCTTTAATAATAAATTAAGGCTGGAGGGAGAACATGAGAACCTTGTGTAATTTCCTCTGACCTACACTTTTTGCCAGCAGTCATGCTTACCTCCTAAGTTTAGGGCTTTTTGTCTCCTACTTTTGCATCCCAGGTCCCACGTTCAACCCTTGTTGCTGGTGACCTGCCAAAAAGCACTGTGCTGTGTAACCACCTCCATTGAAGGAAATGAATTTTGCTGAATTTTGTTGTAGAAAGACGGGGTAGAGAGCATGATATACCAGCTTTAGGGGTGGGCAGAGAGCTGGCTGCATATACAAGTCAACAAGTCAACTAAGGATCACACTATGTTGGGATGCTTTCACTCAAAACCAGAAAGATTCTATGCAAAATACAGGCAACAGAGGCTACAGCTGACTGCTGTTGTGCACTGCATTATCATTAATGAAGTAATGGTTTCCATGTAAGTTAGTAGCTGGAAGTGTTAAAAAAAAAAAAAAAGTAACCAGCACAACCAAGTATTGCAAGCCAGGCAAGTTTACTGATGTCCACTATGACACTCAGCAACACAGATGCTCTGCGCAGCTGTAAGCTCTGTGCTTGTTAAGATCGTGCTGCTGAGATCTTCCCTAGATTACTACTAAGTGCTCAGGAGGATGTGTTACAACAACAGATGAGATCAGGAATATAATATATATAATGAATACTCAGGAAAGAGTCAGCTACTCCATCTCCACTACAGATGATTTTTGAAATAGGAAGAAAGTACCCCACTTCTGCTTCTTTGCACCATGTCACATTTTCAATAAAGCAAATAATTGTTTATATTTTATTAGCCACCACAGGACATCAGTCTCCTTTAAAATGACACAGATTGGTGCTTCAGACATGCCAAAAACCTGCCAAGAGATGAGAGAGCAAACATATTAGTACCGCTGTGCAAGGCTTGCTATTTGAGCATCATCCCTTCCCACAGTCCAAACAGTTTTACATAAAAGCAGGCAAATTTCAACATTAAAAAAAAGGAAGTAGTGTCCCTTTATCATAAACAGTAGTAATAAGCTGAAGCTTATTGTTTTCTACCCATTTTGCAGGCTGTGAGGACAACACAAAGATTTTTTCAAAATGCCATTTCAGTGAAAATGTATTTGAAAGTGGACTATGTATTGTAACACTTGGTTTTTGCTACATAAGAACAAGCTCAACCACTTCCCTATAGTCCTTGCCTACTCAGCTCTCAGTGCACTGTGTATAGGGCTCCTCTTCTCTGTTCAAAAGGTCTTAATGCAGCGCTAATCTCCTCATAGAATTCTCAGATACAGTTAATATCTAAGTCATTACCTATTACTTTATTTCAATACTCAAAGCAGTAGTAGCAATAGTTATTTTTTACAGCAAAAGGATAAATCACAGGCACACACTGTGTAGGCAAAACCTGACACACCTAGATGCAACATCCATCCATTCCTCCTTCCTTGCTTACTCTGCATGAGGATCCCTAACCCTGTTTGGCATGTCTGAAGAATAAAAAGAACAGCAGTAACCCATGATTTCTGTAGACCCCAGTAATGACCTAATTTGTTCAGAAGGCCCCCTCCTCCCGCCCCCTCCAAATTACTCTATAACATAATTAAGTCTTAAAATTGTGCACAGAATTCACATGCCTGTGCTTCTTCTCCTAATTATGTTTTGTTATTAGCAGTTTCTTTGTCACTCTTTCTTCCTGAGTTGGAATTGAACCATTTTCTGGAAGAAAACTGGCCGCTTACCATTTATTTATCTGCCACAGCAGGAGTTTTCTTTTTAGGTCTGAGCTTGAAATACAAGACGAGCATTGCAATGCCTGTATACGTTGCTATTACATACTGTAAAAAGAAAAGTTTACTGTCAGTCTAAAACTCAGAAAAAACATTATTACCAGACTAGAAAAATTGTCACGATACGTACATTCCTCCTGCCTGTGATGGTGTAGGAATTGAAGTACTTCTGAAATCCAGTGAACTGGTGTTGAGATCCTGAGTCATGGCCAGCCATGGTTGCTGGTTCTAACAAGCAATACAAGACAGTTAATACGTTTTACAGTCAGTTGGACAGGATCAATAGAAGATCAAACTGATCTCCATGCTGTACCTAGTTCTTCCACTGACAGAACTATTACAATGTTTTCAGAACATTTAACAGACTAGATATACACTGAAGAATGGGCATATTCAGAGCACTGCATCTTTAAAGGCAAGAAAATAAGGGGCTTTGAAAAGGAGAGCACTTCAGACTTTCCAGAGTTCATTTAACAGAAATTAAATACGTAAAAAGTAGTCTGTATGATGATAACAACATAAAGGAATATTCCTAAAAGAAACAAACCACCCAAACTGCTATTCCTGCCTACACAACCATCCAGTACAATTTTCTAGCACTTGTTCTGGAATTTACAACACTTTATTAAAATAACTCATCCTAAGCTCAGCTGGGGAATAGCTTCAGCTGCACGTCCAGAAGCTCTGCAGTGACCTGATTCAGGCAAGACCACTGTGCCATTTTGCAATTCAAAATGCTGCATTGCAACTTTCATACTATATTAGAATACAAATGTTTCGTCATTAAAACCTGCTCTGCTCACAGATGCACATTACTATTGTATTTTACTTGACCAGACTGGGCAAAAATACATATTTCTACTCAGTTTTCAGCTATACCAGCAAGCCAGTTGAGGCAACTATAGGACCTTACAAGTGTTTTCACAGATACAGTGAAATCACCAAGCATGAGAGCACGCCTTTGCATTTTGTCTGCACCTAGACCAAAATCCCAGGTCTGCTGCACGAAGTCAGTTAGCACAACAGCCTACCAAACATACAGGAGCATACTTGCAGAATCACTCAGTAGTTGATGCTGGCACCTCTAGAGATCATACAGTCCAACCCCAACCTTTTCAAAACAGGGTCACTCATGGACTGGTCATTAGATTTTTGAGCATCTCCGGAGATGGAGGCTCCACAAATGCCCTGGAGAGCCTGTTTCAGTATCTGACCTTCCTTACAGCACAAGAGGTTTTAATGCTTAGAGGTATATTTTCTAAGAGTATCCTTCTCTTATGCTTAAGGAAGTCATATTTAAGACAGATACTTGTTTACTTTATACCTCAGCTCAAAGGAAGTACACGTGCCGCACACTACCTACCAAGCTTAGCAGAGATGCTGAAGCCCCTGGCACCCTGTAAAATAGATACAGAGAATGGCTGTAGCTGGTTCTGCATTCGTGAACACAATCCTTGCACAAACCCGGCCCTGTAACACCTCTGCTATGCAGACTGAGATGCCTGCCTGCATTCAGCTGAGGGTGAAACAGTGAAGACCCTCAAAGAAACCTCCCCAGACATTTGCAGTAGACGACGTGGAAAGCCAACCTCATCTTTGATTTACACAAGACCAAAGCAAAACCCTGCAGAAGAGTCACTGGGAACTTTCCAAGGGCGGCTCGGACCCCAGACAGCGCAATGCAAGCTTTCCTTTTCAGAAGAACTCCCTGCTCTCGGCCTGCCCCTCACAGATGCTGCCTCGACACGGGCCGGAGCTGAGCGGCTGAAGGTCGCGGGCACCCTTGAGAATAACCATAGCTCAACACCACGTACAGCCACCCTCCCACCCATTGGCAAAGTCCACCAGAAAGAGCAGGAAACAGAAACCCACACTCAAGCCAGACAGGCTCCCTCCCACCACAGCTGCCACAACTACCTCGGCTGCCTCCTTCCTCACCGCCTCGCTCTGCCCTTCTTCAGTGCCCTCCCACAAGATGGCGGCAGCCCAGCTGCGCGCGCAGCCACCAATCCGCACGCTGATTGGTTGTCCACGGAAGCAGGACGCCCCCCTCCCGGCCTAGAGGACGGCCCGCCGCTTCCGCCCGCCCTTTGACATTTGACCTTCTCCTGGAGTACCGCTTCCGGGGGCGCGCGGAGAGCCGGCGCACGTGAGGTTTGGAGTGGTGTGAGTGGTGGCTTTGAGGCTGGGCCTGGGGTGGGGAGTCCGGGTCTCTGTGGGCTGAGCGGTGCGGTCTGTGCCAGTGACTGCGGAAGGTGTTTGCTGCTTACCGCGCCTCGCTGGACTTTCATTGTACGCTTCCGTAGGTAAAGAGGCGTTCGGTATTTGACAGACGGCTTTAAATGTGATTAATTAGCGATAAGGCACGTGTTTAGATGGCCCTTGTAATGCTTCAGCGTAGTGAAACGTCAAATACGTTGTGAGTTTTTTGTTTTTCCTCACTGACCGCCTGGGAAGCAGCTATCTGGATTTTTTTCGTAGTTTCTTGGATAATTCAGTCTTACACATTTTCAATGTCAGATCTAACAAGAAACAAGTCTAACAGCTGCATGTTTAACTTCTGTTTTGTCATTTGCTCTATAGAAGTGCAGGTATGGCATCCATAGAAGAAAACTTTCCTCGAGGGGGAATCCAGAAGAAGCCCACAGAGACTACAGGAAAAAAAACAAAACCAAAGTTTGAGCAGGATAACTTGTTTGATGTATGTCAAGAGTTCCATTCACTGTCAGAATATGACCTAAAATTCTTCCTGTCCCTTACTTCTATAGTAACCTCTAGAAAAGACTTCTACGAAGAGATAACTGCTGTCATCCTCCTTGCTTCTGATCTCTTAAAGATCCCAGCTATCTGATACATGTTGAATGGGATGTCAGGGACGTGCAGTGAAGATTACCAGAAGATGTTGTACAAGCATCTGGTGCTGAGATACTTGCATTGTTCCACTAGAGTTGTTGCATGCAGACAAACTAAATTTGGTCTTCCTCTGTTCCGTGGAGCATGGTGCAGTTTGCTTTTACTGCTTCTCTCTGCTCCTGTGATTCACAGTTTTATAAAAGATTGGTCTCAGCTTAAAAGGGGATATTTTAAAAGACTCCCATGAAGGCCTATAGAAATTAACATGCTTATTTCATTTTTTCTCCAATCTCATGTTTTCATCTAACTTTATTCCTGACAGTTGAGTTATGCCTTAACATGATGTTCATCTTGTTATCTACTTTTATTCTTTTCCTCTACTTATAATCTAATTCAGATTCACCATGAAGAACAAACACAGAAAAGAAAAAGGAGCGAAGGGGATCATAGGAAGCAGAAAAAATTCAAGGCAGACAAAAAGGCTCCTGCTAAAGACATTGCTGTTAGTGTTGAACCACTCACAATTCAGGTTTGTGGATAAATGTTTTATTTTGTGTGTCTCTCCCTTAATGACCTTGGTAAAAAATTTGTGTTTTCCCTCATTAAAACCTGTAACATACAGCAGGAATTCAGGATGTCTACCACACTATTATCACTGACTTGCCAAGGTAACCACTGTGTGCTGTTCTTTCTGTTTTCCCAGGAGCTCTGTGAGGGGATGCTGCTCCTTGGTTGTATAAAAGAGGTAACTGTCTTTGAGCTTGTCATCAGCTTGCCCAATGGACTTACGGGATTTGTCCCAGTCACGCAGATCAGTGACGCCTACAGTGAATTGTTGAGCAAGCAAGTGACCCAAGGAGAGCTGCTGGAGGTGAGACTGTGGGTCAGGGCTGTGATTTCTGTCTGGGACCTAGGGGAGAAAATAAGTCAGAATCAAACTGAAGACTTGCTTAGGAGCCTAGTTTCTGGTGTCTTACAGATAGCTGAAGTTTGATTGCCTGCAGCAACTTAGCCTTGGTTAAATATTGCATGAACTTCATAGACAGCCTGTTAAACTTGGATAGATTTGTGCTTTCTTTTTGCTGCTGTAGTTAAATACTGATCCTTGGCTGTAGGCAGTTAAATGAGGAAGCTAATTAAATGGTTGGAAGATGATGTGAGGATGCCAGTGTCTCACAGAGAGCTTGGAGAGAATAGTGTGGTCCTTATAATATTGTGGTGTTTCTGCATACAGAGTCCTGCTGCATAGTGCTAATGTATATTTTCTCTGAGCCCAGCTATTTCAAACTATATTTTCAGTTTCCTGATAATGCAGCTTCTTGGAAAGAAAGAGGATGGAGTAACCTGCTACTCTGTCTATCCAGTGTCAGCTCTCCCTAAGTTGTTGTGGAATATGCGATGTGCTGGATGCTAGCCACTTAGTGGTGATGTTTTTCTTTGTCAAAGAGGGTGGTGAGGTTGGTGTCTCACTCTGAAGATGTACTTTGGTCCTCAGCTGCAACATCTTGGCTCTGTCCTGCCTGGTATTTCTATTTAAGTAAAGCTTAGCAGACTTTCCAGTATGTCTCTGCCTCTATATTGAGATTGTGGTGTTTGTGATATTTCCTGCCTTTTATTGTAGTGTTGTCAGAGATCGAGGACTTTCCTATAGGATTTTTATTTCAAAAAACTCATTCAGTAACTGTTTCTGGCCTTCTTGCATGAATTAATGTTGTTGTATTTATACGCCTCCTTACTTTTGATCATGTTTCTGGGCAGGATTTGAATTCTCTCTCAGACCTGTACTCTCCAGGGATGTTGGTCAGATGCGCTGTGACCAGTGTTGAGAAAAGTGCCGACGGACGTCGAAGTATCAAGTTGTCCATCAACCCTAAAAATGTCAACAGGGGTCTGAATGCATCAGCACTAACATCAGGCATGGTATGTGTTCACAGCCTTTCTAGCCTTTTGAGGTGCTTCTTGCAGTGCATGAGTGGAACTCCTCTGTCCTTGTATGCTATCAGAACAGAACAGGCAGCTGCTGCCTCCAGAGGAATAGACCTGGGAGGAGAGGTCAATATTGGATTTTGGTTATGTTCTTACAGGCTGTCACCCATGAAACCATTCACCTGATTTTTATTTATTTATTTTTTTTATTTGGGCAAATTATGCAGTTACTTCTCTCTGCATAAGTTTGTTCTTTATTTAACAGCCTATCTCTTAGAGGTGCTTGGTTGTTTAATTTTGGTGTTTCCAGCTTTATGATTGCAGGTTTGTGTCTGCAGTTAGAGCACCTGCTGTAGTTGAGCATTCCATTTTTATTTTCATGCTACTTGTCCATTAACTCCAAACATACATACATAGCTGGACAAGGATAGAGTTCAGACTCCCATTGTCAGGTGAGCTATCTAGTAAGAAAGAATGTTGCATTTGTTCTTTGCTCTGCAAAACTGTTCTCTGGCCTCATAAAACAAGTGAGTACTTGTGTGGTAAATCTCTCCTCAGAGGTGCATTCTCTGCAGATGCAGCTGTTTCTTCACGTTACTGAATTGCAATGCTTCCCTCCCAACAGCTGCTCTCTGGATTTGTGTCTAGTGTAGAAGACCATGGCTACCTCATTGATATTGGAGTCAGAGGGACTCATGCTTTCCTTCCTCATCAGAAAGCCCGAAGTTACATCAAAGCAGTCAAGAAAGGTATGTAGTATTACAGTAAAAGCTGCTGAAGTTAAAATAGATGTGGAGAATGAAAGGGATTGAAGCTCGCTGTATCTGTGGTGTTAGTGCTCCTCAGTGAGCGCTGGGACATGATGGAGTCTTTGCAAATTGTTGAAAACAGCAGTGGCTGATAAGCAAAAAGCCACTAGGTTCCCTGTTTTCTGCCAGACCATGTTGTTGTTCCAAGCCCTCTGACCCTTGCTGGCTGTAGACCTCACTTTGGTGAGGTCTTTTAGCTTCTTAAAATAGAAGGAACTCTGAAAAAGCTTTGGAGGAAACTACGAAAGGGAATTCCTTAGTGTTCCTGGAAGGGAATTTATGCTGTGGCTTGCCTTTGTAGGGTCTGACTTGAAAATAGGGCAGAGCCTGAACTGCCTCATTGAGGAAGTAAAGAATGAGGGAAGAGTGGTCCGTTTGTCTGCTGATCGATCAGAGGTTTCTGCATCCATTGCAACAGAGCAACAGAACTGGACACTCTCTAATCTACTGCCAGGGCTGGTGGTAAAAGCTCGAGTGCAGAAGGTAAGCTGTGTTTTTGTTTGTGGGTTATTTTCTTTTTCATTATTCTTTTTTGGGCCTTCCTGAAGAGATAAAGGTTTAAGTGGACATGGTAGTTGGTAAGCTGGAAAACTCTGTGTTTGGGTTCAGTTACACAAAAAGAGCAGACACTGTTTTCAGCAAGGTGCTCCCGGTGGTTTCACCTAAGGTTTGATCTTTGCCATGCTTCTGATACTGTGAGTACAAAGTCTTTGGCCAGGAGATGGCAATAAACCATGGAGAAGAACAGGATGATTTTTTTTCTGTGGTCTATGCCTAGGAAAGTATTTAACACTGTTGCAGCACTCTCAGAGTAAGGACAATGTAGGGGAAAATCTGAAGGATTGTTTTTACAAAACTGTAGAAAACAGAGTTGTTAGCAGTTGCCTATTTTGATGTGCTTGTTTAGTGCAAGGTGACTTCTTGTGAAATGTGTGAATTGCTCTCTGTTTCTGAAAACCAATTGACTTCTTAATTATTTTTTTTTAATTATTTTTTTTCATCTTCACGTATAATTTCCTTCACCCTTCTAGGTGGCTCCACTGGGTATCAGTCTGACCTTTCTGTCTTCCTTCACTGGCATTGTGGATTTCATGCATGTGGACCCAGAGAAATCCACAAATTATTCTCCAAACCAAGTGGTAAGGAAGAGGATGAAGCCTGGCTGGAATTATTATGTTGCTTACAACATCTGTTATCTTCTTCAGCAGCATTTTGAGGAAGGGTGTTTTTCAGTGGAATCTTTTCTGTCTTATCTTTCATTTGAATTATTATCATAGCTGCTTTAGGGCTGTAAAGAGCATAGCCATTCCTGGGGTAAATGGAAGACTTGTTTGGAAAGCACGAGAGACTTGTGAATGGTGGCAAATGAGTTCTGTGGTTGTCTTCTGCTCATTGCATTGGTACCAGACTAGGCCATAAACAACGAATGAATGCAACAAAAACCCTGATCTATGGAACTGTTGAAGCTGAGAAGATGTTAAGTGTTCATATGTGAGCAGAGTTCAGGCATCAAACGTAATGTCTAAAAACCACAAGCAATATGACATCCTTCAGTTTGGTATGTATAGTGATGTTATACTGATAACAAACATCATCTTCTAGGTGAAGGCCTGCATCCTCTCTACCCACCCCACCTCCAAGGTGGTGCATCTTACTCTGCGGCAGGCCTTCCTGCACCCTGGAGGATCCCCAAACCAGCTCTCCAATGATCGCATGGGGGCCGTAGTGGAAGAGTCTACAGTGAAGGCTTTCTACAAGCAGTTTGGTGCTGTCTTTGAGCTCGATGATGGCATGCTTGCATTTGCACGAGTAGGTACCGGGGCAGTGAAAGAAACTCCTTCAGAGATCTCTTAGCCTCTTGGGGAAGGAAATTAAGATTAAGTTTTATTTCCTACCTTAGTGTTCTTTGTGAGACAAATAAACATATCAAGATAATGTGGAAGGTGTTGGCTAAATGCAGCCTCCCCTGTTTGGGTTGGGATGTAAGTGAATTGTTGCACAAGAGCTAATACAAGTTGCTGCCTGAAGGGTGCGTTAGAAGAATGATTTTTGTCAGCTGCTACTACTTCAAGCTAAGGGCCATACAAGTGTTGCCATTTTCCAAACACTAAATTCCCATTTGTTTTTCTAGTTGAAACATCTATCAAAAACCAGAAAGTCTTTTAAACCTGCAGCATTCAAGGCTGGATGTAAGCATAAGTGTCGGATCATTGACTACAGCCTGATGGATGAGATGTGCATAGTATCTCTGAAGCAGTAAGTTTTACAGACTCTTCTAGTAAATTTGGTTGAAGGATCAGAAGGGTTTGGTCAGTGTGGAGAGTTTTGTGGAACTGGAACTTGCCATTTGAGGTTTTTAGCTTTTATCTGTATTGTATCATGTCAGGTTGTGTGGATATCACATTGCTCTTATCCTAACTGTGGGAACATATACATACGTACATATATATATACATATATGTATATATAACATACACATACATATATATATACATGTATATATATGGTGGGCTATAGCCCAGAGAGATTAAATGACTTCTGCTGTGGTCATGTCAGAAGACAGTAACTGAGCAAAAAGCTGAACCTTGGTCTTCCAAGTCCCAGCCCATTTTGCTTCTCCCTCTTAGTATTTCTATCTATGGCTTTAGGCAGTGCAGGTTATGGGTTCTCTTTCCATGCAGCCATGCCTGGTGGTTGTCACCAGGAATGGAAACTGGTGAACCTCCCTGACCTTTATCCAGAGTGCTGTCTTGCAAGGTGGGTCACTTGGTGTAAAGCACAAAACTTTGGTGATGTAGAGTGTTGGGTATGTGTGGTATAAAGGATACTTTGGAGAAAGTGAAAAGGATATTGTTTCCTCTTATCCTGGCTTTTTTTTTTTCTTTTTTTTTCTTTTAAGTTGCCTGACAGGTCACCTCTTGTTCTCTCTCTTTCCTAGTCAAATTATTGAAGCTCGTTTCCTGCGATACCAAGATATTCACACGGGGGATGTCATGCAGGTGAGCTCCTGAAGCACTGATGCTATGCAGCAGTTATGCTTAGAGAAATTATCTAGATAGTGTACATTTTTCTTTCTGCTTAATGTGTATATTCATTCAATTCCTGATCCAGACTTGTGGTAGGTAGAGTAAGAAGAAAAACTAAGGACTTCAATATCAAAGTGTGCTACTCGTCTTTCTCTGTTTTGTTCAGCTTTTTGTTAATGGTGGCAAGGCAATCACAGTCATTCTTACGTTTGTGTCATGGTGTGTTGGTTGTATCTCTGGAAACAGTTCCAGTTTACCAGAGTTGATAGGAATTCTACAGAAGTAGACTGTTTAGGTTGTAAAACAGCATTATGCAATGTGTAACATGTGTATTAATTTGGTGTGGGTTAGACTATGATTTCATTCTATGTAGCTTGTCAAATTTCGTAATAGTATGTGGTGCAGTGTCCAAATTGCTTCTTACCTGTGCATAGCCTACTTTTCATGCTGAATTTACTGATCATTTTCTCTCTTTTGGTCTCTAGGGCAAAGTAGTGTCTCTGAAACCCATTGGGATGCATGTGAAAGTTGCTGATGGAATTAAAGGGCTTGTGCCATCCATACATCTTGCTGATGTGATCCTGAAGCAGCCTGAGAAGAAGTACAGCGTAGGAGATGAAGTCAGGTGTCGGGTGAGAGCTGCTTGAAAGGACCTCCAGCTGCTTTAAATGGCTGTATTTCATTCTGACTACTTAGCTGCTGTGTTGGTTGGAGAACGGCAGAATGCTTTTTGAACCTTGTTTTACTCTGCTTTTGTAGGTATTAGAGTGCAATCCTGCAGAAAAGAAGCTATTCCTTACTTTAAAGAAAACTCTTGTGCAATCAAAGCTTCCAGTCCTCTCCAGTTATGAAGATGCAGAACCAGGTCTGATCACACATGGCTTTGTGGTGTGTGCAAGGGAATTTGGCTGCATTGTGAAGTTCTACAATGATGTCAAAGGTCTGGTACCCAAGAATGAGCTGAGCTCAGAGCCCATATCTTGTCCAGATAAAGTCTTCCATGACGGCCAGGTAATTAATTTACCTATGTCAAGCCTTGTGTGAATGGATGCAAAAGAGAAATCTGCAATTGTGAGTTGGCTTTGATTTGAGTTTTTTCTTGGAGAAACCAAGTACACCAAGAGGTGTTCACCTTTCTGTTAGGGTAGTAGTTAGCCTCATCTGTTTAAATGGAAAAGAGACAGCTCTTCTTTGACTATCTCACATAGCTTTTTCTTTTTCCCACGGTGTGTGGTTTCCTTATTTGTTTTTGTTTTGTTTTTGCTATAGGTTGTTAAAGTAATGGTCTTAAAATGTGAGCCCCAGCAGGGAAGACTCTTGCTGTCCTTCAGGTTATCAAGCAGGCCTGTTCCTGAAGGCAGAACTGAGTGTACTCCAAAGAAGAAACAGGAAGTGAAATATCAAATAGGAGAGGTATTGAATTCAATGACTATTCCTTTTTTTGTCTCTAAGTGTTCTCTAAAAAAAATCTGTAATCGCTTTGAGCAACTCTGCTTCAAAGAAAAGCTGCTGGAGGTCGGGAACCAGCGTTAAGTATGCATTTCTTATTTTGCAGTCAGATCAAAAACAAGGTCTGTGTTGTCAGAGGTCAGGATAAAGGAAACCCAGGACAGTCTTCTAGGAGGTGCCAAATAATACTTTTGCTCCTTGATGAAGTTCTTTTTCTTCTGGGTGCTGTTAATGTTCACTCCAAAAGCAGCTGATTTTGCACTTCAGAGAAATGTTTCTTAAATGCTTGCCTGTTGTATTGTGGAAAGAACAGCTTCCAACACCGTATGGATGTTACTGTTGCAGGAACATGACAGTTGTTGTTTTTAAATTATGATGAAATGATTCCCTTCACCCTTCAGACAGAAAGTGATAACCAAGAGAGTCTCTGTAGTCTTTGATTTTGCTGGGAACTGGGAATTGCTTTTGTTTTACCATCAGAGCTGGCGTGCTTCTGAGGCTCAGTCCTGTTGATGCGAGATTCTCTCTTGCATGGCTGGGAGGCCTTGTCAAAAACCATCATTTGGTACCTGTGCATACTTCAAAGGGACTTTTATATCACTCTATTTCTTCTCTTTTCAGATGGTTGATGTGAAAATCTTGAAGAAGAATGAGAATGGGCTCGAGGTTTCTATCTTAGAAGATGGAGATGATGTGATAGCCTGGCTTCCTACAGTGCACCTCTCTGACTTCGTTGCTAACTCTAAGCTCCTGTGGCATTGCCTTCAAGAGGGAGATGTCTTGCCCAGAGTTATGTGCCTGAGTGACAAGGGGGACCGTATTGTATCCTTTGTTATTTCAACAAATCAAATGAGGGTGATGGAGGACAAGAAAAAAAATATAAATCTGTTAAAAATCTGGAGTATCTGCAACAAACAAAATATTTGCTAGTTAATCTGTTGAAGCAGAAGTGCCTATTGATGCTTCAGAGAGCTACTATAATTTGCTGGTTGAGTGATGCTCTGCTGCTGCTAGAATCCCATTGAGATGAGGATTTGGTTGTGAAATTGCTGAGCTTCCCAAACAGCTTCTGGAAATCAGTGTTAATCTTCTCGTAACCTTAGAAAAAATGTTGCAGTTTTTATACCAAAAGGAGGAACTTAAATATTAGGAAGTTTTCAATTCAGTTGGACGAAGCATGCATCATTAATGCTGAGTAACTTAAGAGATAGTGTTTGTTAAATTTTAGTGTAGGGAGATCAATATGACAACTGAAATTGCAGGAATTTGGGCTTCTGTACTGCTTAGTGTGTAAAAAGTGCTGTAGCTGAGTGGCTAGCAGCATCGAGAGACTGGCATCAGGCTCCTTTTATTCATCTTCCCGTTTTTCCTAACTGTCTATTCAGATCTTGTGCAGGAAGTCTGCAGTGATGTCTGCTGTACAGGAAGAGCAAGTTGTGAGGAGTTTCTCTGAAATCCAGCCTGGGGTGCTGCTGACTGGTTATGTGAGGAAGGTTATGCCCTTTGGAGTGTTTGTGGAGTTCCCCTTTGGTGTGACAGGACTGGCACCTAAAGTAGTAAGTCGTGCATTCACTTGACTTCAGAAAACAGCATGGGTGTAATCATCAGGAAAGGCTGAAACACAGTTTTTAAGCAAGGCTGGAGGGAGCAGTACGACTGGGGGTCCTGTGTTTGGACAGCTTCCTCACAGTGTGGTAAATGCTGCCCTTATGTTTGCGTTTTAATTCACTTGCCAAATGAAGTAAAGGACATTATTCAATCAGAGATTTCAAGTAACTTCAGTAATTGATTTTAATTGACAGCTTTTTGTTAATTTGGCTAATTTCACTTGGTATTTTCATTAAGTCTTAACTGAAACCCTTCTCTCGAAAAGCACCGCCAATGTCTGGCAGTTAGCAGCTGCGTCCAATAATCCTTGCCACTTTGTTTCCTCTGCACAGAGCATGAGTGACAAGTTTGTGACAGACACCAAGGACCACTTTGTGGTGGGACAGACTGTAATTGCAAAGGTGATGAGCATTGATGAGGAGAAGCAGCGTGTGCTCCTCAATCTGAAGGTGTCGGAGTGCAGCTCTGGTGATTCAGCTGCAGAGAGCTTTTCACTGCTGAGTCAATACTTCAAGGAGATGGAGGAAATCAAGAACTTGTTGAGGAGAAGAGGTAAAAGATTGCATATGTTCTGCCAAAGAGGATCTTATCTTAAAAAAAAGGTCTTCAGATGAACAAAAAAGAAAACTTTGTTTTGTAATGAAAGAAGTTCAAGCAGAGATTTGGCTTTTAAGAGGAGCTGTATTCCAGCTGGAATTAGAGCTGTAACAGGACCAAGAATCTCTTTTCACTTGAGTCTGCTAGGTTTCTTACATTGATTTGGAGTTGAAACTTGAAAAGTGAGGGTATAAGTAGATGAACCTTAAGGCCACTATACCTGAAGAGTAATGAAGATGCAGTGGAACCAGTAGATGGGTGTCTCAGAAGAGTCTGCAAAGGTGAAAATGAAACAGGCCAGGGTGAGATTGGATTCTCTGTGGACCAAAGCCTTTTTCCATCATTGGGGATGTTTTTTTTTTTTTTTTTTTTTAGAGTGAAAATTTGTAATTGATTTATGAATCAGTCTAAAAGTAAAGGAACTGGGGCATCTAGTAGCACTGATTTCACAGTTGTATCATACAAATAGTTGTCTGTTTTCTTTGAATCTGGCAGTGGTTAATTTTTTGCGCTGGATGCTCTTTCATTATAAGATCCTTAGCATACTCACCCAATTTCTGTGCTCAGTAATCAGATGTTAAACTTCACAGGGCTTATGGATATACGAATATTGTGCCAAGCTCTGAAACTTTTCTAATGTTTGAACAGAGTTGTAAGCATGTAGTTTTTCCTTTTTTTTCTTCTTCTTTTTTTTTTTTTTAAATGGAAAAATGACTCTTGGAAGAACTGACTCATGGAAGTCCTGAAGGAGTTTTTCTGTGTGCCTGGGTGAATGGCTGCAATGTACAGCGAAGCAAAACAGTGACTAAACTTGTTTTTTTTTTTTTTTTTCTGGAGTTATCAGATCCTTAATGTCGTGAAATTTTCTGCTTTCTTTAGATCATAGCATTTACATGTTTGTATTTATTTGTACTTACTTAACAGATCCAGGAACCTAAACTGTGTTTTCTGCTGTGGAGGATATAAATGGATATAAATGTTTGTTTGTGCTGTTCTAAGGAAATGTGAAAATATTTTATTAAGAAATCAACTTGCCAACATTTCTTGTCTTTTTCTAGAGGAGTCCGGCTTGGCCCAGAGCTTTTGTGAGCTGGTGCCTGGGAAGGAGCTGCAGCTGGTTGTGCAGGATGTGACAGAGGATGGCTCAGCACTCTTCAGTGGCAGCTGTGTCAGAGGCTGGACTGTAACAGCTACTCGCTACCACTTGGGAGGTAGGGGTCCTTTCTTTGCTTGCTTTGGGTTTCACTCATGTAGTATGAAGCCTCCATCTTGGAATTAGTTATTCGGGAGAGGAATCAACCTGGTAGGGATCTAACCAGAGCAGGGACAACTCAAAGTTTAGTTTACCTTTCTGCTATCTCACTTGAGTAACTTAGTTACAACTAGCAGCTAAGTAGTCTTTTTATCACTGCAGTTTTTACGAGTTAAACTTGATCCAGAGGTGACTGTATGGGGCTGCTGAATCACGGCCTGAACCTCTGATTGACCACCTGAGGCGAGCAATGAGTCAGCCACGGGAGCACAGATGAAGGCAATTCACCTGTGCTGCAGGAAGGGGTGGAGCCTGACTCCACCTCTCCTAGACCCATTTAAGAGCTGACTGCCAGTGCAGGAGGATCTCTTCTGGAGATCCACTCCACCGGAGTTTCCTATGTGAGCCCGGGATAGGGTGACTGTCCTTTTCTGCTCTAGTATGATAATTACATAAGCCAAGCTCTCGAATATACTATATCGTCTGTATATTCATTGATGGTACAGGTGACCCTTCCTGCCTGCCACGTGCTACAGGCTAAGTTACTCAAAGTTCTTTACTGTCATCAGGAGACAACCTCTTTGTTCTTGTTTGTAGGCAAAAAAGTCGTTCATGGTGAGAAAGCAAAGGGACTGGTTCTTCATGTGGATGCCATCGCATCCAAGGTGCATGTTTCTCTTCGAGAAGAACTCTTAAAAAAAAGAGCCAAGCAAGTAGGTGTTCAGTTTTAATGTTTCTGTTCCTGTGTCACACCTTAGGGGAATAATGAATTTTGAGTGGGGGGAGGCCTTTTCCTTCCTTTAGAGCTGCAGGAGATCGAGTAAAGGGAATCAAAATCTCAGCAAGGGATGTCATTATCTCCATTTCTGTTTAGCGGCTCACAAAGAACTCCCAGCACCCTGCCATTGTGCAGCACATCACAGAAGAGTTTGCCATCGTGTCTCTGTTGGACTCAGGCTGGCTGGCAGCTGTCCCCATAGCCTCTCACTTCAATGATACCTTCCGCTTTGACTCAGAAAAAATGAAGGTGGGACAGAGAATCTATGCAACCTTAAAAATGGTGAAGGCAAACGATCTTGGATTTGTGTTAGCAGTACAAGACCCAACGAAGAAGAATGTTTTTGTAAGGGACCGGAAAGAGTCTGAGACAGCCTTAGAGGAGACGCTTGCTGCTGCTGTGAAACACTCTCTTTCCCTGGGTGATATCGTTACTGGTACTGTTAAATCTGTCAAACCAACCCACGTCACAGTTGCTATTGATGACAAATTGACGGGTTCAATCCATGCATCCCAGATTCTGGATGAAGTGCCCATACACTCTTTTCCAACGTACACTTTGAAAGCTGGACAGAAGGTGACTGCCCGGGTCATTGGAGGCAGAGATGTGAACACTCACAGGTGGGAAAATAAGCACCTAATATCACTGACATTAGGGGAATGTGAAAGGTCAAAGAATGGCTTTAATTCAAATGGTCTAGGCTGTTCTCTTTGTTACCAGATGCTGTTGTGGCTATCCTTTCTGGAGTAGTGGAGAACCTCAGGAAATCTGCAGTTATATTTTATCTCAGACCCATGTTGCAGTGCATCAACTCTTTCTACCTCTGTCACTGGTTTTGTCTTGAGTGTAGATTGCAAGAAGGATGTCTAATCTTTTAAGGTCCAGCAGAAACCTTAAATGCAAGCAGAACTTGGTTCCCGAGATTAAATTTGCTTAAATACTTTGGGTACCTAAATTGCCACTGAAATAGTACTAGGACGGCTAAAACAGAAAGGCCTTTATAGTTTTAAGGAGCTTACAGTTGTTTTTCAGCAGTGCAGAAGGGAGTACGGGTGACTGGGATGTGGTGAAGTAATGAGAAACTTTGATCCTATTTGTATTCTTTAGGTACCTGCCCATCACCCATCCACACTTCACACGATCTGTTCCAGAGCTCAGCATTCGACCAAGGTAAGTGTTGGTCTTTGTATTGTCTATACACCCTTTCCAGACCTTGTATCCATGTAGCTTCCCTGTATTGTTACATTCCTTTTGGGAATGAGCTCACCCATTCAGTAGTAAGGAGCTTTACGCACAGTATAGCATAACATCTTGCTCATTTTTTCACCCTAACTTAGATCTGTTAACTGTATGCTGTGAAATGCACACCATGTCCTTTTAATGTCCTTGTGCTGCTAGTCTGAATCGTGGTATGTCCCATCATATTGAAAAGATTTCCCCTCTTAAGCCCAAAGAAATTGTCACACTAACATTAACTTGCCACAGTTTCTTGGGTTTCTAATTCCTATCTGCATTGCTAGGACCAAACCTCCTAACCAGTATCCTCTTTCTTTGTTTGTGAACAGTGAAATAGAAGGGAAAGTTGAAACAGTGAGAGATGACACCCATGAGAAACTTGGACCCTACAACATTGGACAGACGGTCACCTGTTTTGTGAGGAAGGTGAGGTCAGAGTCTTCCTAAGAAGTGTGCTAGGAGGAGACAGCAGGTGGAGGTAACCCCAGGGGCTTTAGCTTAAACCTATGAACAAGCTGACACTACCAGATTCTTAATTAACCACGAGAGTGGCCCTTGCAAAGCATAGTGTCTTATGAGAAGACTAGAGAGAAGGTGCACTTTTCTGTATTTGAGAGAATTAAGTTGACTGGTGGTCTTAAACATGCTGGTTTGTTGCCAGCAGTTGTTTCCTTCCCTGCAATCTAGCAAAACAGCCTTTGATAAATTATTTATGCCACCAGCACTAAGTATGCTCTCTGCTGATCCTTTCTGTGTGCTTGCACGTGAATCACAGCAGCATTAAGAATGGATCTGAAATAACCGTTTTTGTTTGATGCAGGCGCCAAGGCTTAAGTATTCCTTTCTAGCCTTGAAAATTAGTGAGCCCACTGAAGAAGGGGTGTCATTCACCAAAGGTCTCATGCTGTTTTTGGCTGTTTACTGTCTTTTCAGTATAATATCGTGAAAAACTGGCTGGAGGTAGAAGTGACCCCTGAGATTCGAGGAAGAGTTCCTCGTCTGCTGCTGTCTCTGAACACCAAGGTAAGAGGCTATTACAGATAAGCTACACAATTTTCTTCTTTGTATGTCTGCAGGTGACTGCCATTGACACTTCTGACATCCATGTGAACTCAGTGCAGTGACATGCCCTTCAGGCATAACTGCCCTCAGTGATGAGTATGATGCCTGAAGCTCGTTCAGTCTGGGTTTACTGAGCCACTGGGGGAAAGCTGAGCTATCTGTCATGGGAACGCATCAAAGATGCGTTTGGAAACTTTAAAGCTTCATAGGAGTGTACACAAGTCAATGCTGTGCAAAGCTTCTTTTCTGGTAATAGGTGGAAATCTGTCTTCCCTTTCAGGTCTTAAAACATCCAGAAAAGAACTTCAAAAATGGCCAAGCGTTATCTGCTACAGTGACTGGAACAGATGCCACCGAAACAAACCTCTTCTTGTCACTGACAGGTAAGGTGGAGCCTTAACAACAGGACACAAATAAATATAATGCTTTCCTCAGAATTGGACCTTCACTGACCTCCTCAGTGAAGGAAGCTATTACACTTGAGAGCCGAGCTGTAGCTCCTTGTAAAATGGAGCTAACTCCTTGGACCCCGACCCAGATGTAGCAGTGTGCAAGGCGAGAGGTGTCAAATCTTTGAGGAACTGCTTACCTACTGTCTCAGACAGAAATCCTATCTGAAGCACATATGAATATATTCCTTTCTGACCACAAAAATGAGGTGGTACATCTGCCAATATCTCTAAGTTATTCTGAATGTTGTAACTGTGCAGTTAAGGATCTCATCTCTGCTCTCATGACGAGCTTGTTGCTGTAGACTGAGAGAGCACAGACTGCACCTTGCCAGAAGCTAGTGGGTTTGGTGTGTGACCTATGCAACTAAAACCAGCCTCACTGGCTCAGTAGCCCTGTTACTTTTGTTACATGCTTTTAGAGTATTATGAGGACTTTTCCTTCCTTTGCCTTTTCCAGGAATTCAGTCACTGGAACCAGGTACCAACACTGTAGGCGTGGTAGCAAAAATGATTCCTCACATTGGTTTGACCATCACTCTGCCAGGTGGGAAGACTGGCAAAGTCAGTATCTTTCACCTAAGCGATAAATACACAGAGAGTCCTCTGAGTGACTTCAAAATTGGCAAAGTTGTCAGGTCAGTAACTTCTGTTATTCTTTGTTTTTCGAGCAACAAGGCTTAGAAATATATTCCTATCTGGTGACAGTTTTTTCACTACCATAAGATGATGATAGATCTGTAAGGTTCAGCTTGTTGCTAAGATGTAATGCTTACTTTTTAGGTTGTCTGTTTAGAAGAGAAGGCTATAACCTCGTATGTGTTTGGCTGAAACATCACTTTTCAGGAATGAGAAAGCCCCTTTTGATTGCCTTCTTGGACTGTCATTTGAGAGAAGATAATCTTCTAGTTTAGCTGATGATGGGGTTGAGGGAGATCAGTTATCCCAGCTCTGGTATAGTTCTGTGTGCTATTTGGCAAACCAGTTGCCTTTAATTTGTAATGTTTGAGTAATAGCCTTTCTCTACTGCACAAACTTGTTGGGAATGCTGGAGGGTGAAACAAGTCAAGCAATTCAGCTGTAACAATCGTCAGTTCTTTTATGCTTCTAATAGAGACTAGGTACAGCAAATAGACTTGTTTCAAAATGCCCTTCAGACAGTGTCATGAACTTTTCTGTCATGCTGCTTTGTGTTAGGCAATGAATACTCTAAGGGACAGAGTGTTTTTTTTCCATCTGGAGCTTCATTGTACTGGTGAAAATATCTGTTTCCATGTGTGTCTTTATTTAAGGGTAAAAAATAATCCCTTTGTTTCCTCCCTTCATTCTCCTATGCAGATGTTGCATCCTCTCCAATGAGAATGGCAAAATCCAGTTATCTCTTCGGCAGTCCAGGTTGGTCTCTTCCCTTCAAACTATCTCCTACCAGTGAGGGAAAAAAAGATGTGAAATCCAGTTACTGTTGCTTTGTATAGTTCATTGTGAAGTGTTCAGAAGACAAGAGCTAGATTTATTTATTTTCTGTAAAGGATGAGTCTTGTTTCCTGTATATCAACAAGGCTGCAATGTCTGACATTTAATGTAGAGCTGATAAAAAGTGTTCAGGTGGCATTTTTATTTCTCACTGTTTATAGATTTGATTTGACAACTATTTTTGTTTAGGAAGAAAGAAAAAGTTCCTTCCTGGAATTTGCAATTCAAAATATGTTACTTGCAGTGTTCAGCTGCATTTTAACCATTTTGGGTAAAGAACAGAGTGTGCTAAATGCCTTCTGTAAAAACGGAGCCTCTTGTGTTGTCTTCTCTGTACAACAAAAGTATGCAAACTGTGTTGGAATGAACTATCTTAAAAACAAAGCAGGAGAGGAAAAAAAAAACAACCACGGCCATTCTTGCACAAAACTTCAGACAGAATTTTGCATTTTACATTTTTTTTTTAGTGTCAGAGTAAGCCATGCTGATCTATTCATAGAATTATAGAATATCCTGAGATGGAAGTGGCCCACAAGGATTATTGCATCCAGCTTCTGGCTCCACATAAGACCTCCCAAAATTCAAATTCTGTGTCCTCGAATGTTGTCCAAACAGTGCTGCTGTCAGCTTGGTGCTGTGACTGCTGCCCCGAAGAGCCTGTTCTGGTGCCTGACCACCTCTGAGTGAGGAGCCTTTCTCTGCTCCCAGCCTGACCTCTCTTGGCCCAGCTTCATACCATTCCTTTCAGTTCTGTTCCTGTCACCAGAGAGCAGAGATCAGTGCCTGCTCCTCTGCTCCCCCCATAAGGAAGTTGAACAAACCAGCTGACCTAGGTGCTCCTCATGCATCCTGCCCTGTAGACCCTTCATTATCTTTGTTGCCCTCCTTTGGACATTCTGTTACAGTTTTATATCCTATTTAAATTGTGGTGCCCCAGATTTGTTCTGTTTGACTCTATATCTGTAGCACCACATCTGTTCTCTAATGCTGTGTGTAACTTGGCAAAGATGCAGATAGCCAATTAGTGCATTTGAATTAAGTGAAAGATGTTTTTCTGGTATGTTTTCCAGAACATACTAGCTGTTCTTAATGCCGATTTCTTTGCTTAATACCTAGAGCAGAATGTGGTACTCTCAAATGAATGAGTGCTTTACTTTTTTACCTCTCTTTTCTTCTAGATTAAACCCCAAGAACAGCAGCAAAGTGGAGGACGCTGAAATAACAAGTATTAAGGATGTTAAAAAAGGCCAGCTATTGAGAGGCTATGTCAAATCAGTTACTCCATCAGGTGTATTCTTTGGGTGAGCAGCGAAATAAAAATATACTGGGAAGTGGGGGGTCTTGGCAAACTCTGTATGTACGGTTCTGGAGTCTTTAAGGGGGTGTCAGATGTAGTTTTATGTTGCAAAATGACATTCTGATTTCTGAGATTAAATTTATTGCTACATTCCTGAGCCTGTGAAATTGAAATATGGAAAACTTGAGTGATACTGTACAGAACTTGTGGTTCCACAGATAGAGTGATTGTTCTTTTTCTCTTCTGTTATGGACCATTTATTTACGTGTTTTCTTCTTCTCAGCTTGTCTGCTTCTCTTCTGGGCCGAATTCTGTTCCAGAATGTTTCCCCTTACTTTGTACAGAAACACTCCTTATATGAGAAATACCTGCCAGAGGGAAAGCTGCTCACTGCCAAGGTCCTTGAGTAAGTCCAAGATTCTTGAAAAAGGGCTCTTAATTAGTAGGAGGGAGATGAGGTAGGAAGTGGGAATAGAAGGAGGGACAGTAAAATGTCAGAAGATTATTGGGAGTAGCTCAGATAATTGCAGTCATCTTAAATGTTTTTATGATTATTTTCTTCTCTCTCATTGCTCCTGGCAACGCTCTGAAGTGTAAATAAAAACGAAAATCATGTTGAGCTCTCTCTCCTGCCTGAGGACACTGAGATGCCAAGCGTCTTGCCTGAATCCCTAGGCTTACCACGCTATGGTGCAGAGGAAGAGAAAAGAGAGGAAGAGAAAAGAGAAGAAGATAACAAGGAGAAGAAGGAAAAGGTTAAGAGGAAGAGAAAACAGAGAAGAGTGAATTCTGAGAGTGAGCAGGTATGGATGTGATTGCTCAGGATATGCTAAAGGACTTGTTTAGCCCAGATAATGACTGAAGATCCTCTGGGGTCGGGAATTCAAGCAGGGGAAAAAAATTATTAAATTTCATTGGAGATCTGTAAAGATGAGAAACTTTACAGTTTGGAGTTTACTGGAGTTTACTGAATGAGCAGCCCATCTATGTTGCTTGTGTGAGCTGTAATATTGATTTTGCCAACAGATGTAGGTGAGCATGATTTTATTCGTTTCTATTATATGAGAGCACAGTGGGGGAAGTTGTGCCAGGGCACTGTCCTTTCTCTGCCACCAGACTCATTACTGTGGCTTCAGAATTGTCTGTAAGACCATTGTCTATAAGACTCCAGCTGTCTTCGTTCACCATGTGCTCATTTCCTTCGTTGCAGGAAGCAAAGCCAAAAAAAAGGAAGCTTTCTCCAGCAGATGAAAATGACAGTGGAATTGAAGTGTATTATCGGGAAGAAGAGGATGGTGACCAGGAGGGAGAGGCAGCTGAGGAGAAATCTAAGGTGAGAAGTTGGAAGGAGAGCTGTTTGCAAGTGGGAGAAGCCAATGGTAGGCTGTCACAGTAGGCCTACCAAACAACCAGCATCTGTCTCTGATTTCAGTGTAAAATCTTAAGATTAAAACCTAGAATGTGCTCTGTTTTCCTCCAAGCAGATAAAGAAATGTGGTGAATTTCCCAGGCTGCAAGTTTCCACAGGCTTCACCTGGGATGAGGACATAAATGCACTGGAAGTGCCTGTACTGAATCAGAAGGAAGAGAGCTCAGAGAGTGAGGAGGAGGAGGAGGAAAATCTGCAGTCTAAGGTACTGTGTGCTGGTATCACCTGCACAGGAGGCGCCACATGGTGGCCATCACGTGTTGTCTTGATACTTGCATGTCTGATTGTCTGGGAGCAAAGCCTCTTAACCCAAAGGATGATCTCTGGTGACTAATACAGAAATTCCTTAACTACACCGAGTGCTGGGTTTAGCAGCAGGTAATCTCTGAAGCAGAGAAGAAAAGTAGGGATTCTCACATAGACATGTAAAAAAAAATATATATGATCAAACACTTTAATGAAGTTAAAATACTTGTTCTTGATTTCATCTTTTTTTTTTTTTTTAAATATTGCTCTAAATTTAGAGGAAAGCCTGGAGATGGAAAATGTTGTCAAATTACAGCCCTCTTAGAATACAAAAAAGTGCTTCTTTATACTGTGATTAAGATTTTTTTTTTTTTAGGAGGCTGTTTCAATATGAGCAATCCAGCAAAATTGGAAACAAGCTCATGAAATGCTTTCATATTTACTCTTCAGGATTTCCTGTCCCTCAAAACTTACCTTTTCAGAGGCTACAAATGGCAGATATTTTGCCTAAGGTGTAGTTGCCTTGTACTGAGAATTATGCTGTTATTTATTTCTAGTTTAGACCTGAGTAACCCTGGTGATCCAGCAACGTACCCCAGACTTGCACAATTTCTCCCCATGTGTCCTGGATCTTTAGAGTGGAAGATGGTGGCGAATGCCAGCCTGAGGGGTTGAGGTTAAGGAAGAAAAGCAAGGGTGGATGTGAAAGTGTGGATCCTGCAGTTGGGATGCAAGGCTAATGAAGCGCTTTCAGCTCTTGATGTATTTCATTAAAAGAAATCAGATTTAATGTAGCTCTTCTTTTTTTGGAGCTATGAACTACGTTTGTGTGGAGGGTAAGGGTGTTGTTCTCCTCCTCCCTGAAAAGATTGGCCCCTTTTCTTGAGAAACCTGCCTAGCCTTGGACGTATTGGGGTCTGGCTGTGCTTTAGCTGGGCCTGCCTATTCTGACATACAGTATCTATTCTTTCCTAATCCTTCATCAAAAGAAACAAACAAAGAAGGAGAAGGAGCTGGAGAAGCAGAAGAAGGAGAAAGAGCTATGCAAATTAGAGGCAGCCCTGATGGACCCGAGTCGTCAGCCCCAATCAGCAGATGATTTTGACCGTCTGGTGCTGAGTAGTCCCAACAGCTCCATCCTCTGGCTGCAGTATATGGCTTTCCACCTCCAGGCTACTGAGATTGAGAAGGCCAGAGCTGTGGCAGAGAGAGCACTTAAAACAATCTGTTTCAGGTAATAGTGGAGCTTTGCCTTTCTTTGCCACACAGAATAATTAATGGCACGTTAATGGTGCTGGAAGAAGAACGCTGGTAGCGCCATCAGTGTGTTGTGTGCATGTGAAGTGGGAAGCTCTGTTTCAGTGAGCTCAGAAGAATTAAATGGTAGCAATTGTCGGCTGGCCCTTTGAAGGTATGATGTGAGTCACTACGCTTGGCCTGCAGCTGGATTGCTGCAGCTTGTGGGTGCAGTAGCTCCCCAGGGTATCACTGAGTACACAGACGTACCTCTGAGCAGTTGGAAGGGTTTGGAAAAGTGTAATGCTGTTTGTGATGTCCATAAATGAAGTAATGAAATAAACTGTGAAAATCGCGTTACCCATTCCATAGGGCTACACCCTTGGGTATTAAAGCATCTCCACAGCCTGGTGAAGTTCATTGTGTTCCCCTGAATTATCCTTGTGGTTTCTAGTTACAAACAACAGTGATCAAAAGCTGTAGGATGAAACAACTGCTGTGCTTATTCTAAGAGTGGTTTTTCACTTGTCTTGATAACGTGATGCAAGTCAGCAAGTCTTTGGGTGGCTTGCAAAAAGCTGATGTGCTGATGTAGGCTGATAAAAGGCTGTATGTTCTTGTTCGTATCTGCTTTAAGGGAAGAACAAGAGAAGCTGAATGTCTGGGTTGCTCTTCTAAACTTGGAGAACATGTATGGTACTGAGGAGACACTGATGAAGGTCTTTGAGAGAGCTGTTCAGTACAATGAACCTCTGAAAGTCTTCCAGCATCTGTGTGATATCTATGCCAGTTCTGAGAAGTACAAGGTGAGATTGTGCAAGCACTTCCCGGGCAACTATCCTGTTCTGTCATGTCAGTAAACCACCAGCTCTGGCTGTGTAAGCTTCTGGTTCTCTGATGTTAGCCCTGTCCTGTTCCTAGCTGGGATTAATAGTTGTTGTTGGCATCAGACGAAGAACTATTGGTACTTACTTCTCACAAATGTTCAGAGACACCTGGGCCAGGAGCAAGAGTTTCATGAGCGAGAGTTTAATGAGCTATAGGGCTTTGTTATGAATCTGTGTGATCTAACCCAACTTTGCCATTCCAGCAAGCAGAAGAATTGTATCACACAATGCTGAGGCGTTTCCGTCAGGAAAAATCAGTGTGGCTGAAGTATGCCTCTTTCCTCCTGAAGCAAGGCCAGACTGAAGCTACACACAGGCTTTTGGAGCGTGCTCTCAAGGCTCTGCCCACCAAAGAACGTAAGCACTCGTTGCCAATCATCACTTGGACTATGCATTTATAGGTCTCCAGTAGATGGGCTGCCTTCTGCATGTGTCTGCATGTGGCAGTGATTATAATAAGTGAAAACTGCAGCCAGATAGTGTTGAATCTGCTTTCCTTGACTGTAAGAGGAGGGGGAATTTCAGCCTGGATAACAATAGTAAAGCCTGTTGTAAAACAAACAAAAGTTAAATTGCAGCTCCTTCACTCTGACCCTCCACCTTGGACCAGAATCACTTTACACTCATCTCTGAACAGAGATGATGCTGTCTCTGTGCTTGCCATTTCTGTGTAATTATAACTCAATTTGTGTCCCTTCATAGGAAAGAGGGCTGCTGTGATCCCCTAACATGTCATTACTTGTTCCAGATGTGGATGTCATTTCAAGGTTTGCACAGTTGGAGTTCCGTTTTGGTGACCCAGAACATGCCAAGGCCCTTTTTGAGAGCACCCTCAACAGCTACCCGAAGCGAACAGATATCTGGTCCATCTACATGGACATCATGATCAAACAAGGCAGCCAGAAGGAAGTACGGTGAGTTGTGCTATAGGTGGCTGGGAAAAAGGACAGTGTAGTGCTTAGGGTAACACCTGAAAAGAGCGCAAGTGCCTTGCAACATGGTACTGCCAAGGGCCTCCCAGAGCAAAGGAGAATTTGTATCTCATAGAGAAAGAAAACAGCAAAAGCTTGTCCTCCCCAGGTCTGGGAAGACTCCAAGGAGATCTGCATGGCAGAGTTAGTGATTAATAGTAAGGAGTGACCTGCAGAACAAAAACTAGAGGGCTTTCAGTAAGGTTCAGCTCTTTTATCTCTTGTAGCATGAAACTAAGGAGAATGGTCTCTTTTTTGTTGAGATGACAAAAGGAAGTTCAGCTTCTCACACTGTAGATCCAGCTGCAGGCATTTCATGAACGTCGGGTCAAATGCAATGGCTAGATCTTAGTGTAAACTGTCTAATGAAGAAGGCTTCCGCTTTAGGGCTATCACCAGTTCTCATGAACCTCTTTCTTGAGGCACTGGGTTGTGTCTCCTATGAGTTTCTGTGCTTTACTCAATGTACAGGGCTTGTGTTGAGTGCTGTCACCAACATAGCAATCTGAATCACTTCGGTTTCTTGCAGGGACATCTTTGAGAGGGTCATACACCTGAACTTAGCACCAAAGAAGATGAAATTCTTCTTTAAGCGCTACCTGGATTATGAAAAGAAGTATGGTACAACAGAAACTGTCATGGCTGTTAAGACAGCAGCACTGGAGTATGTAGAGGCCAAGAGTTCCCTTGCTGACACCTAAACACAGCACAAGTAAAAGCAGAGAGATTCCACTCTCCATTGCAAAGTGGGAACTGAGAGGTGTGGAGTTTCCATGGACAGTGAATTTCTGAAGAGCATTGGTCTATGACCAAACTGAAGTAGAAAGATCAAAGAATCTAAAGCTTACAGATGTTTCCAGCTTTGTCTGAATGTTACAAATAATCTTTGTTGATGACTAAAGACAGTTTTATGTACAGATTGTTTTATAATCAATATAAACATCGCTCCTACCTGGTCTGCATTCCTATGGAAATGGTGCTGTTGTGGTTCACTGTGTTTAGGTACAGTGTGTTAATGATTTCTTTCTCCGGCAAGATAGCAGAGAAGAATCTTGCCTTTCACTTTTTTTGATACTTTGATTAACCTGAAGTTCTTTCATGCTTCTAACAATTGACAGAGCAATGTGGAATTGTGTGGATGAGGTTGGGAGTGACTGCTGGAAATTATCTGATTCAAACCCTTGCTCAAAGCAGGGTCAGCTAGAGTAGGTTGCCTGGGGCTGCATGCAGTTCCAGGGATGGAGATGCCACAGACTCTCTGGAAACCTGTTCTGGTGTTTGACTACGTTCACAGATTTAAAAAAAAAAAAAAAAAGTAAAATGAGGGTATTTTCTTACATTTAAATAGAATATCTTAATTTCAATATGTGCCCATTTTCTCTTGTACTGTCCCAGAGCACCACTAAAAATAGTCTGGTTCTACTTTTTTTTTTTTTTTTTTTTTTTTTTTTTTTTATGCTCTCCTGACAAGTATTTACACACATGGATAAGATTTGGCTTGAGCCTTTTCTTCTTCAGGCTGAAGGCTCCAGCTCTCAGCCTCTCTTTGTATGATGGATGCTCTCTAGTCCTGTTGCCATCTTCCTGTTCCTTTGGAGGATTCACTCTGGTAAGCCCAGTGACTGCTTCTCTGTATCGGAGAACCCAGCACTGGACACATCGCCCCAGATGACTGACCATGGCAGAATAGAAGGGAAGAATTACCTCATTTAGCCTTCAGATAAGGTCCTTCCTAATATATCCCAGGATGTTCTTGGCCTTTTAGGCTGAAAAAACTTGTACTTTCAAAGCATACAATGTCCAATTACAAGGGATCCCACGATAACAACCATCCTGTAACAAATTGCCAGTGTCTGATGACAGAAAAAGTCAGTGATTTTCAGTACTGGGCATCTTTTAAGATACTTCATTGAAGTTGAAAAGAGTGTTTTTTCTATGCTGGAAAAAAAAATCCCCAGCTAACCTTCTGCATAGAAAAAGCCAACTATCTTTGATACGCTATCGCTGGTATTGGTGTCTTATCCTTGGTCTTGTATTTCTCCGATAAGATGTGGATGATGTGATGGGTTTTTTATAGACAGAGAACTGAAAGTGAGGGGAAAAAGCAGGGGGTGCAGAGAGGGGGTGCAACATCCAGTAGCAGCTGCTGCTATTCCTTTTTTTTTTTTTTTTTTTTAAACAGTGCAACTGCAGTAATGGTGGTTTTCCTTTTATTTTTTCCCCTGAATGAATTAGTTATGTAATAGAGTGTGTAAATAAGTGTCTGAATTGAAACCAAGATCCCTTTGAAGTATTATTTCTTTATGATTACAGGGGCTATTATAGTCTATACAGTAGTCAGCAGGGAAAATGAAAGGGCTGTGTTTAATTCTGTGTACTGGAGCCTGGTTTAAGTGTGGCTTGCTGCTGGAAAGCGTGCCCTAACTGACAGCCTGTAGGCTGCTCTGTAGCAGCATTGCTTTCAGCCTCTGCAGGAGGAGCACAGAGCACGTGAGCTCAGCCTTCATGATCCAGCATGCCAAGAAGACAGGCGTCTTGGCTTCCCTTTTGGTATTTTTCTTGCTTATGCTGAGTTGAAAAGCTATGTGGCTTAATGTCCTGCTCTGAGTATTTTTGCAGAAGTTAATCAAGTCTACTTCTTCCCCAGATGCTTTGCTCCCAGCATTTCCCACACATTGATAGCTCTCACCCTGATTCCTTTCCTCCTTCGGTACTTTCTTCCTTCTGCTGACTTCACCTCACCCTCAATGGGGAAGGGTGAGTGACTACCTTGGCAGGGTTATAGATAACCCTATTAATTGCAGGGGAGTTGAACTAGATGACCATTAAGGACCACTTCCAGCTCAACTGATTCTATGATTCACAAGGGCACTGTTGGGCTATGAGGGACAGAAGCTCAGAGCTGCATTATCAGGGGCCATGCTCAAGGCTGTGGAAGAAGGGAGGAAAAACAGGAAAAAAAATCCTCACAATTGCATTGTTTGAGATTTGCTACATATTAGAGAAATACTACAGTGCAGTATTTCCGACAGCAGTAGTTTGCTCTGCTCCTTGCTGTTAGCTGCTGGCCCAAATCTGCCTCTCCAGGAAGATGGTGAAAAAATGGGCAAGCTGCACAAGTCTCTGGCCTATCGCAAGGCATGGAAAGCAGCTGGAGTTAATGGAGAAGAGAGAAGCTAAACAAAGCAAAGGCCGGGCTGTACACATGCTGTATTCTTAGGGTAAACAAATCCTTTAGCAAGCATTGTGTCTTGCTGTTCTCCTTCAAAAGGAGGGGAGAGGAGGAGAAGGAAGTGGAGGTGGTTCAAAGGAATGAGGGCTGTCTCAAAGGGAAGTAAGAGGAATATGCTCATGCTACTGTTTCAGCAAGTTACCTTGCATCTGCTGACTTGCATGCGGGGGTGGCAAGCGCATATGCGTGTTCACCCCTCAGGGCCTGTGAGGAGAAATGCAAATTTAACTTTTTTATCTCAAGTGAATGCAGTTTCCTTTTTTTTTTTTTTTTTAACTTGCATATGATCATTCCTGAAGATTAGGTCAGTTGGTAGCTGAGCCTTCCCACAGATGAAAGGCAAATTATGGCAGAGCTGATCGTGGGTCCTGGGATACCTCCTCCACTAGTTTAATATGTGATGATACTTCAAAACATAGTATCGTGGTGTTACCTGAACAAAAGAGGATGTAAACATTTAATAGAAAGAAAAGTTCCCAGTTCTTGGCTTCAAAGGGAATATTAAAACATGCCTTCTATGACTCCCTTAAAAATGTCAAAAGGCAATGAAAAATAACTCATTTAATAGTTTATTTCAAATCTTCTTGTGTTGAAGCCTCTCTGAGTTCAGAGTTTTTTTTTTTTTTAACAATTCAAGGCTTTTTGGTAAAAGGCACGGTGTAAATTGAAGTTGTGTCTGTAGAGGAACTGTACGAGTAGGAAAACCAAACTCCATTGTCCTGCCTATATAGGTATATAGGTCTGACTCTCAGGTAGAAAGGGGCACAGTGCCAAAACAGTCAGCACAGTGTCAGCAATTGCAGTACTATAACATCTCTCTGGTCTTGCTCTCTCCGTACAGCTGAGTCCCTAAAATAGCCAGTTTGCTGCAGGGACTGTTTAAAGCAGTGGTAAGAATTTAGTTCAGTGGTAGAGGAGTAGAGAGGGCTGCTCCCCTCATCCCATTCCCACAGTCTCTTGTGCTGCAGAAGCAATAGAGCAGGTGAGTGCATGTAACGTGGTCTTTTGGCTGGCAAGTTTTTTGCCCCTTTCCCTGGAAGAAATATGCTCCGTTAGTACAGCAAAATACTATTTTATACATATAGTGTGTGTATGTATATAATGTAATTATATGTATGTAATTCTGTCTGGGGTTTTGTTCCAACCTGTCAACCAAACAAGCAGGACTCTCATCCAATGGTGGATGAGTAATGCAATGAGCTGCACATGGTGCTGTGGTTCACCGTGGATGCTATGCTCCCTTTGAGCCCTCCACTATGCCACCTCGCCTGAAAACTATTCTGCTGATGGTGTCACCTTCCAGGTTTATATTCTCATGGCTGTGACCATTTGGGCTCATTAGAGGTTGCCAGACGCTTCAATAAGAACAAAGGGAGTTCAGTGTCCTACCCAAATTTCAAGTTGGTAATTACAGAGTGTCTTTCTGAATGCCTACAATATTGGTGATTCCTCCTGCCTTAGTCTCTCAGTTATTTGGTGTGCTGATGTAGTATTGACCCACTCCTTCCCAGATGCTATTGAATCCTTGTTGCTACAGGAATGTGCTCACTGCTTCTCTTTCCTTCTGAAGTCTGTAAAGTACTCCAGGACCTGTCAGTGTAACTGGCACTGCGGAACTGCATAAGAAGTTACTGGTGTTGATAAAAAGGTGGGTGTGTAGGATGGCTGGGGCTAGCCCTGCCACAGGGGAGACAGATGGGACTGCAAGAGACAGAGCTAGAAATGTTCCCAGCTCTTCCTCCCTGAGGTTTCTGATGGTGCTTAAGACAGCAGGGCTCACCAGCAGCCTGAAGGTAAGGTGTGCATCTGCTGTGCTCCCCTTATCCCTCTGGGAGCACCAGCAAGATGTTTGTCTCCAAGGGAGGGGTTCCTCAGCTCAGTGCATTGCTTATCAGCCTCTACCTGGAGGCTGTTGATTCCTTTTTACCTGCTGAGATTAGTAATCCTGCTGGCAGGAATATTCCCAGCGAATCCATGAACTGCACACCAATACTGATAGGCCTGCCAGGCAGACTGGGGAACTGCTCCCAACATCCATCTGTCTTAGGAAGCCAAGAAGAGCATTTCATGGCCCTCTGGGGTTGGCCCATTCCCTTCCACCCCTTTTGCCCATTTGTGGAGTCGGCTATAGAGGGGGAAGCCCTTGTTCTCCCGGTAGATGTAGACACCCGTGATGGCGTTCCACTGGGGGCTTGGCTGCACGCCCTCCACTGGGAACTCCTGCACCAGCTCCTTCTCCTCCTTATCAAGTGCCACAAATCCAAAGAATTGCTTCACATTCTTTGCTGCCAGGATCCTGGAGTGGACTTCAGCTGTGCGGCGGAAAAGCTTGTCCTCGTTGGAGCGGTACTGGGCCCAATAGGCCTCCTGCCGGTAGCTCAGCGGTGAGCAGCAGTGCTTCAGGCACTTGGTGAGGAAAACCAGGACGGCGACGATCCCAATGAGCAGCCAGCCAAAGAGCTGAGAGAGAGAGTTTGCGTTAGGGCATGTCAAAATGATTTTACCTGCTCCATGCAGCTCTGCTCCCAACTTGCCTACCTGGGATTCATATCTCAGCCTCCGTGTCACCTCATCCCGGAACTTGGTGAGGTTTGCTGGCACGTCTTTGCAGGGGAATCTCGCCAGCACCTCAGCCCCAAACTCAGATGGGAACTTGTCCAGGGTGGATGGCCTGACAAACTCGCTGAGGGCGCAGATGTAAGCCTCCCCACGCAGCAAGGAGATGACTGACCAGGTGACGGGTGCCACGGCTGCCCGGCCCATGATGGAACCGAAGAGGAGGAAGGTGGCGGCAGTGGAGAAGTTCTTGGTGCCACGCTTGTGGCACTCAGCCACTACGTTCCAGGTGTGGTTGTTCAAGATGACACCGATAAGGAATAGTGCCAGGGCTGGGACACCAATGGCAGCCAGCCCATAGATGTAGTTGCGGGCTGGAGAGCAGGGGCAGTGGAAGGCAACAACTGAGAAGAGCTCCTCGCTGCCCACTGTGCCCAGAGCCACCAGGCCATTAAAGATCATCACGTCTTTGCTCTTAAAGAACAAGGAGAGGAAGCGGAAGTTTTCAGCGATAAGGGCAGCCATCTTATCCTGGAGATGGAGAATGAGAGGAGGTGCCTACTGCAGTGGGGGGCTGTGTTGGCCCACGTCCCAGCACCGAGGGACACGATGAGGGAGTGAAATGGCCTTGGGATGACTGAAATGAAAGGGAGCACAACACCTTCACTGCAGTCACTGATAGCTGGTGTCCCAGCCTCTGGAGCTGGCTGCTACCAGGGATACTTCGGAATGGATTGAAAAGGAATTCAGCTTAAGCAATGAAGGAAACCTCAGGCTCCTCAGTTTTTCAATAAACTGTCCAAGAGCATTTCTGTAGCAAAGATTACCAAGGGGACGATCATTTCTACCCTTGTCATTAGTACGTTCATAGTCTTTCGTTTGGCTTTAGTCACATCCCACAGAAGCGATGACCACTGGTGTTGCCGCTGGACACTTATTGATCTCCCAGGCCTGTAATGAAGGAGGACGCTGTGTTACTGGGGAAACTGGACCAGAGCAGTGGGGCATGGATGCATCCCCAACCCTGCCAATGACTCACACTCTAGCCCTCCCTCCTTAGACCTGATGAGTTAATATTTAGTAAAAGCCCGAAGTATGCCAGGGAGACAGCAGGAAATGAGTCCCATGGGTGCTGCAAGTTTACCTGGTAGGTTTGGGTACAGGGAGATGCTTCATGGGAGGATCAGGTTGGAGAAACATTAATGGGAAAGCAGCCGCTAGTGGCTGAGGACCTACTGGAGGATGGTGTCCTGCTGCTCTGCATGTGCCTTCCCTTTTACTGCACATAGTGGCAGCTGGCCCCATGCTAATGCAGTCCTGTTTCTCCATTGGGGGTCTCTGCAACTGGGCAAGGGGCTGCTGGTGCCAGCAAGAGATATTACTTTCTGGGAAAGCAAAGCTTATTGTGATCCAATGTACAAACACTGAATACTGATAGAGCTGGGCCTGAAATTACATAGAAGTTCCTGCTAGCAAGGGATGTGGTAGGATGATTCTCTCCCACAGTTGCCTTGCTGTCCCCTTTGCAAGTGTTGCTTAGCTGATTTCTTTGTTTCCTTTGCATCTGCTCTGCACCCCTGTGTGGTTTAATTTCAGGAAGCTTCAAGTCTGACAAAGCCTGCAAGCCTCGGGGTTTGCTGGAGGCATGAAAGACCTGGACAGCCGACTAACAGTCCCTGGTGGTTTGTGCAGCACTGGCAGCATGCGTATCGTTGTACAGAAGTTCTGGGGGAGACCTGACACCCCAGCACAACTGTCCCAAAATCCAGGGTGAGCTATCCCTGTGCTAGCCCCAGCTACAAGGAAAAGGCTATGGGGGCGTTTGTGCAGGTGAGAGAAAGACGCCATAGTTCATCCTCCTCTAACAGAAGCACCCAGTGCCTTTAATACCTTCCTGCATCTTCCCAGGTTTCCATATACAAAACTCCCTCCTTAAAGCCAAAACCCGCAGCCACGTGACAGCAGCTCCGGCCTGCAGTTCTGGCTGCTGTGCTTTGTGATGCAAGCAAGAACACTAAAGCTCCAAACTTGCCCTGGTGCATGGTGTTCAAATCCCTTTTATTAGAACAAGCTGATAAGCAAGGCTTTGCAACGTCTCTTCCAGATCCTGGTACCAGGCAAAGCAAAAAGAAGAGGAGCTGGCAAGGAGCATGCTATGTTGGCCGAGGGGTTACCCTCGCTCTGCTGCTGGGTTATGATGGGAGAGATGGGTGGGTAGGATGGGAGGGGAAAAGATGCTTTCAGCAAAAGACTTTTTTAGTAGGCAGCGTTAGTCTTTTCCTGAGACATCTCTGAAAGCAAGTGAAAAAACGCCATCACTTACTTGGAAAGCCGTTGAAGTCCTTCTGGAACTTTGTCTAGCTGGTTTTGCTCAGGCTCCAGGAGTGGGGCTCTCCCAGCAGCAAGGGGGTGAGCAGCAGGGAGGGTCCAGCTGAGGCCAGGAGGGTGGGCGAAGCAAAAGCGGGTGAAGCAGTATTCAAGTTCGGCAGCTTCCTTTGCAGTGTGCCCTGGGCTGTCAGCTTTTGGGAGGAGGGAGGGAGGGAGGAGGCTGTTCTTGGGGCCTGCGCCTGGGTGGGGCGATGAGCAGGCGCGTGGCTTCTGCTGGGTGCAAGACTGAGGTTGTGCCTTTAAAAAAAAAAAAAAAAAAGAAAGGAAGGAAAAGCCGAGAATGAGTCAGTGGAAAAAGCACGTTGGTATGTTTCAGATCTGCGATGCAGCTGTGCAGAGGCTGGCCGTGGGGAGGACGGGTTTGCCTGCAGGACAGGAGCAATGGATGCCTGGATGGAATGTGAGGGGGAAATTCTGGAGCCCCTAGTCTGGTCTGGATGTGACCCCCATGCTCCCTAGAGGATGCTGGTGGGACCGAGGCTGGAACCCATGGGAATGAGGATGGGACCCCAGCTGAGCAGGTTGGGGCAGTGTGGGAGAAGCCCTTTCCTCGTCTCAGGTGAAGGGGAAGGGGTGGAAACTGCTGTTTTTGTGACTGAGAGCTGGCTGAGCCTGTGGGGATAATGCCAGTCTGGCTGGGTTTTCGAGAGGAGCAGGAACCCATCACCACAAACTCTGTCAAGTTTTGCTTCTTGCCTCTGAGATGGACCCACTCTTGTGGATCGAGCAGAGGGGTGTAATGGCTGCTATGCAGTGCTGTGGTTTGCGTGGGACAAGCCGTGTGTTTGGGGCTGAGTGCAGCCCATGAGCTGGAGATTGCAGCCATGTTCCTGTCTGTCTCTGCCTTTTTGCTTTCTACTTCCTCTGTAGACTGATGCCTTGCTTTCTCCTCTCTGCTGCTTGTCCCTTGGCTCCAGTTCCAGCCTGTCACAGAGACCAGAGGCTCTGTCCCTTTTCTCCAGCCTCTTTGGCACTGTGTCCCCAGGGTTAAGCTCAGTGCTCTCATGATAATCTCTTCAGCACAGGCAAACCTTCAAGTAACACTCACGTTCTCTTCTGCCCAGAGCAAACCAGTGCTAAGCCAATGACTGTGGTCCAGCTGAAATCTTTGTCCTGAGTACTCCTCACCCTCCAGCCTGGTAAGGCTCTAGCCTTACCCCATCCCTTTGTGCTGGCCCTGGTTTTTGCAGCATTGCAATGCCGGAGTGCACTGCATGCATGGTAATCCCGCAACTCCAAGAGCCCCACTGCCAAACATACTCTGTGCCAGGACTGCAGCCTGTGGGAGCCACTCTGCATCCCCCGGTGAGGGGTCTACTCCCACCAGTGATGAGATATGTCCCCAAAATCCAGAAAAGCTGCTGCGACAAAGTGTCAGCACAGGAAGATCACCATTCCTGTTCTGCAGGGACTGCCAAAGTTGCTACATGGGACAGAGCTTTGATCTCAAAATCTAAACTGAAACTCCAAAAGCTTTTCTTTGCAAATGCACGTAGGTTCCTTGGTATGTGGATGGAGCCGGCTGGCCCCGCATGCTGATCACAGCTGTAGTGGGACTTGGGGTACAGCTTTCTTTGTGAGCCATGAACAGTGCTGAGCTGCAAGTAATGGGAGTGGAAACCGCCTTTATCTTTTAATCTCCTTTGCTTGTAAATCAGGTTTTGTGTCTATTAATTTCTGGGCAGGTGCTTTAATTACAGTTTGGGGTGTGAAGATTAATGATAAATCTGTGTCATGCTCCTTTCTCCCGGGAGTCAGCCACACTCAGCCTTTGACCATGGGCTGGTTCATGCTACAGAGCAGACCGAAGAATTCCATTTTCGTTTTGTCCTTTGTTCTTCTCTCCCCACAGCCTCTGTGGAGTTAGACACCGGTAATTAAGGTTTATGTTCAGAACAGTCACCTCAGTTACCAGTGAGCCATAATGGGTTAGTTTAAACAAGAATGCGGTAGGAGAAATTTCAAGGGGATGAGCATTTAGAAAGGGATGCAGCATGGGTAAAATTTGTGTTTCTAAAAGCTTTTTTTCTCCTGTGTGCTGCTAGTGCAATGAGAGCAAGGAGTGAATGGAGAGATTTCCATTGCTGCCTCAAGGCCCTGGGTTCCGTCATCCCTGGGCTGTATGGAAATCAGTGCCTGCCTGCTGTTGCAAAAGGTTGGTGCTGCACCCTGCAGCCGTGTGGCTGACCCAACTGTTCCTTCATGGGCTGTGGCTGGCCCAGTGCCAGTCCCACATGTTGCCCCAGCTCCTTGTCCCTGTACTGAAATAAAGAAACCCCGATGATTTTATAAACAGCCTTTATGACTTGTGCGTTGAGCCTGAACAGTAAGCCTGAGGTATTTATTTGGAGCTGGCTTCTCAAACAAACACCTGGGCTGATGTATAATGTTCGTCTTCATGCTGGAGAGGAATCCAGGTGAAGCTGCAAGAATGGAGCATCCTGCGGAAAGTTCTTGGCAGGAGGGTCAGCCTGGCCTCCATCTCTCCTGGTCCAGGCACCCCGTTTCAGGAGTTTCCCCTTGAGCCGTACCCATGACACCACCGCTTCCCTCGCAATGTAGGATACCCCTTTTCAGGTTTATCTTTGCATCGCCTTTATTTTAAATCTTCTCGTGGCCTGGAAACTGTATGTGTGTGTAGGGGTCAGTGCACGGGGGGGCTGATGGGGAGACAAGCAGCCCAGCTTGATTCTTTACTGGGGATATTGCAATGCTGCCCAAATGCACAGCAATCCTTGGTGTTGCAGGGAGCTCTTCCCACTCCAGCTCTGTCACAGGCCATGAAGTGCATGTGAAGAAAGAAAGGAAGTTTTGCACATATGCGTCAGCAACTGCTTCCACACAAAGCTGTGGCATGGTGCCACGGGATGCACAACGTGCCCCAGCATCCCCAGGGCTCATCTGTCACATCAAGCCTTGGCCAGCTGCCTTGTTCAACCCAGAGCTCATTGTCTGCATTACGCAGGCTGTAGGGCTGCATATGGAGAGCAGATGGGGTCACCTGGGTACCAGCGCTGCCCTTTGGGTGCTCGTGTACCCTTTGGGTGCTCATCACCCCAGCCAAAAGTGTGGCTCTGCTTCTGCTCACACCACGCTGTAGTAGACTGCAGCCTCCCGCCGGGGAGCAGGGGGCTGCCATTCCCCAGCCCAGCCATTGCTGCTGTGGGGTGCAGTTGGGTGAAGGTGCAGCGGGGGCTTGCACCTGTGCCAGCTTTTCAGGGCTGTGTTCATAGTGCCCCAGTCGGTGATGCCTAAAAGTTTCTCTGAAGCTTCCCCAGCATCTGTGGGGGCTTTTCTGGGTGGGTGGCAGTGAGTTGCCACCAGGTCTTTGCTCATGCTCTGGAAGAACTGCTGGATGCAGACCTTGGCAAAGCTCTTGGCATGCTCTGCACAGGTCTCATCAAACAGCTTGCGCTCAATGTCAATGTAGTGGGACCAATACCTGCTCTTCAGGAAGACAGTTTGGGTGAAGCAGGGCCGGAGAGATCTGACCAAGAATGCCAGCGTGGTCATCAGCAGCACGAAGCACCAGCCTAGGGCCTGTGGGGATGAGTGGGAATACTAGATCCATCATGAGCAGACCATAATAACCCCTTCTTCCCAAGCTTCATTTCTCTTCTAAAAATAGGAATGATTCCTATCTGTCCTAAGGAATGCAGGGAGAGCAACTTTAAAACAGAATACAAGTGACGAGAGAATATTGGACCATCCTGATTCTAGCTGTGGCCAGAAGCAAAGAACTTGAGAAGAATTAAGCACAGGACGAGGAGTTATTGGCACTTTTTCATCTGTGGTTACCTGGTGTGGCTAATAAACACAAGCAGCAGAGACAACTGGTTATCAGCCCCTTGCTTACATGAGCTATAACTAGTGCCCAGAGCAGCCACAGGTTAACAGTGGGTTACATGAGGTGGTGGCAGTCATGGAGTAACAACTACATTTACTCCTTCTGAACTTGCCCTAAATGACTCTTGGTATACAGCTCCGCTGTGCATCACCATCCTGGGCTGGTCAGCCTGGACCAAGTGGGATCAGTGGTCAGGACATGGGTCCTTGCTCCAAAGCCCTGCCCCATGGTCACCTTCTGCTGTTCATGGGAATGCTGTCAAGGTGAAACCTGCCACTATTGGGATGGAGCAGAGGGGTGCCTGTGGTCAGGGAGCCAACACCTGGACCAGGCTTGGTGGAGAGGAGTCCGAGAGGCTGCTGTGAAGGGTACAACTTGTCCCCCTGCAAAACAGCCCATCTCTCCTCCTGAAGCTTTATTTCAATGGAATCCCCCCTTTAAGACAGAGCTAAGGCTGTCAGCACCTAACCCTAAGCCATCAGAGAGGACATAGCTGTGATGCCTCTTACCTGTGAGATGCAGCGCAGGTACCTGATGGCCACTTCATTGGCGATGAGCTCCTGCCCGTCGTAGATCTCCTTGCAGGGGATGCGGGCAAGGACTCGCTTCATCTCTCCCTGGGAGAGGTTACGGTGGCTGGCATTGCCCAGGGCCTCCATGGGCAGTGCAGTGCAGAAAGCACACGTGATGCACTTCCCATCCAGCAGTGTCACTGACACCCAGACAGCTGGGGCAATCATGGCCCGCTGCGCCACGGAGCAGAACATGTAGCGCAGGACAGCTGCATCCTTCCTCCGCTGGCCCTGGGGTCGCCTCCACTCCTCAGTCAGCATGGACACGTTGTTGTTCAGCACGAAGCCCAGCAGGAATAGGATGAGGGGAGGCACTAGGAGGACGCCCAGCCCATAGGCCAGGTTGTAGCGTGGCAGGCAGGGACAGTTGAAATCAAAGGCTGAGTACAGCTGGGCGCTGGCCAGGGCCATGATCCCACAGATGCCGCTCATGAAGGACTCCTGGTTGGACTGGAGGAACTGGAAGACCATCCGAAACTTGTCCATCTTCCTCCTGAAACAATTCCTCCCCTATTGTGGTCCAAGCTGAGTCTTTGGTTTATTTCATTCTTTCAGACCCTTTCTGCAAAGATGGACATCAGCAAGTCTCTATAGAGTTCAGCAATTTACTTACACACTCTGACAGCCCCAGTATTTAATGCAGAAAATGCAACTTTTTATTTCCTGTTTATTTTGCTGCTTGCAGAACTTCAAGGTTTGTGTCCTTTCACTCTTCCACGTGTCCCCGGGACCTGGGTTGTTTCTCATTTGCTAAATCTGTCTCCATTCTTCTCTATGTCCTCATTTCTGCAGTCTCCCTGTCACCAGTCCTCCTGGCTGCTGGGCACAGGTGCTGCCTTGGCTGTGCTCTGCCCAGAGCAATCTGTGCCCTGGTAGGAATGGGATTTGCTGGTTGGGCTCTGTGAACCTGCTTGCAAATTCAGCAGGGCAGCTGAGTGCCTCCCACGCTGGACAGGATGCCCCACCTCTGCTCTGCTAACATATGTAGAAAATGGGGCTTCAGATTTTCCTCCTCAAAATCGGCATCAGCCAGAGCTTAGCTTCTACAGAACAAACCAAAAAGAAGTGGATTTTATTGCTGCTCTCATCTTGACTCCCATCTCACAAAGCAGCTTCGGAGCACCACATTTCACCTTCAAGCTGCCCAAAAAATACCGGAATATTTGGACTCTAAGTGGCCTTAAACATACTGCTGCAGTGCTGACCACCAGCAAGGCATTCACTCCCTCCAGCCTGTCACCACATGTGCTACTGACATGAGTGTCAAAGTGGTACCACCACAGAGGTGATCACAAAGCACACTGGTAACACCCAGTGAGTCCTAGCTTTGCCTGCTGCAAAGAGGTTAATTGCATGATCTCATCAAACGGAAAGAGATTTGCCTGCATGAATACAGATGAGGATTACTATATCTCTAGCTAGGAGAGCCAGCTGGCTTCTCTGCTCACCTGGTGCGTGGCTTTCTGAAGGGCAGTTTACATCAAAGCTGCCATGAATCAGCCTTGTAAATGCAGAGAACTATTTTTGATCTCCAGGAAAACTTTCATTAAAGATGAATGAGGAGCCTGAGTCTGTTTGTTGTGCAGCAGCAACAGTTCTCATGGAAGCCAATAGCAACTCAGTAGGGATCAAAACAGGGCTCATATATGTCAATCTTGATCTCTCCTTATTTTTGTGAGAGAGAGTCTGTTTTTGTGAACTTCCAGCAGGAAGCTCACTCCAACAAATTTTCTGTGCAGAAACAGCATGACCTCATCTGCTTGTGCTTTGGAAACCAGGCCTGGCAGAGGTGGTGCATGCCCAAATCCATCCCGATCTGGGGTCCTGCACCTGGGTGCCCAGTTAGACACCATAACAGGGAGTTGCGTAGGGCTCTGTGTGCCCCAGTGAATACAGGAGATAGAGAGGAGGGACAGGAAAGTGGTCATGATTCCCATATCATTGGGAACATTGATGGCGGGATGGGGAAATCTGTCACTGCAGTCAGCATCACTGTTTCATGGACTCCTGGTGGGTGAAGGGCCCCGAGGACTTCAGACACATCTGTACTCTGGGCGTTAGGACAGCCCCGAGAGACAAAGAGCTGCTAAAGCTTGTTGGTCACCCTCTCCCTTCCTGCTGTCGTATGAGAGCACAGTTTCCTAATAAAGCAGGTGGAAAGGGACCTCTGGGCATCACCACTGTAAGACCAGTTGGAATCCAAATATTCCCCCATCTTTTGGCCAGCTTGAAGGAGCAACCTGGTGCTTCAATGCTGCTTTTTGAAATAGGAAGAGAGATGTAGGACATAAACAGCAAGTCAGGTTTTAACTGAGCCAAACTTCTCAGGAACATATCTGGAACACAGACTACTGTGTGCGTAATCTCCAAAATTTCTGCATCTGCATAACAGTCACAGTACTTATGCACAGTACTTATAGGTCAATATGCAGTACATTGGTAGTACACACATACTTATGTGCTACCAATGGCTACTAACTCCAGAAGTGGGTAGTTTGCATGAGCATAAATGCCTAATTTGCACTTGCAGGTGTCCAGGTATGAAAATCAGATGCAGAGAAATAGAGAGGAAATTGTGCCTGGCTGCAGTAAGTTTATGTAGTTGTGTTGCAGCTAGATCACTGAAAGCTCTGAGCAGCACATTTATTTTTGTTGGTGACTGATCTACTGAACTTCAGCTTGAACTGGTTACCAATGAGTTTAAACTGATTCAAAATAAGCTTCTCTTAAGTGAGAATATGTCTCCCTCAGACTGGTTTCAGCTAAAAATAAAAAATCCATATCCAACACTCAACAGTCAGGTGCCTAAATCAGCACAACCAACTGGTCAAATTAGGTGATCCTCCTGCTGTGATAAATGTTGGGGTAGTCTCCCCTTGAATGTAGCCGGGTTAAGTCACTTAGAGATTGTGGTCAGCTGGTGACTGATCAATAGGTCAATATGTCAATAGATATTAGGTCAGTAGTTCAAAGGTCAATGGGTCAAAGGTAACCAGGCCAAAAGTCAATGTGTATTAGGCTAAACGGTCACTAGGTCAAAGATCAATAGCTCAAAGGTCATTGCTACCTGCACTGAAGGACTGTTATGACAGATTGAATCCAGAGTTACAAACTAAATGAGCATCATCAGCATTGTATGTTGATGGTCCATTGACTACAGGAATGTTATGTGTGTATCAAAAAGCAAGATAGATGATGGTAATTAGGATGTGTAGAAACTGTGGCACCTGAACATGATGTAAAAGGTATGGATTAAAGGGTGGATCTTGTCGTGAGTCCCGATCAAAAGCTAAAAAAATCATTGGGTCAAAGATCAGGGGGTGAAGGTCAAAGGCCAAGAGGTCACAAAAAGACTGAGTGCCTGAGCCATACAACTTTTCTGACAAGGACCCCCCTATCAACCAGAGCTACTCTGTGACTAGACTGATCCTCCTGTTTCCTCCCAGCACAGCTAATAAAACTACCCCACACCTCCTTCTTTGCATTTTGTGGCAACTCTGAGATGGCTTAAAGCCTGAAAGCATGGAAAGTAGCATGCAAAGTAGCATGCAAAGGAGAGCTGCAGACCTCGGGACTGAGTGAGGCTAGGAAAATCGCTGATTTGACTTGTGTGGAGTGGTGAGTCTGCAGCAAAGTTCAGGGTGAGATTTGTGGTCTCATGCCTGGTGATAGTAAACCAGAGCTGAAATTCAAAGTGCGATGTTTATTTTGAAGGAAAGCATAGCAATCACACCCTGGAGCTAAAGAGCATGGGAAGAGCTCTGTGCTGATCCCAGAGGGCACTGCACACACGGCTTGGGGTGTGCCTGGGGTATTTCTGTGGCATTTCAATATCTGGCAGAGCTGATTTTTTTAAATCAAAGTCAGAAAAGTTCATAATGGCATGAAAAGATGGGGAACAGAGATGAGGGAAGGGAGAGCAATGCAGCATGGGGTTTGCAGTAAGAATTTTAATGCAACCAAGCAGCACTGCTGGACAGAAATATCAGTCAAACCCATATCATGATAAACATGTAAAACAGAGGCTAGAAAGAGTGGATGAGAAAGTAATTGGCATTAGAGGCTCAGAGCTTACATTCAAATGGTGCTGAAACTAAGGATGGTTATGCCCAGAGATGTAAGGATGATCCTTTGGGTAGATTGGTTTGTGCTAAAATCTACAAGAAGTGTGTAAAAACCAGGTGTGTCCTGTCCACGGCATGATGCTGGTGCATGCAAAGCCTTCTGAACACCAACCAGCCCAGCCAGAAGGGCTTTGTCACAGCTACAAACTCTTCAAGATAACAAAAGCACAGTTCAGAGCCCTTGGATGAGTATTGTCGTGAATGCTGACTCCGGTGATTCTGGAACTCTGGGATTTTGGGAGCTGAGTCTTACTAATTCTGCTAGGATGTTCTGCTGGTTGCCCCAGAGCCCAGCCTTTGGACCTGGGGTTCTGGAAGAAGAGGTGAGCACTGTGGCCATCCATCTGCTAGACACACCTGGATTGACTTCAGGACAACCTCCTCTTCACATATGGGTGTGCTGGGTGAATTTAGACCTGGCACTGCAGCTATCTGCCCAGGGTGGAGATCTCTCTTGCTCCAGAGGATGTCTGTGGATCGCCTGCCTTACATCCAAGGGAGGTTTCTCATAGTACCACATTTTCAGAAGTTTGTTCACCTGATTGTGGTCTGTGATGCCCCGGAGAAGATCTTCCTCTCTCTCATTCTCTCCAGGCAAGTCAAAGCTGTGCTGTCTGATTTCTTTCCGCATGCTTTCAAAGAAATGAAGGATGCATTGGTGAGCAAAGAGCCGGCTGTGCTCACAGCAGGTTTCCTCAAAAATCTTCTGCTCGATGTCGATGTAGTTACTCCAGTGACGTGTCTGGAGGAGGGCAGCCTGGTTGAAGCAAGGTGTGAGCCAGCGGGCAAGGAAAACAGCTATGATGAGGATCAACAAAATGCTCCAGCCGAGGGCCTGGGTGATAAGAAATAAGCAGAGGAACAGGATCAACATAAGCATAAGGACAGACACAAGCTGTTTGCTTGTACTGCTGAGAAAGGACTTCGTGTAATTGTGCATTGGGACTCCTGTCTTTATCTGTCCCTTAAACCCAGCTCCTGAAACTGCATTTAGGCTGAGAGTGCTGGGGAGGCAGTCACCTCTTCCCAGTGAATACATGACATTTATCTGTGCATCAGTACTTCAATAGAATAACTCTTTGCAAGAAGTCTGGAGCATTTGTTTTAAGCATGGGAGCCTCAGATAAAGGGGATTTGATGCTCTTCTGCTGGCACCCACTTATCTCCACTGAGAGCCACCTGCAATCCATACATGCTCTGAAGCCAGGTGTCCCGCTCTCACATTGTTCCTGAACAAACTGCTTTCACCTGTCTCAGCTTTCACTGTCCTTAAAGCAGCAGCTCCTACCTGCCAAGTTAGAAAACTTTGGTTCTAAGTAGGCAGGGTGTTAGCAGGCTCTGCTATTCTTCACAACCTGCTTTTTATTAAATGGGTTTAGAATGTGCTGGTTCTTTTAGAAGCAAAATTATGTTAATAAAAAAAACAAAACCAAAAACTTTCCTTCCTTCTTTTTCTCTTCTGAGGTGACTTTGGAGATTGTCACTGAGGGCAGTGGTGTTTTGGGGTGTAAGACAGCAAAGAGCAGCCCTACTCTCAGCCAGACCACAGCAAAGCTGTGCTGAATGAAGAGTGGGTGCCCTGAGCACATCCCTGCCATGGGGCTGAGCTGGCAGCCACTCACCTGGGACCAGCAGTGCAGGTACCTGGACACTGCCCTGCGGGATGTGCTGTTCCTCATCAGCTCATCCTCCTTGCAGGGCACCCTGGTGAGCATCTCCTGTGCCTGTGCCAGGGTGGCATTGGCAAAGCCCACAAACTTCTTGGGGTCTACAGAGCTGCTGAAGGCACAGATCAGGCATTTGCCATCCAGGAGGGTAACCACGATCCAAACAGCTGGGGCAACCATGGCTCGCTGCATGATGGAGCAGCACATGTACCTGAAGCAAAAGAGAGACAGGAGCTCAGCTTCTCTCTGAGAAATCCCATTTCTTCAAAGTCATTCTCACTGTGCTGTGTGTGACCTCTGTTCTGGACAATGGTTTGTCTGTAAAAGGGTGAAACTGGTTCTCCTTGCCATTTTACTGGTATGTCTGCAATAACTGAGCTGAAGGGAAGGAAATCACAATGCTGTTGATAAAGAACAACCACAATGGTAATGGTACTCTTTTTGCACATACAAGCATATCATCTTGCACATTTATGCCCTGGTGGAAAACCCATGCATGCACTGACCATGTCCCAAACTCCACACTCGTGGGGCGAAGTGTGGAAATGAATTTAGAATAAGTTGACTTACCAGGAGGAAGAGAGATACAGAGAGAAGACAGGATAGAGGAGAAGTGGAAGGGAGGGCTCTGCTCCTGGTGCAAACCCCACCTGATGACAGCCAGGTCCTTCCTCCTGTGTCCCTGTGGCCGCCTCCACTCCTCCATCATCACCAGAGATTGTCTGTTGAGGATGAGGCCACAGAGGAAGAGGGCGATGGGGGGCACAAACATGATCCCCAAGCCGTATGCCATGTTGTAGCGGGGCAGGCAGGGGCAGCTGAAGTCAAGGCAGGTATAAATCTTTACACTAGCCAGGGCTAACAGCCCACAGATTCCATTCATTACAGACTCTGAGTTGGACTGGAAGTACTGGAAGATCATCCGGAAGCGGTCCATTCTGCTCTTTTAGCCAATTCTTCTCCAAGGAAACTGTTTCCCTTCCTTCCCCTCTCTGCTCCCTTGGGGATGAAGAGAATGGAAGAGGATGAACAGCTTTCAAAGCTCCTTCTTTCACCCCGTGCTATCTTCTAGTATGGCAGTTGGTAGTTTCTGTATGCGATCAGGGGAAAGGAAGCGAGTCCAATTTGCTGGTCTTCGCCACAGCTGCCACTGTTTCTTTTTGGTGAAGCAGTCCCCCAGCCCTGGGAGTACAGGAAGGAGGCAGGAAGAGCACGCTTGGCTTTGAGCCCACCCCATTACCACTCAAACAGATTTCCCTAAATGAAAATTGCCAGAAAGGACCAACCCTGCAGTCCAGCGGCTGCGAGAACTGATGGCTTTCCCAATCTGGAACGGCACCTTGTGGCAAAAGCTTTGTACTGCAAAGACATTTTTGGCATACTCACATCAGTATCTGAGACCTTTGTACTGGGGCAGCTCACATTTCCTATAAATGATGCTGGTGTTGAAGCAGGTGAATGATGAAAGATACCACCTGGTATAAGAGAGGGTGTTGTAGTGAGAAAATAGTTGTGTTTGCTTCTAAAGCCTCTGCTGGTGTTGTGTGTCGTGCAGCTCTGCCTGCCAGTGACACTGCTTCCAAAAGGCTTTAATGCTTGTTGGGATTCTTATTTAATGGCTCTGTTTATGTGCTGACTGGGGTAGGGAAAATTTTACATGTGTTGTAGAATGATTACTTTAGAGAAATCATTTTGCTTTTCCAGCACTCCTGAGCAAAAATATAGAAAAGGCTGAATATTTCCTTACAGCTAAAAAAAAAATTAAAAAAAAAAATAATAAAAATGAGAAGAGTAGCAAGCATCCTCTGTCCTCTGCATGATGGAAGATGCAAGGGAGTCTTACTTCTTCAGAACAGTCACCTTGCCTGGGTGTTAGAAGTCTATAAAGAATGTCTTGTGGCAATTATTGTGCACAGCTGTGATCTGGGGTCTTGCCAGTAATTCCAAGCTGAAATGAGGGGTCATTGAATCGCAGGAGAAAGATGATATTCCTTTGTTTGTCGCAAAAGGAGTTTTCTAGAATGAGAGAGAAAGAACCCTGGAGATAAGTGAATTGTTAAACATGGGCAAATGTTAAAAATACCTCTCAAAACCAAAAATGTGATTATTTAGCTTTCTCTTGTTTGACATGGGCGCTATCTTCTGAGCTAGACAGCTACTCTTTTACTGATCATGTTCAGAACTGCTCAGCACACTTTTATACACCATGTGGGACAGACATCTGGTTTTGGCCCAGGTAGCAAAAATGCTGAATCGCGAAGTGATTGAACAGCTGGGGGGAGGGCAGGGCCAACCCGGGGGAGCACAGGTGCAAGCAACAGGTGCAAGCAATGCTCCTGAGCAACTGGAAGGCGTGGAGCCAGGATCCCTTCCCAGACCTCATTTAAGGGCTGACAGTGGAAGGGAGGGGATTTTGCTGGAGATCCCTGTCTACTGGAGGCCTTCCTAAGGTAAGCAATTTTTTTTTTTTTTTTTTTTGTTTCTACATTTGCAGCTGCAGTGTTTGGGTTTGTCTTTGTTTGCTGTGTCTTAGAACTTTGCCACCCTGCTATTATTTCTGTACTTTCCATCACATTATAGCATTACAGCCCAACACCGCAGCATCAGAGCACTGGCAAAGGGATGGGGGCACCTGTCCCTGTATTTTTGTGGGTGTAAAATAGCATTTATGGTTTCATGGCCTCTTTATGTAAGATGATGGAGAGAGTGTTGTTATGGGCACAAGAAGCCCCTGCTCCATAGGTGAGAGCCGTTTTGGTGTGGCACGACCTTCTTGCTTTGGGGAAAAGGATGAATTTACTGATGAAATTTGTGTTGATTGTTTAAAGTAGGACAAATTTTGTGGGATGGTGTGGTCAGCTTGGTGGCTGCTTTGCAGTCCCCGTGTTGTTCCAGGATAGAGTTGGCACCCAGGAGTAGATATTTCATCCAGTTCCTGGTGTGCTGGAACCAGACCATGGCCACCATCTCCTATGATGAGGGAGATCCTAGTTTACCTCATTATGAGTTGTTTGCAGTCATTTATAACTTCGATAAAGGAGCCCAAATTGTGACCCTGCTCCTTTCTGTGTTTCTGCTCCATGTGGTGGGGACCATCTGAGTGCTTTTGCTGAGCTGAGCACTTTCCCCAGGTGAAGCAAATAATGAGTAACAACCACTAAATAATTAATGAGATGCCAGCAACAGATGGCTTCGTTTTGTGTTGTTGTTCTTAAGAACTTATTGTGTATTGCTCTCCTGGCCATTAAAGCTTAACTTCTTGGTTTATGTGAAAGCCTTCTTTCCTGATCTCTGCATTATCCCAACCTTGACCTAATTTGCACTATTTCTGACTCAAAGAGTTTTTTTTTTGAGGTCATTTATCTGCTTGGCTTTGAGCTGATGTTGCAGCAAGATCAGTTAAGATGGAGTCTCTTCTCATCTCGAGAGTGAAATAGGGAATACAGTGGAGAGTTAGGGAATCAGATTGATTGCTTAATATCCTGGCTTAGTGATTTTTCAGACTTTTCTGATCTGCTAACATTTGCACATCTTTTAAGGGAGGTGCAGACCTTCATAGCAGATTTAAGGATGCTGACATTTGACTAGCTTGTCTTGTTATTTTTCTCAGACTCCAGGCTCTGGCCCTGGGGAGTCTACAGTTTGTTATCAGTGGTTTTCAGCCTGTGAATTTTTATTGATGCAGCAGTTTGTCTTCAGTGTGTAGAGATGTTATAGAAACTGCTAAGATGTTCAGAGGGGAATATGGCTTGGGTGAGGAAGCCCAACTTGGTGTGGTGACCCTGGGCTGGGCAGCCCTTGGTGCTGGCACAGTCCTACTCTGGTGTCACTGCCTCCTTCTAGGCCTTCAGTACTGGAATCATGGTTCCTACACCACCAGTTGTATCTGTATAGTTGTTCATTTACTAAAGACCCGTAGGTAAGTCAAGGCTAAAAGCTGGATCTGTTACTGTAGTTTTTTCCATCTTCTAGGGAAACTCTTGGTGAGTTTGAGAGCTCTCAGTGTGTGAACTTTGGCTACTCACATCTAGTGTTTGGGCTGCTTTGCTGTCATCCTTCACCTGGCTGCTCCAATCTTATTTGATTTAACCTGGTTGTGTTTCAGTACTACCAGACAAGCTGTGCTGGATCAGGTTTGAGTTGAATAAAAGGAAAAACAGCTTATCCAAAAGAGTGGTTGGGCACTGGCACAGGCTGCCCAGGAAGGTGGTGGAGTCACTGTCTGTGGGGGTTTTCAAGAAATGTAGAGGTGTTACTTAAGGATGCGACTTAGTGGGCAGTATTGGTGGTGAGTAGATGGTTGGGCTAGGTGATTTTAGAGGTCTTTTTCAACCTTTATGATTCTATTTCAGTCAAGAAGAGATGTTATGGAAGGAAGTATTTTCTGTTGCCACCAACAACTCAGGCAGTAACCATTTAAGTTACTGGATAAGCCTCTTGAATTTACAAGGTGTGAACCATAGCACAGATTTCCTAAAGCTCTCCTGTGGTGACAGATATGTTATAACATTAATTCACCGTTCTAGTTGTGATCAGACTTAACTTCAGGGCCTCTGGGGTGCACAAATGATGATGTATGAGTTCACTAGAGACTACCTGATTAACGTGACAGATCATTTGTAAGGAGTGATACTGTACTTCTGTAATTTGTACCTTGAGAAGGGAAGGAGTTTCTAAAATCAAATTATGAGGAATTTTCACTTCCCCTCTCCTGCCCACACCACGGGGAAATATCTTTAATTGTGGCCTTCAGAAAAGCTGGCTGTGTTCTTGTGGCAGGCACAGAGTTATGAAGAAGCGCCCTGTCACTGCTGTGGGGTGTGGTGCGATAGAGCTGGGGCTTTAAAACATCCACTGAGCATGTAAATCTGCTGCTTCACAGTAGCTGCAATTCATCTGCAGGCAACATTAGAGTCCTGTTTTGTGAAGTTGCCTTGTCACCCAGCTCTTGCCCATCCCTGTGTACAACAGCTGCCTTCTCACATCATTAATAGTCTTCTGTGTGCATTTATGTGGTTTATAGAGGGCTGAATGTCTTCAGAATGTGCAGAATGTGAGCGCTGTTATCTGACTGTGGCAATTCTGCCTTCTTCCAAGGAAAATAGCAGCCTGCCTTGACTTCTCAGGTCTTTCCTTTTACCAACAGCTGACTTACTCTGTGATGACTGATGAGTTGCAAATGATCCTTGTGGCAGATTTCATCTATGCTTGGTCATGATAAATGAGAAACTAAGATATCCTAGGAAGATCAGGATACTTGGACTAATAGCACAACTTTCCTTCACTGTTCAACTCTTACTTGTCTCTATCATGCTCTGATTTTGCAGACTGCCTCTGAGCTTATGAATTTCAGAGCACAAGATCTAACAGCTGCTGGGAGGAAGAGGTGGCTGCAGGTTGCTGTGGGTTTGGGGCTGCAGTGCTGGCAGCTGGTATGTCTCTGCTGACGGCACCTAGGAATGTGACTGTGAGAGAATTCACACGTTTTTCAAAGAAGCAATCCCAAGAAATCAATGAACTTATCATGCAGTGATTTGGATGAAAAACCAAACAGCCATCCCAACCCCAGCTAGTCCCTGTAGACTGATAAGGACAAAACCATGCCGTTTCCAGTTGGTTCTTCACAAAGCAACTCTGTCCTCTGATCCTCGGAGCACAAAATACCTTAGGAAGACAAAATTAAGGACTGATATCCATAACTCTACTGAATTCTAACTGTTGTGGACTCAGCAGAGAAATGGTTTTATAGGGCATGTAATTTTCCATATCCTCTGCGTTGAGCCAAATCCTTGTGGTCCTGCAGGCGATGATTACCTGCTGTGCCTTCTGTCTTGCAGAGGATAATCATCTCCTCGCTTTCCTTTTTGCAATGTCCTCTCTCCAACCACTCCTGTGTTTTTGAAGCAAATAGCTGGCATCGCAGTGTGTGGGATGATAGGATCCTGTGGCATCGTAATTACCACCCTCTGCTCCTTCATGCTTTAATCAGGACCCTCTGCTGGTAAACACTCCAATCTCTTCTCCTGTTGCTCTGTAGTGGGTGCCTGTCCCTTTGAGATGCTTCTTTAGAGCTCATTAAATTTACCTTTTTCTTTAGCTGATGGCAGCCCCCCTCTCTGCAAAATAACATGCTATAGTGACATTATGGAAAATACCTGAGGTTTCAGCCAGGATCCCTCAGCAGCCTGTGGTCAAGAAGCTTTCTTGCAGCTCATTTCCCAGCCAAAGAACAGCACCTCCAGCATCTTCAACCTGCTCAGTTCCCCCCTACCCTTCCTGGTATTTACCCCATTTTCACCAGCCTCTCCTTTCCGTCTGATCTCTTGCTTTTGTTGCTGAGAGCTACCCTTGTTCCTTATGAGTAAATCTTTGCATGATTTAAGCTGATTTTTGGGAGGGAACAAGCTAGCAAACAGTGGCTATGAGACAACCACAAATTTGCTTTGCTGCTGCTGGTTGCCAGGAGCTGATTTTGCTCTGATATTTGCTGGCTCCAAACCACAGCTTTCTGACCTGAGCAGTGGAGCAGAACCATTAGCCATATAAGTGCAAGGCAAGGGTTGTATTTTGGATTATTTCAGATTATCAAATTCTCAATCTCTGGGTCTGGTATCATCACTGTTTTGCTAACTTAAAGTGAGCTCTGGAAGCAGAAAGAAGCATTTCAACCCATTTCTTGCTTTTAAATTCCTTCCCAAAATGAGGTTAGGTCCCACCTCAAAGGGAGCATTGTAAAGATGGAGAAGGTGAAGGTAATAACTCTGAGACTCTGGAACAGGCTGCCCAGGGAGGTGGTGGGGTCGTCATCTCTGGAGATTTTTCAAGACGTGTAGGTATGGCACTCAGTGACATTGTCTAGAGCACTTGCAGAAATGGGCTGATGGTTGTATTCGATGATCTTTGTGGTTTTTCCAACCTTTATGGTTCTGTGAAAATGCCTGTCTTGGCAGTTGGCCGTAACTGCTAGCGATGCTGTAGCTAGGACTTTGACCTTTTCAATTCGTGGAAAAGAAGGTTGAATGATGGAATCATAACTTGTAAGCATCTATTTTGGCTGCTGCATCAAATATAAGAACATCTAATGAGCTCCACTGGCATGGAACTCACGTATCAGCAAACTCAGACTGAAAAGGAGCAGCAAGCTTTAATACACAGCCATTTAAACACTGTAAAAAAAAAAAAAAAAGTCTAATAGTGGGGTAGACTTGCAACTTTAAAGGAGATTTTGCTTTTCAAACATCTTGCAGACAGTGAGAATATCTGCATTAATTCTTAGGCAGATAAGCAAATTTGCCTTTTGAATCCAGTATGTAAAACTCATGTTAGAGACTTTAAGAATAGATGATAATGTCAGGAGTGTGTTCATCTGTAGATGAGAGCTGAAAATATCTATCTGTTGATGTAGTGAATAATGCTGCCTGCAGGATTGTAGTGACAGCGTGAACAATGAGAGTGGTGTGGCTAGAACTGGAGTATTTATTCCTATGGGAAGGCAGTGTTTAGTCCCTATGTTCACATTCATCAGAGCCCAGTGATGGCATCTGATTTCATATTGTAATATTTTGTGCAGACTGGAAATCTGGAGAAAAGAACAGATCTGCCAGCAACATTATTCAAATAATCCCTGCTGGGGACTTGTGCTTCTTTTCTGTTCTTTCCTGGTTTGGTTGTGCATTTTGAGATTTGTTTTGAAATGCACGTTGGTTGTCAAGCCAGAATTAAGGCTGACATTTGCCTGTGGGGTTTGTCTTCACTGCTGGGGCAGGATTGTACTCTGGTGAAATAAAATAAAAAAGAATAGTTGCACCTGTTTTGCTGAATTCAGCAGTCCCTCGTATTTTCCTGGTGAGAAGTGCTTCCCATTGTGAACACATTACAGGCTGTCTTTGAGAATCAGCAGGACTAGGCAATACTAATCTTGACATTTCTGAAGTTCTGGCTGGTTCCCACCATTTGAGTCAAAGAGTAAAGAAAAACTGTGACTTCAGATGCTAGCAGCAAGCTGCACATCCATGGTCATTGGTGTTATGGCCTCTGTAGACTGGGATGAGAAAGGTGACTGCTGTTATTTCCAGGTCCAGTCAAATTCAGTGCAATTAGATAGGAATACCAATGGAGGCCAGGAGGGAACTGAGCAGTCAATAAAAGCATGGGTCTGTGTCTGGGGCCAGGAGCTGTCAGCAGCCCATCCAGTGAGGAATGTGCTGTGGGGGAAGGATCTGGACCAAAAAGGTGTTACAACATCACCAGTCCTCAAATGCAGTGTAGTTGGGAAATAAAACCATAAAATAACTTTACCTGTAGACAAAGCAACAAATACTTCAACAGTTAACTATTGGGTAGCATGCCAGAGTTCTTCCTTTGACAATCTAAAGCACAGGTGTTGGGGATGTCAAGCACATTTAGACACACAGTCTAGTAGCCCTTAACATACTTGCCCTTCTCTAATGGGCCATGTTTCTAAAGGTTTGTTTTTCACTGTTTTCCCCAGGAGGCTGATTTCTTGGCAGGATGCAACATTGGTTAGCAATGACCCAATTAGAAATTTGAGCACCTCTGCTGTTAATTTGGGAAGTAAACCTAATTAAAAGCAAATATTTGGATGCAGAAATAGGAATGGGATATGAGATTTGCACTAGTATCTGTCTGCTCCTGATTTGTTCCTGCTTTAACAGAAAACCATTTAGGTCTGCAAAGATTGTGGGATTTCCTTTGGAAGGGAAATATCCCTCAGATTTCGATCTTTCACAATGTTCTGTGTGCAACTTCAGTAGCAATGTCCACCATCTTGACCGTGATGTTGAAATGACTGCAGAGAAAGTCTATTGACAAAGGAATTGTTTTGAGAAAGAAATTACTCAAAAGTCAAGTGAATCAATATGAAGACCACAGCAATGCTGGTAAATCTATGGAGCTGGTAGAAGCACCTCAGTGTGCTGGGGGAAGTCTGAGTTGTCATACTTCTGGGAGTAGGGGGCTGGTCTGCCTGGCAGGCAGTGGTACTCTGAAGAGAAAACCAAAGAGCTGATTACTAGCTGTGCTAAAATCCAGTTAAATTCCTCTTGTAGATCAAAGGATCCTTTAAAGAGGGAGGAGCTGATTCCTCTGGAAATAACTCCTGCTCAGCACAGGGCTTTCATGTGAGTGGTAAGATCTGACTGCTAAGATGGTACAAATGTGGTTGTTCTCTATTGCTTGGAGTTTTTCCTCAGTGGGAGGAGGCAGAGTTTGACTTGCTCTGATGTGCACATGGGGCTCAGCCCCAGTGTGGGGAGCACAAGAAGCTTGAGTTAAAAATGACTTAAGCCATCCCCACCTAAGTGTTGAAGCGCTTTGGGTGAGATTTGCATGCCAGAGCTCAAAAAAAAATGTGACCAGCAAGTCTAACAACCCTATTTATTCTACCCTGTTGATAGCTGTCTCCATGCTATTAATTTTGAACATAGTTCATGGGAAACATAGCCTACACTTTGTAAAATGGCTGATAGAAATGTGAAGGATCTCTACGTTCTGCTTGTCAGTGCAGGAATCAGACCTTTACTATGATTTCTGTCCCGTAAGTAGATGTGCATTGTTCATTAAAATTGAACATCCCAAATGAAGCAAAGGAAGTGATTTTCTTACTTTTGCTGTTTTCCTTGCTCTCTCATGTAGAGCTGTTATTGGATTTGTTATGGAGCTTTTCATACAACTGAAAGAACAGGAGAAATTAAATGATGGTGAAATAAAGGTGTGTCTACAACTAACTTGATCTAAGTCCATATAAACCCATTTGGGGAGATGTGTGAATGGTCAGAGCTGTTTCATTCTACACACTACAGAGCCAGTGTGTCCTGAAGGATGGAAACTTCCTTTCTTCCCACTCACAGAAAACATATACCTGTATTTCTTATGAAAGAGTTGATACATGGTTTAGCTATAAAGATCACCTGTTATGATTTCCTTTGACTGCTGTCTGAGTGTTGTGTAAGTGTTGGTGAGGTTTTGCATCATCAGTCTCTGCACTTTAAGCTAGTATTTCTAGATACATCTTCTAAAACGGTGCTGAATGATGCTGTGAAATCTGTTGTCCTTTTGGGACACAAAACTATGGACAAGAAGCTGGTCACCTGTGACAGAGAGCAGCCTCTTGTCACTCTGTTCCATCTTGATTCACAGTGCTGAGTTTGTGTGTGCCCCATCTCATCCTTTTACCTGGCACTGCTTCAGTTTCAGAGATGGCAATGATGGGGACAAACTTATCCAACACAGCTGTTGCACTGTGTTTTGTTTTGGGGTGACGCATCATCTGATCTGGCAGTAAGCAGAGTCCTGCCTTCAGCACAGGGGCAATCTTTCCAAGTGAAGCCAACCACTGTCAAAAGAGGAATTGTTTACATAAATATGAAACCTGACTACTGATAGTGCCATTTTGGGTGAGGAGAAGAAAGGAGCGATGAGTTCTGGGCCATCAAGAAGGCCTGTTCCCAGCTGCCTTTAATTCAGGCAATTAAAAAAGCAGCCAAACAAACTAGATATTATCCCAAATAGCACAGTATCTCCCAAATCATCTTTTTCTCCCTGCAGCATGCAGATGTGTACGTTGTGTGGAAGAAAAAAGCACACCTATCCATGCCTGTAGAAATTCTGATGCTAGGCTGCTTATAATTTGGGCCAATTAAACAACATCCATCTTCTGCAGGTTCTTCAATATATGAGGCAAGGAACTAGATGAATGTATGTTTGAAGTTGGCAGTGCCCAGTGCAGCAAAGCTTGGTCTGGTCGTCCTTCTCTAGCAAGATCTTCTCTCACATGACAGTAGATGCTCCCCTCGTGCTGTCTCGCTGCTTCTCCTCCTCCAGTCTCTCTGACATATGCTGGAGCCGAACAGCTGACACTCATCCTTGTACTTGGCTGTTGGTTAATTTTTGAGAGTTCATGGATGTTCTCTTGACTTAAAGCAGTAGGTGTTCCATGAGCAGATGAGACTGTGCAGCATTTTTCTCCTCACATTCATTTATAGTGATAATTAACATGTTAGCACCTTTTGTGGAGCTGATGCTTCTTTCAGATAAAATTTGTGAGTGGGTTGCATTATCTTGATTTGACCTCTCAGCACAGACTGCAAATTGAGTGGTCAGGTGCCTCTGCACGAATACAGGAAGGGAATGATAATGCAGTGCAAACTCACCCTGCTCTATCACACAGTGTAGAATCATTTGAGTTGGAAAGGACCTTTAAAGGCTATCTAGTCCAACTCCTCTTGCCATGAGCAGGGACAGCTGTGGCTAGATCAGGATGCTCAGAGCCTGGTCCAGCCTGCATCGTCTCCACCAGATCTGCATTCCTTGATGGGGTTGGTGCCCAGAGATTGCATGCCTGTACTCAATTCCATTGATACCACTCATACTAAGAAACCATGTTCTCGCTTACTGGCATGGAAGTCCCACAGCTCTGGCAAGCTGATTAAAGGTTCTCTGTTGCTGAAGCACAAGAAAAAAGCAAAAACCCAGAATCAGTAAGACCCTCTTTTGTCTATTAAGGGCCCCTGTAGCAAACTGTATTTCTCACCCTGCCCAATATTTTCTGCAGGGAGAGCTGACACAAGTTGGCAGGGACAGAAGCAGCCTCTCCTTGTTCCTTATCCAACCAGAGCATGCACTAATTCAGAGGCTCTTTGACAAAGTGAACCAAGATCAGATCACAGCAGAACCTTGGTGCTGTCTTGTATTCCTCCTTGCTTGGCCCTTATGGAGTAAGCCCATCCCCACAGTGTGTTCCCATAGTGAGCAGTGTGCATGATGCATGCGTGAGTGCCTGTGATTTAATGGATGACTGCACAGGGATGCTCCCTGTGTGATTACATGGATGTACCCAATGCCTACCATCCAAAACTGGAAAAAAACCTCCAGAAAAGTCCTCTCTCAAGAAATTCAAGGACAGGCACAGAGAGATTACAGAGAGGGAGGTGAGACTGCTGACTGCCAACAATTAGATTCAGCAGGATAGAAGGTGTTGTATGGCAAAGCGATGGGGAGCTGCTCACCTAATGGTAATTCCAGCTGTGTATTTGTAGCTGAAAATAGTGTTCAAAGGGGATATGAACATGAACAAATAGTGTGACTGTCCCACTTCTGCATGTGAGTTTCCTGCTGGTGGGTTCACTGTGGGGCTGGAGCAGGACCCAACATTCCTACAACACCTATCATTGAACAGTGTTTGAGAAGCAGCTCCAGCCCTGTGTGATCGTAGTAATGCCTGACTGGTGTGATCAGCCTTCCAGGGAGGAGGAGGAAGGGTGCAACACTGTGGCACGCAGCTCGCCTGTATTGCAGAGCAGGGCCTCATGGTTCCAGCTAGCCTGTCCCGCTGCATGGAAGAATAGTCCTCGTCCTGATGTCAGCATTAATTTGTGTCACACATCTTCAGTGTTTCTTATCTCTTACCAGTCAACCTCAGAAAGGCTTTCAGAAGTTTTGTATTTGAGCAGTTTCAAAGAATAGTGCTTTTTGGTCTTTTGGGCGGAGGCTTCATGGCAGTAACAGTTTTATTGTGAAAATATTCACCTGTAGTCTGTGATGTGGAGGAGATTTCCTGAGATTCCCTCTGAGGAGGCAAAGTGGAGGTGGACAGACAAAAATCACCTTTTGGAAAGCAACTGACCAGTAGAAATGTTTTTCAACTGGAGGAGGAATGAGGTGTTTTCTCTGACAGTGCTGAGCTGAAGCAGTTCTTTGCCTTCAGCATCCACTGACAGCCCAGGCGAAGCTTGCAAAAGCATCTCCAGAACCTACAATGCTCTTTGAAGTGAAGCGAACGTAAATGTGCAGACGCGCGTCCAACATGGGTGTTTCATCGCTGGTCCCGGGACCCTCCCACCCCGTCCCAGTCCGGGGGCCGAGCTCTGCTTCCACACGTGTCTCCACCTGTGGCACCAGCCGTGGCACATCTGGGCTGCGCACCCTCTCCCTCCCGGAGCGAAACAGCTGTCTCCATAGCGACGGGGAGCGGCGGGGGGGCCTCGGTGCCGCCGCCCCGCCCCGCCGTACCGAGCCGCCGCGGAGCCGAGCGGAGCCGGCGCGGCTCCGCGGAGGGCAGCGGCAGCGCGGGGCTATGGGGACGGCAGCGGGGCCGTGAGCGCGGCCGGAGCGCCGCCCCCTCCCCGGTACCACCGCAGCTCCACGGGAGAGACCCCGCGCGGTGCCGCCCGGCTCGGCTCGGTTCGGTTCGGATGCGGCCATGGGCAGCCGCTTCTCCAGAATCCCCGCGCTGCCCCGCGGCGGGCAGGGCCGGCTGCACCGTGCCCGTCACCACCACCTCAAAGGTACGGCACCCCGTTTGCGCCACGAGGTGGGATGGGCACCCGGGCAAGACGGCAATCCTGCGCCGTGCGGGGACGCCAGTTTGGGAATAGCACCCAGAGCGCCACTGCGGAGTGGGATGCCCTACGCTTGGCACTCCACATGCGGGTGCCCTTCGTGTGCGGCCGCGCCCCAGGAAAGCACGGGGACAGCGTGTTGGAGGTGACGGAGCACCGAAGTGTCCCCAGGTGTCTCTTTGCGAACGATTCCTTTGCCTTTGTATCTTTTCTGGGTGCTTCAGAGATCTAGCTGTGTGGTGTGGGCTGTCAGTCCCGTTTGCAGGGGGGCAGGGGATGTATGGGGCATCCTGCCCAGCTTCTGTGGTTATCCCTTTGCCGAAATCCTGGAGTGCCATCAGGACGCAATCAGATGGAGCTGACTTCTGTAAGGCGAGCAAGTGGGAGAGACTGCCGAGGTCTTCTGTCCCTGCCCTTTTTTGCCCCTTTTTGCTCTAACAGAAAATAACCTGTCCTTCTGGAAGGGGATTTCTTGGGCAGCACTGCACACTGCGTGTGGTTTATGCGACCTTTTGTTAAGCACATTAATACAGAGAGGCACAGGATGATGGGGAGAGGATGTAAGCAAAGAGTAAGGCAGGTGCTGTTCCCACAGCTGTTTCAGATGGTCAATACTTGTTGCATCTTCCCTGATGTTGTGGGATTTTCACCCACCAGTATGGGAAATAGGGATGTTCTCCCTCATTTGTACTGAGCTTTTGTATGCTTCTTTGGTATGGTTGAGGGGAGTGGAATGGGTTAATGATGAGCTGGGCAACTGGTTGCCATACAGAGGGATTCTCTGGTTACCCTTTCCTTCCACCTCTCTGCTCCCTTCCTCTGTGCTTGGATGGTATAGAGAAGTTGCGTGTGCTGAGGGTGATTATACCACAGCTTTCTTAATGGCTGTGCGAGGAGATGTGAGGAATGCTTACTGTTCTGCCGCAGACAGTAGCTGTACTTAGAATTAAACCTGCAAGGAGAGGGTACTGAACTATGCATGGTGAACCTTCATCCCCTGTCAATGCAAACCGGAAGGTACATGCGATGCTGTAGTAGCTGGTGTGCAATTGTAAAGTGCCAGGGAGGATTTATCTCTATGAATCGTGCTGTCAGCTAGAAGTCTTTCTGGAGCAACCTTAAGCAGATAAGAATTTATAAACTGGAGCCAGAAGGAGCACTGCCACTTAATCCATTATCAGTGGCTTACGTGAGCTTTCTGAGATGCTCTGTATGGATCACCTGACTAGGGGTCCGGGCGCCCCCCCCCGGGCAGGGCACGACTAATGGCACTTTTGTTTGTCTTGTTCTTCCTTTAATTTCCATTTTAATTAAATTCCTACATGTGCCAAGGCAGCAAGTAGGAATGTTCCCTATCTGTAATGTAGCAGAACAGTAAAATCATTTTAGTTTTGAATAAAGAGTAAGATGCCTTTGTTGTAAAAAATCAAGCAACTGCCAGGGACAGTATGTGCCTTTTCTGTCTTTTTTTTAAAACCAAAATGCCTCAGGTTCTACATTTAAATGCAGAATAAACAAGTCTGATTGGATCTGACAGGTTCCTGTAAAATGGTCTGGAGGCAGAGCAGCGAAAGTACGAATGTCGCACAGTGGTGTTACAAATCTGCCATTTAACATTTGGTAATGTGCATTTTAATTGAAGGTCCCTGGTTCTGCCTGGATGCCTGGCTCTGCAAGGGGCACAGAGCTTTGTAATGCGGTCACAGAGCACTCTCCCACTCAGTGCCAGGGCTGATAGGCTTCTTCTTGCTGAAAAAGCTGCACTATGGTGATCTGGGGGCTGTGAAGTCAGCTTCTGCCTTACAAGCTCATCTCTGCTGTGTAAGAAGATCACCATGTTGAGTAGATCTGCTTCCCACGTACAATGAAAGTTTTTATGTTTTCTTTCCTGCTTGTCCTGCTTAAAAATGTTTCTCTTTAATTGAGCAGGTCTTCTGAAGGCCACGTGATGCTTTTGATGGTACTAAAGGTGTAACACAGAAATAAAATCTGGAGCTCCAAGCTGATTGTTTTAGAGCTGCTTTCAGAGCTGGGTAGTGCTTAAAAAGGGATCTGCCCAGCCCTTTATGGAGGGACTTTGAGTTGCTGTTCAAAAGAAATCGCTAGTTGCAAGGATTTTAGGACCTCTCTCCAAGTGCTCAGTTACCCTCAGTGCTGTTTTCACCGTTGTGCCTGCAGGCTTTAATCAGAGAATCACAGAGTGGTTGGGTTGGAAGGGACCTTAAACCCACCCAATTCCAAGCCCCCTGCCATGGGCTGGGTGCCACCCACCAGGTTGGGACCCCAGGTGGCCTTGGGTGGCTACAGGGATGCGAGGCCAGTGTGGAGGCAGTGAAAACTGAAGTCAGTGGAACAAGAGGCATCCAGGACTTGAGCTGTTCAGATGCCACAGCCCTGATTAGGTGTTAACCTTAAAGTTAACAGCCAGTGGCTGGAAGGAGGTCCTCATTTGATGGTATAATGATGAGACTAAAGTGACATTATTGTCAGCATTCCTGTGAATTCTTCACTTCCCATAATGCAGATGTAGCTTGGGGTGATAGAAGGTGACCCATTGTTTCCCTTTTAATGAACAAGAAATGGTGATTGTCTGATAATGATCTCCTTATGATGTAGACTGATAACTCCAGCAAATATTTGCTCTCCACCCTCCCTGAAGCATTGTTTGTGACTGCCACCAAACAAGGTGTGTGCAGCTGTTTGGTGTGGAACGCAGTGTGGACTGCATACCCTCTCTGGGCTGTGGTGCTGCTGTTCCAGGATGCTAGGAATGATTTTTGCTGGTTGTTGGGTTGGAGGTGAGGTGTGGGACCTCAATTCCACCTCCTTGGCTCTGTGGGGAAGTGGCTTTATATCCTCACTTGTCCTTCATGTCCTCAGTTGTAACGCTTAGCCAGTTCTGTGGACCGCAGATCAATATTACATTGTAGAAGCTAAGAGGCGTTACTGTCTCCTCTCTTCAGCCTGCCAGGCAGGTTTGCTGCTCTTTCCTGATCCTCCTCTTGCCTCAGAAGGCTGCGCTCCATGGTGAGTGACAGCCTGCGGGATTTCTTCCTATCATTTTTCTTTCTCATGGGTTAATGCACCTGTGATATTTATGGTAAAGAATGCATGCACTACAGTTGAGGCAGCCCGAGGTAGTCAGAGACACTCTTCTCAGCACTGGCTGATTACTCATGGGTTATTCTCTATTATTTGCATGGCAGCAGCATCTGGAGTCTCCCGTGGAGATTTGAGTCATGCTGGGCTTGGTGTTTCTGTGGTCCCTGCTGGAAAACTGCTCTGTACATGCTGCTCAGATAAATCTAACTCATGTGCCTGGCTGGTCTCTGCAGGATGCTCTGGGGTCTGTGTCTCTGGGGTACCCTGTGAAGCAGGCTGCTACCTTGGTGGGGCAGTTCTGGCCAGTGGGGATGCTAGTTATGATGAGATATACCTTACAGGCCTATGTAGTTTTTGTCTATGTTTTTGCTCTTGCTGTTCTGAATGTTATATGTCTCATTGATACATAAGTAAGTCTGACATTTTTTTTCCTTCTGCTGGTATTTTATGAGTCTCTGAAATAAATGCAGAAGATAGCGATCTGCCTGTTGTATGCACTGCAATAATTACATATTGTTGACAGGAAAGAATATTGCAATGCCAGCTCTGTTTCTTGCATTTGCAAGATAAGACCAAGTAAAAGGATGTGAGCAGCTGATGAATGTGGGGACTGGAGGTCAGTGTGCAAGCATAGCACTGAGAGAATGTTGATAGTGATGCCATTGGTTCACCTCAGCTCCCATTGCTATTGTAATTGATTCTTCCTCAAACTATCATTTCATTTTTTTTCCAGCCTTAGGAAGTCAGAAGGCTTGCTGTTCCAGGCTTTGATGGTTGCCTCCAGCTTCCTGCCCTTCTGCTTTCATTCTGCCTTGGGTTGTTCATTTCCCTCTGACCACTGGCGTGCCTGGTTTGTAGGTGGAAGGGTTAGCCTGGTTCTGGTTCTCAGGTTTATATGACCTTTTCTTAAGCACTCTGTTCTTTCCCCGTGTTACTGAACTTTGATTTATTGCATTTAAACTGCCTAACATTGCCCAGTGTTCCAGACACAGCGATTTATTGATGTTGCTTTTATTTTCAGTTTTCCTTTTCATGAGGTATAGGAGCCTGTTGGTGAAGCAGGTAATGGTGCAGCTTGTCAGAAATTTCCCAGCAAATCATGTTGTTAACAAAGCACCACATTTCCTAAGGGTAGACCTAGGAACAGGCTATTGAGCTGAAAATATTAGTCCAAGTCTTAGTAGCAGTTAGAAAAAGCAAATGTAATATTAGAAATTATAAGGGAAGCCAAACAGAAATAGAGGCCATGAGTAAATTATAGTATAAATCTGAGTCTAGTTCTGGTTCTTCAGGAGGGCAACAAGGGTGGATCAAAGGTCTGGAATAATTTAATGTAAGGAATGATTGAATAAGCTTGAACTCTAACCTCTGATGCAGAGGGGTGGTAAATGACAGAGATCTAAAAAAAAAAAAAAGTCCCAACTGACACACAGAAAAGGGACAGAACTCCATTTTTCACTATATCTTCCAGTACAAGAACCAGGAGGACATCCAATGGAGTTGGTAGATTTCAGGTCCCTTTGAACAGAAAGAGGCTGCAGCTATCTACAGTGGCTAGTAGCTCTCAGAGCTCATTAATAGTAGATGTTATAAGTGCAAAAATGGGTCTAATTTTACAGGAGATTGGAGGAGGTCATGAAAGAGGAATTCTCTGAAGTTTGCTAGGTACAAAGACCGCACATTCAGCTTGCTCTTACGGGCTTTCCTAAGACTACTCATATTCAGTTGATAGCAGCAATGCTGAGCTGAGAATTCAAAAATTCTCCACCCTTGTGAGAGAGGGAGCTGGGATGTTCAGAGATTGCAGTGATGGCTGAAGGCATACAGCTTGCCCCTGATGTTGGCCAGCTTCTAGCTGGATACATCCTCTTTGCTGTGAGCATCCCTGCCTAGATGCTTGCAGAGCAGTTCATCACCATGGCAGCCTCAGAGTCTTGCACAGAACAGATCATGCAGGCTTTATGTGGGAGACAGCAGGGATTGCCATGAGGTTCGTGTGCAGACTCCCACCGTGTCTCTCATGGATGAGACTGCTTCCTGGAGTTTTTAACAATAAAGGTGCTTTTGCATGGGTTGGCTTTTTTGAATAAGAGAAAGTAGTTTCTCTTAGCTTGCTTTGACACCCCAAGGGACAAGGGGTCTAAGTAGCCCCCGCTTTGTTTAGCTTCCAAGACTACTGAAATGCCAGATTTTGTGAAGAACTCTGAATCTGGGGAAGGTTTCTAATACAGAGGCTTGGAAGATTTCGGATTTGGCAGCTGTTCTTACCTACTGCTGCTAGGATAATTGCAGGAACCAGCTACTTCTGCATCACTGAAATTGTTGCCCATGGCAAGTACATGAGTACATGTTGTTGTGTTTACAGTATGTGACTTTGCTGCGGCTACTTGTTTCAAGGTGAAGATCCATGTGTTCTCTGGCTTAGGCTGCCTTGAAATTTTAGAACAGCTGAGGAATGCAGTTCTGAACTGTCCTGAGGGGTGGAGTCTGCAATACCCGTGTTTTGGTAGCACCTCCATCCTGCAGTCTCCACTTATGGCTGATCTGAGATTAACCTGATTGATGGCACCCTGCTCACAGTCAGTGACAAATCCTAAAGTCTTTTCTGACTTTAATCACAGCACTGTGCAGGTGCTTAGTGCTGTGCTGCAAATTGACAAATCCCATAGTAGTTTTGAAGACAGGAGCTGAATGTTATACTTGCAGCCTAGCAATGGTTAAAGCTTCTGCTGTGACTGCAACATGTATACGCAAACCTGATCTGCCTCCTAACCTAGCATCATAGGGTACTGCTGGCTGTGTAGCTGGAGATGAAGGTAGGCATGTGAATCATGTTTGAAGGTCCAGGTTGATGCATCTCTGGAGTTGAAAACTTGCCCTAGCTCAATTTTATCTCCTATCACTCTTGGGCATCTCCAGCTGGTAAAAGCAAGCTGTATATAAGATTCTAGTTCATGTTTGTACAATATTAGTTATCTGGCCTTCCAGTGACAGGATTAAAATAGGATTGTGTTCTAAAATTACAGAGTAGAGGATGCCATGGTGGCATTATGTGCCTACAACGCTGTTAGACAGCTTTGGTTTATCTCTGCTGAAGCATAAGAAAGGATTCTCAGCTCACTGGCTCAAACCTCAAAGCTATTTTATGCAAACATCTGGAAAGTAAATGCTAATAGTTCTCAGTCAGCTTCTCAGATAAACCATTGAGCATTTTTTTTGTTGGTTTAAAAAACCCAGTGCTTCACACATTGTGTAAACATTTTTTGGAAAACTAATACGAAGATCTTAGACAAAATAAATTCTAAAGTTCTGGCATGTCTGTCTCCGTTCTCTCTTTGTTCCTTCTTATTCAGTATTTGAGTTTCGTGCTGCTAACACTGACACTTCCAGCTGTTCCTGCATGTGTGGGCTTACACACATGTGCATGGGCATAGGCAGGGATTTCCTGCTGCCTGTTGAACTCATCACTTGACTGGTATGGCCAGAACACACACGCTGTCTAGCATCGAGTCTAGAGAAGGCTGGCAACTTGCTTGCAATTTTCCACTTGCATTACAGTCCTTTTGGCAGAGCAGTGGGTGGGGAGCTCTGTAACTGTCCAGGGCCAACTATTGCTGATGGGACAGGTCTGCGGGCTGGACATGGGGTGGCTGCAAGCATTCTCTGTCCAACGTAGGTCTGCATTTGCCTGGAACGGCTTTGCTTTGTTCCTGTCACGCATAATTTATAAACCTTTATATTTGACTTGGGAAACCACTGCTGCATATTTTGCTAGCCAGACCAAGAGAGTATGCTGGGAAGCAATTGCGTGAATGATGGAAGAGGGAGAAAGTTGATGAAAGGTCGTGTGAACAATTGAATTGAAGAGGAAGAAAGTTGATGAAAAGTTCCATTGGCCCAGTGGAAATGTTTGTACGCTTGGTGCATCTTTAAAAAAAAATCATTTTGGGTAATTGGAAAGGTGGTATTTGCTTTCAAACAGAATGCTTTGAAAATCTGTTGGGTGAGAGCAGCAAATAGGTCAGATTTGGCAGGTTTGGAGTATTTCCTTTCTTTTCTAACAGAGAATTCAGAAGAGGCTATAGGTCTTTTTCCTAAAGTGGAGGGAAAGATGGTACTTTTCTTCTTGGCAACAGTCGCACCTATCCTGAAAAGGCTTTTTTTTAGAGGTAATAGAATTGGATTTGGTAAACTGTGTTTCTCTATATGAGAGGTCTCAGTGCTTACATGCATTAAATTTTATGACAAATGAGGAGAATTCTTATCTGAAAAACATATTTACAGTCATTGAAAATACTGTATTTGTGCAGACAACTTGCTAAAAGGCAAATAAAGCTTTTCAGGATAGAATTTTCTAACGGGCTTGCATAAGCATTTTGGGTTATGCTTTGAGAAGAGGCCTCGTCCTACTGAGGTATGAAGTAAGAAGCTTGGCTCAGTGTGATGCTAAGCAGAGGTGGAAATGCGGGATCCTTTATCCCAGAGAAATTGATTAGAAGCACTTTTGAGGTAGTGGCTTCTTATCTGGGGAGCTGAATGAGAGCATAAACGTCCTTGTGAACAGCCTCTGTCTGGACATCCCTCTGGCTTCATTTTACTTGAAAGCTGGAGATCACATCCTGACCCTGTCAGAAGAAACGTGATCATGTTATGCTTGATTCATTCTAATTCACGTTGACTTCCCATATGTCAACATATGATTTAAATACCCCACTGATCATCTTTTATCCTCTGTTAGGCATAAGCTCTGCTTGATTTCCCTTTAACTGCTACTTGGATGGAGATGTGACTGTGTTTTGTGCTCTGCTGCTCATCAACACCATCTAATGTAAAGACAGTATTGGACTCTTAACTTGCTGCTGGACAGCTTTGGCAGATAAGTTGTGTAAAAGTAGATCCAGAGTTTATTTGCTTTCCAGATTACAACCTTTTATCAGAGGTTCAAATCTCTTTCTTGAGTGGTATCTGTGCAACTGTGTAATTGTATTAGTATTCTAAATTTCTCTTGTTTGAGCAACTGGTGCAATTGCATTTTTAAATATCACAGAATCACAGAATTGTAGGGGTTGGAAGGGACCTCCTGAGATCATCGAGTCCAACCCCCCTGCCAAAGCAGGTTCCCTACAGCAGGTCGCACAGGTAGGCATCCAGGCAGGTCTTGAACATCTCCAGAGAAGGAGACTCCACCACCTCCCTGGGCAGCCTGTTCCAGTGCTCCGTCACCCTCACTGTAAAGAAGTTCTTGCGCATGTTTGTGCGGAACTTCCTATGCTGCAGTTTCCGGCCGTTTCCCCTTGTCCTGTCTCCACTCACCACTGAAAAGAGTCCGGCCTCGCCATTCTGCCCCCCACACCTTAGATATTTATAGACCTGGATCAGGTCCCCTCTCAGTCTCCTTTTCTCAAGGCTGAACAGACCCAGTTCACTCAGCCTTTCCTCATAGGAGAGATGCTCCAGGCCCTTCACCATCTTTGTGGCCCTCCGCTGGACTCTTTCCAAGAGATCCCTGTCAAGTGTCAAATATGTCTGTATTTATATCTCACAGGATCACTTTGTCCATGAGAAATGTTTATCTTTTGTACTTGGCAAGTATTTACTGGGTAGGAGGGAAAGAGATGGTTTCCCACAGAAATATTGACTCCCCTTAGTGGACAGGATGCAAATAACTGTAAAAGTCACAAACTGAATATGTGTTTTATAGAATCATAAAATCATTAAGATTGGAAAAGACCTCTAAGATTGCCCAGTTCAATCATCAACCCATCCCCACCATTGCCACTAACTGCATCCCTCAGTGCCACATCTTCATGGTTCTCGAACACCTCCAGAGAAGGTGACCCCACCACCTCCCTGGGCAGCCTGTGCCAATGCCTCACCACTCTTTCTGAGAAGAAACTTTTCCAACTATTCAACCCAAATCTCGCCTGGTGCAATTTGAAGCCATTCCCTCTTGCTGCTACCCAGGAGAAGAGGCCGACCCCCACCGCACTATGACCTCTTTTCAGGCAGTTCAGAGTGGAAAGATCTCCCCTGAGCCTCCTCCAGACTAAACAATCCCAGTTCCCTCAGCTGCTCCTTGTAAGACTTGTGTTCCAGACCCTTCAAACAATTATATCCCTTAACAGATATAAAATTAAAGACTAAAAGAACCCAAATCTATGTGTATCTTTTATTTCTAAAGTTTTAGAGTTGTGATGCTAAGTAATAATTACAGACCCCAGTGTTGTACTCATCCACTTGAGACTTAAGGCCATGGTTTAGTGGGCAATATTGGTGGCAGGTGGGTGGTTGGACTAGATCATCTTAGGGGTCTTTTCCAACCTGTATGATTCTATGTCCTGCATTCATTTTGGCAGAAAGTTGTTACCTATGCTGCATGATTTATGGCCTGTATGGACAATTTGGTGCTCAGTGCATTGCTTTGGGCAATTGTTCTCAGCTTGGATTGACTGCATTGGTGGACTTAGCAGAAAGAGTAAAAATCCGTTCGCGATTTCAAGCAGAGAGGTCCTGCAGGTGGGACGTGTTGCAGTGAATGAGGTGAGCTGTGCTGTTGTCCGTGCTCTGCGTTTGGTGGCTGAGCAGATATCATTGGCCTCGTTGTCAGCCCAGTGTGAAGCCCAGGAGGAGAAATTACTGAATGATGTGTGGGAATGGTGACTGAGGGTAAACTCCCAATTTGGAAATGTTAATGTTACATCCATTATTAATAACCCCACTGTGGAAGAAAGAAAAAATGCTGCAAACCGAGCTGTGTCACAGGGAAGTGGCAGGCAAAATTAAAATTTTATTCTTGCCATGGTCTTACAGTAAAGATTTTGTGATACACACCCGGAAATGCCACTATAAATAGTCTCGTTATCTAATCTTCCAACTCGGACTATGACAGAAGATTACAAATAGGGAAACAGTGCCGTGTAGCTTTTAGCTATTCTCCTACTGCTTCCCTGGCTTCTGATGGAGCTTTATTGCCGTGCCCCTTGTAATTCAGATGGAGGCAACATTATTCACAAGTACAGCATGTCACTAGCAGGAGGAGAGTTCAGATAAAACCCAGAAGATTTATGACATAGTTTAGATAAGGCCACGTAGGAACTGGGAGGAGGGAAGCAGTAAGTCAGAGCCCAGCAGTGTTTCTCAGGGTGTGGTGAGAACATCCTCATGCCAGCTCTGCTGGCTCACAGAACATTGTGAAGATGGAGGTGCAGGTGGAAGGGATGTCACACCCTTCTTCTCCCCTCTCCCTGCCCTGCTGGGGATGCAAATGCTCAGTTCTGGCCCCTCCTTGGATCTCTACATCGCTTGTATCAGCGTACCTGTAGGCAGTGAAGAGAGCTGAGTCCTGGGAAAGGGTTAAAAATGCTCTTCTGCAGCCTTAGTACATAGACATGGATGACCATTTCCCACAGAAGACTGCTTCCTCAACCTTTATGGAGTAATAAAACCTTGTTATGGCCATGGGAAGAGGTGGGAGGGAGTATGGCTGTTGTAAAACCTTAGCCCGATGAGATTCAGACCATCCTCTTTTTCCTGTGTCCTGAGGTAGATTGATGTCTAGGAAAGTAAAATGATTCATTTATATTTTGCACAACTAAGTGGCAGGAAGACTGTGCTCATCTTCTCTTATATCCATCAGTTCCTACAGAGTCCATGTCATCCAGTTTTGCCTCCCTGAGAGATGCTGGGACTTGGACTTCCCTTGCATCTCCAGCCCACAGAGGCAGCCAGCAGGTGTTGTTCTCCACATCTCTAGCTCACAGCATCCCCAGCATCCTGCTGAGCGGAGGCAATCACATCCAGCTCTGCTGACTCACTGCCTCTTGCAGCCCTCCGAAAGGCATCCTTAAATAGTGCTGAAAACAAATGAGCCAGAGGACGTTCCTGGCTCTGCCAGGTTCAACTGAAACCCAATGTTGGTAGCAAACTGAGTTTTTTCCGACCCCTCACCCCATATTCTGGCATTTCAGCTTAAATTCCCAGGCATAAGCAATCAAAAGTTATGGATCAAAAACTTCCTGGGCATGGGCACTCTAAAGCTGCTCATCAGGAAGGAGAATTACCTTCTTGTGATTAGATTCTGCAAGCAGATCAAATTTGCTGCTGGAACAGAGGTTTTATATATAGTAAAATGCTCCCAGGTGTGCTTTTAGTAGTGCTTCTGGGTGCTAAGGATTGATTAACAAGAGGCACCCAAACCATATTATGGTTGAGGCAGAGCAGGGTTCTTTTGCTCTGATTCAGGGAGCTGATTGAATTCAGTGACAGATGCCAAGTATTTATGTCCTTGCCTGAGTTTATCTGTTAAATTAGAAAGTGCTAAAAGCTGGAGTTATTTTGGGAATAAATGCATTAAATAGTGATGGAGAGCTCCAGATCGGCATTGGTGGGATGGTATTTTATTTTTATGGATGCTTGTCCAAAGTGTATTACTCAGAACATCAGAATAGAAAGCTGCAAGGATAACACGCTGCACTCGATTTACACCAGAATACTTGAGCTGAGTTTGGAGAGTCCAGTGTCTGTCTTTGTGACATTGCTTGGAATCATGAATAATGCAATCACAGAATGGTAAAATCACTGAAGTTGGAAAAGACCTCTAAGATCACCCAGTCCAATCATCTACTTACCACCTACCAGGGAAAGTAAGTTGTATTTATTGTATATGCACAATTGCATATATTAGTAAGCAATTGTAATTTTTGCTGCAAGGTTCCTGGCAGTTGCAATAAGGGGAGAATTATTTTAAGTATGTTATTTAGCATGTTGATAAATGTCCAAACTCTAGAGAAGCTGTTATTTGCCTTGAAAACCATTGCAAACTCATCTTTTGGTTCCTTTTGCTCATTCTCCCTCCAACCAGTCATTTTTCTCCATTTGATTTATTCTGTAGTGTTGACAGTAGTGTGGGTTTTTTGTTTAATTTATTCTTTAACTTCACCTAAAATAGATTCTGACCTTTAATTTTGTTTATAGCTTGCATATAATTCTTTATAGTTTTAAATTTTTTTTTATTTTATTATCATCTCCTTTAATAAGTTGTGTTTTTGCTTTTTTTTTTTTTTTTTAACCCTTATCTAGCCTTCCCAACTTTCCATGGGCCATCTTGAAACCCTTGAATCATATGATCATTCAGGTTGGAAATAACCTCTATGATCACCTAATCCAACCATCCATCTACCACCAATATTGCCCATTATACCATAAATGGTGACAATTTACAGCTGAACCAAGACTCAGGGTAAAGCTGAACATCAGACCCATAAACTCCAGGCAAGTTGTCCCATTTCCAGTGCCTCTAAGCCATCTTGTGCCTCAGATATTAATACATATCTGCTCCTTACAATTGCTTTCTGCTATGCTCCATCAAATAATGCAATGCTGTAATTATTTGTGACAGTGAAAATCTCCAAAAGCATTCAGATAGAAGCCAAAGCATGTCCTGTGTGGGAAGGTTATAATACAGAGATGGCTTGCTTTGCCTGCAGGTCACGTTGACACACAAGGCAGAAATACCTATACAAGATGAGCCCTAGATGTGCTAGATTTAAGGGGGAACTCCGTTGCTGCTGCCATGGGACTATTTTCAGGTGCTTGGCTGAGTGAATGACCCAAATATAGTTTAAGCCTGTGACTGTTTAATTTTCATAGCAATGCAAATACACTTGGTAAAGGCTAGGAGCTCTGCATCTAATTTAGCAGTGTTGCTTTAGCAACATCGTGCAGGATGCAAATAGTCTCCTTGGCAACACTTCCTAAGTGGCATTAGATAAGCGCTGGTTACAAACAGAGAAGCAGATCAGAAGGAGAGACATGCTCTTGTCCTGTACCTGTTTATACCCCAGACATCACGATTAGTGGTGCTTATGGGCTGGGATCACGAACAGGAGCTGCCTCAAAACCAGATTTGGGTTCCTCTGTTTCAAAGACCTTTTTCTGGGAAGCAGCAGCACAGTAGGAACTGAAGGTGACAAATAGGGCTACTTAGTGCTCAGAGAGACATGGCAGTTGCTTCTGCTGTTGACAGTGTCATATAGAAAGAGCTATGAATAGAGGCAGCTTTTCCAGCTCTCATAATTGATTCTCTCCCCCCCCCCCAGAGAGGAACTGCAGGGCTTGCATGAGAATCCTTGCTTTTGTTTAACCCCCACCCCTCCAATTCTGTGTATTTTTCTTTTGCATAAAAAGCTCCAAGGTATAAAATGAATATGACCTAACAGCTCAAAAATCAAAAAGCATATGAAAGATCTGCCAATGCTTTTGTTCTACATTGATCTTTGTTTTAATCCCACTGATTGATGTCTGAGGATCTCATCCAAGGAATATGAATGCATGGCAATGTCAGCTGGAGCACTTGGAAGATGGTGGAGAATGGTGCCAAATCCATGAGGGCATCAGAAGATTCTGGTTAGGGATGGAAGCTTGTAGCAGCAGATGGTTTTGTTTTATCATGAGCTTGTCCTGCTTTAGCAGAAGCAGACATTAGGTGGACTTCTGCACTTTTTTTTTTTTTTTTTTTTTTGAAAGAGACATACTATTTAGCAGAGTCTGTTGTGGTAGGACAAGGGGAAATGGTTTCAAATTAGAACAGGGGAGATCCAGATTTTATGTAAGGAGGAAGTTTTTACAATAAGAGTGATGAGGCACTGGCACAGGTTGCCCAGAGAGGTGATGGCTGCCCTAACCCTGGAGACACTCGATCTAATCCAGAGCCTTGCAGCCAAGCACATCCAGAACTGTGACATCTGGGTCCATGCACAGGCCAAGAGACTTGAAACCAGCCAGTCCGAGGTCCCCTGTTCATGCTGACAGTGTGCAGCACCTTGCAGCTTAGATACATGTCAACAGGCTGACTGCATTTTTCCTCTTCTGATACAAAAGAGAATTCAAATATCAATAGCCTCTCTTTATACGGAGAACTCTAAATAAAATCAAAACTCCATCCCCCACAGCCCTTTTTTTTTCTCTCCCAGATCCTCTTGGAATCCATCCATCTTCATATCACCCTTATCTCATGGCCTCCACTCTAAATGTCAGCACTAATTAATGGGACCTTGGCCCTCAGATGATTAACAACAAAGTGTTTGTTTGTGAGATGGGGGCCCTCAGGTCTCACCTTTCCCAGGGTGAGGAGCTGGGGCTGTTAGCCTGGTGCGTGACAAGCTGCAAGAGGTCTAAAGCAACGCTTTGCCTCAGGGTGTCATACACAAATAAGTAAAACTTCTTGGCTGGGTGGGAGAAGCGTTTCCTAAATCTCCTAGAGGTTATATCGGCACTGGAGAGCTGTTCAGATGCTGGGATGCTGTTCCAGCCCTAAGGCAAGATGTTGCTGCAGTCTCTGTGCAGCACAACGGCCTTGCTGCCACGTGTCTTGGTTGTGGTGTTTTGGGGTCTCCAAGTAAAAATCGATGGGGCAGATAGAGCCAAGATGTAGATTATGCTCTTGCAGTGAAGAACTGGTGACTCCTACAGAAGCTGGTGGTGTGGTGGCCATGTGTATGCTATAGAGAGGAACCCAAGTGCCCTATCTGGCATGAGACCCTTTTCCATCAGCCCCCTCCTGACCCCTCACCCCTGACTTATCACAGAATCATAGAGAAAAAGCTTGGGTTGGAAGGGAACTTAAACATCGTCAGGTTGTAAACCACCTGGACGTGGACAGGGTTGCTGACAGCTAGATCAGGGTCCAGGGCCCCGTCAAACACAGCCTTGAACACCTCCAGAGCTGGGGCACCCACAGCCCTAGGTCCTCACTTCCCTCTGAGTATAGTACTTCCTCCTAACATCTAAGCTAAATCTTCCCTCTCATAGTTGAAAGCCTTTCCTCCTTGTCCTATCACAGTCCGTTTCTGTGAATACTTTCTCTTTTCCTTCCTGCAAAACCAGTCAGAAGAGATTGCAGCCAAGACCTCCTGAGCAGCCAGGATGCTGCGGGGTGACTCTGGCTTGGATACAGACATCTCTCATTCAGCACTGACCCCTGACAACAGATGACTTTTTGCAGCCTTCTGCTTGCTCAGATGGGTTTATTAGCTCTTGTGTATGCTTTCTCTGCAGCTGGAGCTGCTCTCATGGCTGGGCAGGCATCGGCAGTATCTCTTGTTGGCACCCTTGTCTGTTATTTTTTATATCTTTAGTGGCCTTCCTTGTGCAATAACATAAATTATCTCTTTGATAAGCATCTTTTAGTGGAATATTAATGTATATAATTAAGATAGTATTTGGTTCCCGAATCACGCTGTTCATCCCCAAATTGGCTTAATTACACAGCTGCTCCTCTTAGGAGCTTGAAGGAGGCTGGTTTTGTTTAAAAGCCTAAATATGTAGATAGGGGCTAAACTTCTTCCTCCAGGGAGACAACCTCCATTTGGGATTTCCAGCTATTTCATCTATAGTGTTTTTTTCATTTTAAGGATGGGAAAAAGTAGATGGAGACACCCAAGGTCAGGCTGGATGGGCTCTGAGCATCTGATGGAGCTGTAGGTGTCCTTGTTCATTGCAGGGGAGTTGGACCAGATGGCTTTAAGGGTCCTTTCCAAATCAAATGATTCTATGATTCTGTGACTACTGATTTTTGTTTTAATCCTCTACACAGAGAGTAAGGCACAGAGCTCTTTGATTGATTTTGTTGTTTCTGAGCTACTGAGGGTAAAAAGCCTGGGGATATCATATCCCTTGGATTTGTTCACATGTAATTTCAGTGGTTTTTCTCTCTCTGACACCTTGAAACTCAGGTATCCTTACCAGCTAGCCAAAGTCTGTGGGGTAAGGCACCCGCTTCCAGTTTGTGAACTGTAAAACTAGCTTGAACAGCCGCCTCAGCCTCTCCACGTTATAACAACATGGAAGAAGAAATGCCTCCAGACAACTCTACAGTAACATTTCAGCTTTCTGTGAGGCAGCTGAAAAGTTATGATCAATTTCACTATCAATTCTTCAGCTTTGAGCATTGCTGCTATAAACTGTCGGTATCTCCTGTGAGTATGTTAGTGTTGGGAAGTATGCAGTAAATCAGATTATAGCTGCCCTTTATTAACCCAGTGCACAAGACTTCAGCAGTAGAGGCTTGATTCAGAGAAAATGAATGAGGATAGTTAAAGCCAAATATAAATAGAGCTCATTAAAAAACAAACAAACTGGCCTCTGTTTCATTATGTGACTCTTAAGTGCATCAGGAGTACAGAAGCAGTTCTCATTAAAGTCCCCTGGCAGCCTTGTTCTCTTCATCTTCTTCTGCACACTTACGAGCTATAGGAGCTCTCAGGGCTGTGAAACCAATCTCTGCCTTGTGATGGGGGAAGGAGAAGGAAAACAAGCAGAATAAGCCCGAGTGTGTGTACACACAATAAAAGGAGCTCAGCCCTGCCAGCACATCCACGTTCCACAGAAACATGGAATGACTGGGTTGGAAAGGACCTTAAAGCCCATCCAGTTCCACTCCTGCTATGTGCTGGGTGCTACCCACTGGATCAGGGCACCATCCAGCCTGGCCTTGGGCACCTCCAAGGATGGGGCAGCCAGAATGCTGCACCTAGGGCCCCTCTCCTCTGCTCTAAGCATAAAGCTACAGTCAGACTTACATGCTCCCTGTCCTGGTGTAGGAGGTGCTCATTCCTGCTGTGTTTTGAAGTACATATGTTCTGGGGGAAGGGAGAAAGTCCAAAAACTGTGATTTACTCAGAGTATGGAGAAAATCCAGCAATAGTGATAAAACACAGTGTATAGCTGTCTGTGCTGAAGGAGCAAAGGTGGCAGAATGGCATCCAGAGTACCCCATTCAACAACACTAAGCGAGGCTGCAATGATTGCTTTGATGAATAGGAATTGCTTGGCGTCCTGAGCATGTAGCACAGAAAGGATGCCACGTGTACCCTTGTCTTGAACATCTCCAGGGACAGTGACCTCACCACCTCCCTGGGCAGCCTGTCCCAATGCCTCATCACTCTTTCTGAGACAAATTTCTCATAATATCTAACCTGAACCTCGCCTGGTGCAACTTAAGGTCATTACCTCTTGTCCTCTCACAGTTACCTGGGCTGGCGGGCTGTGACTGGAAGGACCTACAGCTACTTTTAAGACAAAGTTACAACATTTTGTTTTTAGAAAGGTGTATTAAAGAAGAGATGGCGTGAATCTCATTATGACTAGTGTAATAGCACAAGTGGGAGATTCTGCTGAAGGGAAAAAAACTGCAGTATCTCTTGAGCAAACTTATTCCCACTGGAGAGCTTAAAAGCAAACAGCAGCTGTATGCCATTTACAACTGCAGCTCTTGGAAGAAGTGTGGAGCCTGCAAGGGAAATGTCTGCCCTGTGCTTTATGTTATCGTTTCCCTCTGCTACAAGCACTCGTTCAAACCTACTCTTAACTCCAGTTCAGTCTCAGCTTTAGTAGCAGTGGGAACATCAGGATACCGAAGCCTTTGGTCTTTTAAAGCAATATATTACCTGCCTCTGCTCAGCACAAGTTTAGCATGTATACCAGCCAAGAGGGCTCCCTCCATTCCAATTGTATGTGGAAAATCATTCCAAAGTTTTAATTAATTTTAATTCATGATTGCAGAGCAATTTTAGCGAATGCAGATGGAAATCAGTAGCGAACTGTTAGTTTGTCTCATGTTAGCGTTTTTCATGCGTATGTTTCACAAAAAGAGTTGCAGCTTACTCTGAACCTGGACTGGACCGTGGCTGACTGTTTAATTACTGTTTACACAGAAATAATTTGCAAAGTGTTATTTTCTGCAATCAATGCACTCCAGTCCAATAAATATTTAACGCTTCCATCTGCCATTTTCAAGTCAGCTATCAACTCTCTTTGATGAAGTCTGTGAAATGGTTGTCTGCTGCTGATGTAAAGAAAGCTTTGAGATCCAGCTCATGCAGAAACCTAGAAAAAAACAGATTTTCTACACCCAGCTAGATTCTCTTTTCTAGATTTAACATGCCTAGGGAGACCATTGCATATGGAGAGAGGTTTTTGGCAGACATGCTCATGCAGCATCTTTAGCAGGGAGGAGGGGTGGAGGACACCTCTGCCACATGGGCAGGAGGGAACCGGTGGGATGTGGACCTCTCCTCCTGCAGAACAGCTCCTTGCTCCGGCTGCACGGTGACAATTTGATTAGTGGTATTCATGGAGGATCTGGAGCACTCTGCATGGCAGTGCCCTGTGCCAACGCAAATGTCACTGCTCACAGCACAACACGGGGGCCTTGATGATTAGTTCTGTTTTACTGTTTTTCTAGTATAATTATGTTTAATTCATGTGTTGTTTCATCAGAGTGTCTGTCACTCAGGGCTTGGCCTCATCTTCTTAAATAGCTGGATATAAAATTACAATGTGTTCCTCCAGTGAGACCATATTTCCCGAACATCATGACAGCTTTATGATGATACAGGGCTCTCTGTTTAGCTGAACAGATACAGTGAATTATCCTTTAAAAAAATCAGAATCTCTTCTATTGGGTCACTCCCTGTTCAAAGTTACTCTGAATCAACATCACAGGCATCTGCAGCCATGGCAGTTGTGTTGTGGCCTTTAAGCTGGGTCAGAGTGGGCTGTACTTAACTGGGCGGCAAACTGAATAGCACCAGATGGAGCAGGGCTCATTTTTCAGCAGAAACTGCTCTGTCTTTGTGTCCTTCCACAGCTTGGTGGCAGCTTCCAGAGAAAGGAGAGAAACAGTGGGAACGATCCCTGTGTCCCCACGGTGCCTAACATTCCTAATGACCCTGGAAGAGGGTTGCTGCCAGTCCCAGCACATTTTAAATACCCTTTTTGTAAATGGGCAGATGGCAGATCATAGAATCATAAAGGTTAGAAAAGACCTCCAAGATCATCAAGTTCAACCCCAGTCTATCCCCGCCATGCCCATTAACCACGTCCTTCAGTGCCACATCTCCTCGTTTCTCGAACACCTCCAGGGACCGTGACTTCACCATCTCCATGGGCAGCCTGTGCCAGATGGATGTGAGCCTGAGCCTGTGCATACAAAAGTGTAGTTCAGATAATGTTTTTTCCAATTTACTCAAGTTATCGCTCAAAGCTCTTTCCCACTCCTGAATGTGGTAAGACCAACCTGTCCAAGCCTAGTGGGACTGTAATGAAACTCCTTCCTGGACTTCTTGTGCTGTGCAGCTGGACCTAGGAACTGCAGTTGTTGCACTGGGGACATATGACAGCAAAGCTCTTCTGCCCAGGAGGGTGGTGGAGTCACCATCTCTGAAGGTGTTAAAGAACTTAATGTGGTGTTGAGAGACATGGTTAGTGGGTGTGGTGGGGTTGGGTTGATGGTTGGATTGCATGATCTTAGCAGTCTTTCAAATATTAATGTTCCTATGGTTCTATGATTCTGTTATTTTGGATGTACTTCATGAATTTGCTGCAGTGACTGGAGGACCTTTGGGATGGTTGGAGGTGTCAATCAATTGAATAATGACACCTGTGGATTGAAAATTTCACTGGTTATGGTACAAGCATTGGAATTGTTTCTGCAATGGGCTGTTGCTGCGTGGCTGGGAACCACAGTCATTTGGTGGTTTTGGTGTTCATGTAAGTGGTGATATCCCAGAAAAGGGGGAAAAAGAGATGCCTGCAGGGAAGTGCACTGGAAGCGTAGTTTGTGACATTATTTTGGTGCAAGACTTTTTTAAAAATATTTTTAATATTTAGTACTTAAGACAGCTTTATAGTTAATATTTAATATTTAAGACAGCTTTTAAAATTTGTAGGGCATTTGCCGAATGGCTGGCTGCCCTATGGCTTCATTAAACAGCATCCAACCTCAGGAAACCCCCAGTGGCTGGAAACAAATACTAAATTAAGCATGCTTTTGGCTAATGGCTAAGCCTCCATAGCCAGGAACGTGTTGTCCTGGGCAGTTTTCTTGCTGCTTTTATGTGTGTTTTGGGGGGAAGCCAGACCTCCTGTGTGCAGGTGAAGGGTGGGGAAGATGAACTGCCTCACAGCTTCATGCATCAGATTGAGACTGGAACAGTCCTGAAGGGCCTGGTACTTTCTGTTTTCATCATCTCCTTTGCATCAATCTCTGTAGGAAAACATAATTTGAACACTGCAGAAATCTGCTTGTTAATGGAAGATGACATGGTCTACTAGGCACAGCAGGGCTTAGTGGAGATAAATCCCTCTGCTTGATGTTCCCAGTTCTCCCACGCATGCACCAAGGTATTCACCTTGCTGTGCCTATGTACAGAGATAAAGGAGAGACGTCGATTTGCACTGCTGTTGTTGTGGCCTAATTCTAACCAGAACCCAGCAGCAGGAAGCAGAAGGCTCCTGACTCCTGCTGCTGGCATTTACACCTAAATTAGTTACTCTGAGAGATCCCAGGCAGTTCGAGCTGATTGACGTTGGGTCAGCTGCAGGCCACCATTTCCTGTACCCCATTTCTTTTGAAAGGATCATACCATGTGCCTGTGCTGAACATTACACTTTATTGGAGTGATGTATAGAAGACTGAAGGTGTCTTTGAACTCAAATTGTGGTTTGTCATTTGACCAACTTATGAGATTGATCTCATGAGCTCTTGTGAGATTTTGGGGAGATTGTTCACCTGCTGACATCTCTTCTACTTTCTGTAACAGTTCTGTGTGATCAGGATGTTCCTGAGGATGACCACATTTGCACTAGTCTGTAGGAAAAATAAGTTTTTCTTTTTCAAACTGATGTTCTGTACTGGGTTATTTAGGTTAAAAACAACAACAACAACAGTGCACCCTCAGTAAGTTTGCAGATGACACCAAGCTGGGAGGTGGTGTCGATCTGCCTGAGCGTAGGGCGGCCCTTCAGAGGGATTTAGACAGGCTGGACCACTGGGCTGAGGTGAATGGGATGAGGTTCAACAAGGCCAAGTGCCAGGTCCTGCACTTTGGGCAAAACAACCCCATGTAGCGTTATAGGCTTGGGGATGAGTGGCTGGATGAGTGTGAAGAAGAGAAGGACCTGGGGGTGTTGGTTGATGCTTGGCTGAGCTTGAGCCGACAGTGTGCCCAGGTGGCCAAGAGGGCCAACGGCATCCTGGCCTGCATTAGAAATAGTGTGGCCAGCAGGAGCAGGGAGGTGATCATCCCCCTCTACTCAGCACTGATGAGGCTGCACCTCGAGTACTGTGTTCAGTTTTGGGCTCCTCACTACAGGAAAGATGTTGAGGTCCTGGAGCGTGTCCAGAGAAGGGCAATGAAACTGGTGAGGGGTCAGGAGCACAAGTCTTACGAAGAGCAGCTGAGGGAGCTGGGATTGTTCAGTCTGGAGAAGAGGAGGCTCAGGGGAGACCTCACTGCACTCTACAACCTCCTGAAGGGAGGTTGTGGTGAAGAGGGATTTGGCCTCTTCTCCCAGGCAACGAGCAGGACACGGAGTAATGGCCGCAAGTTGTATCAGAGGAGGTTTAGATTAGACATGAGGAAGAACTTTTTCTCTCAGAGGGTGGTCAGGCACTGGAATGGCCTGCCCAGAGAGGTGATGGAGTCGCCGTCCCTGGCAGTGTTCAAGAGGCGTCTGGACGACGTTCTGCGTGATGTGGTTTAGTGCTAGTGGTGGCAATGGTGATGAGGAGACGGTTGGACTAGATGATCTTGTAGATCGTTTCTAACCTTGAGATTCTATGATTCTAACAACAAAAGTTGGTTTTGCTCTCTACAACTCACTGAAAGGAGGTTATCGTGTGGTGGGGTCAGCCACTTATCCCAGGTAACAGCAACACAAGAGAATGGCCCCAAGTTGTACCAGAGGAGGTTCAGTTTAGGTATTAAGAAAAACTTCTCCAAAAAAAGTGATTGGGCACTGGCATAGGCTGCGCAGGGAGGTGGTGGGGTCATCGTCCCTGTAGGTGTTCAAGAAGCAGATGTGGCACTGGAGTACATGGTTAGTGGCCATGTTGAGGATGAATTGATGGATGGTTGGACTAGATGATCTTAGAGGTCTTTTCCAACCTGAATGATTCTATGAAAGGCTGAAACTTGGCTCAGGAGAGCAGGATGTTCAGATCCAGCAGCCCCCAGCCTGGGCTAGATCTTTTATCCTCTGTAGTGTCTTGCAGGGCAGCCAGTGAAAAAGGAGCCTTGTCAAAGAGATAAGCAAAGGCAAGCTGGGGAATACCAGCATTCCTTAGTAGTGCATTTCCTGGGTTTTAGAGTAACTCTGTGAAGCAGGAATTTAAAAGAACAAATCTGGCTGATAATTCTTCTGGTAAATAACAATTAAAAAAAAGCTCTGGCAATTCAAACCTAACTTGACTGATGTAGTATCTGTCTTGAAGAGAAAAATGCAATAGCAGAGAAGTTTCCTTTCTGCCATTTGTCAGCTTTGCAGGTGCTGTCATTGGGTAACATTCAGGCCCAGAGAGCAACGCACATCTACACACCCCTGGGTCTGATATAAGCCTTTTTAAAATACCTTTTCTGTGTCCTGTACCTTTGTTCCTGGTGCATTTCATCCACTGTATGGAAAGCAGCAGCCTCCTTCCCTCATCTAGCATGGGGGTTGTTTGTCTCTTTCTCAGGAAAGACTGAAATAAGAACCTACACAATCTGGTTTCCCTTCCCTTCCCTTCCCTTCCCTTCCCTTCCCTACATTAATAGCATTTGCTGGTGCTAAGAGACCTGTGGTGTCCAGCAGTGTGGATTGTGTGCTTTTCTTACTTAATGACCAAGAGGTGTCAGAGACAGGTGATATACCTCGTTAAGCATCAAGTGTTGATTGAAAGGTCTTGCATTTACCCAAGTGGGAAGTAGTGCCCTTGTTGCTCTGCTTTCCTGCTTTTTCTCCTGGCTCACTTTATGGCAGTAAAGCTTGGAATTAATTTGCTTTGGTTGGAATTAATTGGTATTGACTGAAAGGGGCTGCTGAGTCATCTCCTCCAATCTGCATATTAATGCCACCCCATTCTCTTTCACCCTTTCCAGCTGGTCTGAAAGCAGAGAGTGAGAAGATATTTGGACAGGATCAGCTTCTGGCTTTCAAAGTGGTAATAACTTGATGTTGATCAACTTGGTGTTGATGTAGTTCATCTCATGGTAAACTAGAAGATCCGCTTAAGAACTGTGGTCTATATGTTCTGATGCAGTAAAGTAGGACTTGGGGAGTACAGGCTCTGCCTTCAAAGTTGTTCTTCAGTCTTGCAGAGGTCTTCCATATAGTTGTGTGACTGGTCTGTCAAGCTTTATTTTGCTCTGCATCAATAGAAACAGCTCTAAGTGCCCAGAACTTCAAGTTTGTTCTTTTTTTCTGGCTGTTGTTTTTAAAGCAAGAGAGAATTAATTAGAACAGCCACTTGAGTAAGGTAATGTTATTTCCAGCTTTCTAAGAAAGTATTGGAAAGGGAAAGCACAAACCTTTGCTATATTTGGCAGCTTCCTTGGAAACTTTATCCCTTATGAGAGTGCATTAAAAATAATGCTCTCTGGCAGCACTTTTGGAACCTAGAAGTGAAAAGGTAGTAACCAGCTCTGTATCGCAGGCTTATGTCTTTGTGAAACCTGCAATCGTGACAAATCTCAGAGTTGTGACTCAATCTTCTGGAGAGGAAAGTTGCTGGGCATGCTTAATTTTAATGACTTTTCAGTATTATGTTGTTCTTTCTCTTTTCCCCAAGCTCCGGAATGAAGTTTACGCTTCCATATGATAACAGAGGGTGAACTCTTCAGACTCTCTTTAATGGCCAATTCTCCTGTTTAAGTTTTCTTGGAGCTTCTCTGCTGATGCCTGCTGCTATATTGTCTCTTTGGCTGGGATTTCATCCAAGTTTGCTAGCAGAGATGAGGTTTAGCCTCTGAGTTTGGACTTAGCTCCGAGTTTTCCTGGAGTGCCAACTGGCCTGCTGTTGGGTACCAACTGTACCGACTCGCTAATAAATCATATAGTCTTGGGTGATAAAAATCAGCATCTAAATTTAGGATACCAGGGAAAGTGGTAGCTGTTTTTTTTGGTGGGGGAATGTTTTTCTCTGAGCTGCTACTAATCAGATGTGTGTTGTTGGAAACACATCTTTATTTTCTTTGTACCTCCTTTTCTCTTATTATCGTGTAAAGGCTTCACCCATTCAATGCTTCTCACAATGCAACAGCTTGCTGATATTTAGCATTCTGAAACTGGACTACTGCTGGCAATCTACAGTTTAAAAGTGGGTTGGAATAATGAAACCACAGGTGCAATCTGTGCGTGGAAATAGCAGCGGTTGATGTTGGCCTTGAGTGTTGGTTTCTTTCAGATAGCAGTGAAATCCATATAGATGTGGTGCAGCTTTGTGTCTGGGGCTGTGGCTCCTGTTCATCTTCATCTGTTCTGGTGCATGTCCTGAGAATTGCTTTGCTAAGTGCATTCAGAGGGAGTGACTTCACAGCTATCTTTGGCTGCAAGCTATTGCTCTAATTCCCTGAAGACTGGTCTCGTATTAGAATCATTGTTTCTCCTGCTTTCTTGTGTTCCTTTTCCCACAGCCATTACTTTGGCTCTCTGTCACTTTGAGCAGTGTGGCACATGGCTCTGGTCCTTGGTACATCCTTTGTTGTGCAGTGATTTGATGCTCTCTTGCAGTTGATTGCACTTAGTCTCTTGCATTGAATTTTGTGCACCTGGTTACTGGGAAGACCGACCTAGGCATTCAGAAAAAAATAAGTAAATGTTTGTCTATGAGATGAAAGAGGTATCTTTAAAGAACTAAGATCAAAAGAGCTGAATGAGTACCAAGCAAAGCCTAAATAAGTAGATTTGCCTATAACGCATTTGATAGGTGCAAACATGAAGGAGGAAGGCTCATTATGTTCATTGGGGATACAGAAAGGATGAAACAACAGGGAAAGACTTGATGTATTCAGCAGGTAAACTCTGAGACATCACTGTGCTAGAGAAGCCACAGGCCTTCTACAGTAGAGAAATTAACAGGCTTTGAAAGGAAGATTACTCTGGTCCTGTAGTCTGCTCACTGGAGTTAATGTATGGCATGTGGTGTGTGATATGCTAACCACACAGGGGTTTGAGTTTTTCTGGCTAATGTCTGAAAAACTGAGGCCTGTAGCAGAAAAGCCCAGTATTGTTATCCAAGGAGGTTGGTGTGCTGCCCTGCCTTTAGCATGTCTTCTCTTGCTCTGTTACATAACATCTTTGTCCATCTAAGAGCTCAGGACCACCCTGCATGGAGCAGAGCTGCCCTTCAGCAGCCTCTAGCGGGGAATGACACGGCTGGAGCCAGGCACAGCTCCTCTTTACTGCATCCTGCTGACTTTGTGAAACAGCCAGAGCAGTGAGCTGGTGTCTGGAGTCTGGGATGAATTGTTTTAATCTCTGTTTTGTAAGCAAGGTTTGATGAATAGGAAGAAAAAGGTTCTTTTTTTCCCCAGGCAGCTAATGTGGGGGATTTTTTTTTTTTTTAATTTTTTTTTTCGGTCATTTCATATGTGGGGGAAATAGCACTATCTAGAGGTGAATGAGTCATTTTTCTGAGTCACCAATAGTGGGATGAGGGGATTTAATATTTGTGAATCAGAAGCAAAAAGTACAGCCTGTTCTCTACTTGGTCTGAGAGAGGAAATAATGGGCACCTTGAGAAAGCACTTTCCTCTGCAGTAAAAGCATGTTTTAGGTTCCACTTGGAATGACTGTGATTCCTGGGCCCCATGGCCCTGCTGGTCTGGTTGCACCCAAAGGTGCTTTTTGCCTCTGGGCTTTTCTGGACCTCAGACCCTTGTGTCTAGCACTACTGGTGACTTCTTTGGTATCACCTTGTTCATAGAATCACAGAATTTTTGGAAAAAAACCCACTAAGATCGTGCAGTCCAACCGTCATCCCACCACCATGCCCTCCTATTGCTCACCACTCACTCGTCCTTCTACAGTATGAGGGCAGAGCTGGGAGTTTCAAGTTTACTAAGCAAGACTTTGTGCCGTAAGCATTCCATTCTCTTTACCACAGAGAAAATGTGCAAATTACTCACAGGCAGCAGGAGGGGTGGCAAGCAAACAGATGTGGTAAATAACGCGTTGACTGTGTGATAACTCCAATTCCTGCTCCTGGGTGCAGTGTGTGTGTTGTGGATTTTTTGGTTCAGCTGGGAGCATCCAGAGTAGGGGGGGCATGCAGCAGGGCTGGTGGTATGTGGGGCTGTCTCCTCATGTCCGCCAGCTGTCACTGTTGCTGCACACACAGGGGTGCATGTTGTCTGGCTGTGATTGCATTTGCTCCCGTGAGCACTGACACCCCTGCAAGTGGCCCCCTGGCTGCATCCTGATAGAGGCTGCAAAATGTGTAGGAAGATGTTTGCTGGCAGCCAAGGGAGGTTTGGTTCACACTCAGAGTATTTAGCTTTGTCTTAAGTTGTTCCTGAAGTTACAACTTTGTTGCCTTGCAAAGCCTTTTGGTTAGTACTCCTCATTTGAATAAAATGAGACCTGCATATGCTTGTAGAATGAAGGAGCTGGAGCTTTGCTTCCCAGAGGGGAGGCAGCTTGGAGGTGGAAGCGTTCTTCTGCAGCATTTGTAGAAGCAGTCAGCATCCCTTTGAGGAACTGTACTTTTATATCCTCTGGCAAACACAAAATTCAGTGTGTACTGATCAGCCTAAAGCAACAGGAGCCAGGAATCAGTCTGCTCACCTATATTTTAGGAGACCAGACACCAGTATTGTAATCATGTTTTGTTTGCATTCAGATGCCTTAGAGCCTGACACTTGAGTAGACCCTGTCAGGATATTGATACTTTGAATTAACTATTCATGTATCCCTTAGAGAATATGCAGCAGCAAACTGACCCTACTCCATGTTTTGTGTGACTGCATTTTGGATGTGAGGTCTCCAGCTGTTTTCGACAAAGATCTGCTGTAAGAGCTGCAGGTGTAACTGAATTCATGCCATACATTTGTGGTGCTTCTCTAGCCTTACAACAACATTTGACCTTTCAAATTTAATTCCAGTAAAAACAAGCACCAGTCTAGACTAACCTCTGCGTTTAGATTAGATCCTGCCTCATACAAACATAATTCAGAGGAGAAAATCAGCTCCTAGCAGGGACAGATGGGTAATCCCAGCCCCTGCTTTGTGCTTGTGTGCTTTCTGTTAACTCTTTTCAACCTATGTTCCTGTCAGTTGTCTCTCATGAAGCTGAGTGTTCAGAACACCAAATGGATGATTTTCAATAGATTTGTCAATTCCTGACCAGACCAAGCAGCATGGAATACAAAAGGGGAGAATCTGTGAGAACGCTTGGCCATGGTGATGGGTTAATGGCTGGACTTCATTGTCTTAGTGACCTTTTGCAATCTTAATGACTCTATGATCCTATGTTACCATGGGAGCTGCATGGGAAACTTCCTGGGGAGAGGTAGGTTAGAATTAAAATGGTGGGTTTTTTTGGTCTGTAGTCCTGTGTTAGTCAGCCCATATCTGTGCTACGTGCCTGCACAGCTAGAAGGGGAGAAAACCATCTTTCCCATCTGTGTTTCTGATTCTGATTTGGCAGCACAGGGGTCTGGTTTGCAGCCAGCTAAGTAGCTCTGCTTGCAGTCTTGCCTGTGCCATTAATGCCATTAAACTCACTGAGGGTTTTGGGAAGCTTCTCTATAGCCTAATTTTGATGGAATACCCAATTAATGGTGTTGATGGGATTTTATGCAGGAGTAGCTGAAGATGGAGTTTCTCCCATTGTTGGTGAGTGGCGGGGTTGTGTTCTGCTGGACTTATATGTTCTCTTCTTGTTCCACTCCTAACCCCCACTTCTTTTTGTTTTGTTTTGTTATGGTGCACCAGCACCATATGGAAATTCTGCTACTAAATAAATATTGCAGCCCTGGCAACATGTCTGTTTTCCATGCTTCTTTGCCATGCTAAGGCTTATCTTGCTTACCAGGTTTGAGTAAACAGCCTGTGGCTGTTCAGAGATGGGAGAATTAAAGGAAGGGCTGGCCACATGGCACCCTGTGCTGCCAGCTGGGATGTAGGCAGATGCCTACATGCAGTTTCGCTCACCTAGGCTGAACCTGAGTAGATGAGCTCTGCTGAGAGATGTGTTGCTTAGGCTGAGCTCAGCACTGCACTGAGAGCCTATGCAGCATTCAGGAACAGGAGGGAAATGGGAACAGTGGGGCTGTATGTTAGCCTTGGTGCCCATGAAAAAGCAAGTTGATGCAGTAATGCTGCAGTGGTGCTGGGGGTGGCCCTTCCTTGGGACTTGCACACGGTTATTCCCTGCTGAATCTGTCCCAGAGACTTTTAAGACAAACGAGATAACCCGATGCTGGGTTCGCTATGGTGTCATTTCCAAAAGAGGCCGCAGGGCTCTCCTTCATCTGCACTCTGAAAACAAACAACCAATTTTTCATTTTTAGTGGTTAATTCTGCAAATATGAAGGTCTGTTTAGTCTTGTCTCCCTAACATAAACCAGCCAGAACAAGGCAGCTCTAGGGGAGTTTGCAACAAGTTCCCTTATTTGGAATAGCAGGCATTGTATTGATGTGGCTGCCTGGGACCCTCGTTGCCCTGGGGGTCGGGTGGGGGTCAGGCTGCATCACAGGGCTGTGCTTGGCACCTGGAGCAGCCAAGGCCATGAGGCCAGGTCCTCTCCTGCACTATGTGTGTTGGCTGTGCTCAGCTGGCAGGAGCAGGTTGTGATGTGAAGGAGCTGGGAATGTGAAATGCAAAAGAAAGATATTACGTCTTCCTTAATTTGTGCTCTTGTTCTCCGCTGGCATCAGATTTTCAGTATCTCGCTAATGGTGCACCCTTGTAAGCCTTTCAAACTAACAGGTTTCTGTGATCTGAAGTGAATTCCTTTGGTCCGCAGCAAAAAGGGGAATTAATTTTCTGAGCTTGTGCTGGGAGTTTGATTTTGGTGATATGACATAGAATCATGGAAACATTAAGATTGGAAAAAGACTTCTAGGATCATAATGTAGTCCAACCACCAAACCACCAACCCATCCCCAACATGGCTGCTAACCATGTCCCTCAGTACCACATCTCCATGGTTCTTGAACACCTCTGGGGACAGTGACCCCACCATCTCCCTGGGCAGCCTGTGCCAATGCCTCACCACTCTTTCTGAGAATAAATTTTTCCCAATATCCAACCTGAAACACATTCTGGACTTTGGAGGGCTGGTTACTATTTACCTTTGACAAAGGCAGAAATAAACATGTGCATTTTGTTTCTCTATCTGAATTATCATTTATATGTTGTCCTTGAGCTATTTTTTTGCACTCTTCTGTTTTGTCACTTCTTTCGTGGTTGATATCCCCACCGTTTTTTGCACTGCAGCTGCTGGAGGCAGTGCTGCTTTATCCCACGTCTTCCAGTGCCAAAACACCTTTATTGGTTTGGCTTGCTGGAGCTGCATTGCAAGCTAATATTTGATATGACAGATGCTAAGCATGCTTAAGATATGATGATATTTGGATATGTATTCATCAATGAAAGAGCTAATATTTTTTTTGTGTGTTCAAAAGCAGTAATGATGAGTCCAGATCCCAAATTCACTGCTGTCCTTCCAAGAGCACTTGCAGGATCAATAGGCTTGGTTTTGCTGCAGCTGTCTCTATTAAATTTGTTCATAAAGTTGGAACTTAGAACTGCTTTTGTAGGTAGATATCCATCATTTCATAGTCATCTAACCAAATTTCCATAAATGGAGGATTAAGCTCTGTCTAAATTATTTTCACGCCATCTGAAATTTTTTGCAGGCTGTTTTAAAATCCTAACAATGATACTAAGGTGATGGAAATGTGCATTGGCATGAAGAAATATTTCCTTTTAGCACAGCAATTCTTTTCCAAGGAGTCAATGTAATAACTGTATTCCTGCTCAAGGTGCTTTATGAATTCTGAATCTAGTTCAGCAATCCATCTTTGTTTAGCAAAGTGGTTAAGTGCATATTTGAATTCCACCTACTACTTGAGAGTTGGTCCAAGTTCACACGGCAGGAGCCTGGAGAAGACCCAGAAGAACCCACTCTCCCTCTCTTGCTCTAGTTAGGGCTCTTTTGCCATGCTGGTGTTTCTTCTTAAACGAATGGAATTGTGACAGTAGGAGCAGGAGCACCTGGTCCTGTTCAGGACCTGCAGTCCTGTTCAGGCTGCATACTCCCACACCATTTTGGAGTAGCCACGCTCTTCACTTCTGCCTGCTTACTCAGAGGGATGAGGATTTGTAAATTTGCTCCTTCTTTAAGCCTTCCATACTAAGTCTCTAATTGATAGTCAGAACCATGAATTTAATCCCCTTTTACACCCACCTTTTCCTTTAACACTCCCACTTACAGAGAGCAATAATTACAGATTCCTTTGGATTGCTTTGCTCTCTGTAAACACACAGCCTGACATCTGGCATGTTTTGAAGTTCTGATTGAATCTTGATTGTTCCTGTAAATAGGCTGTGTGTCATACCTCAGTGGCAGTAAGCAGATATATCTCTTCCTGCAGGGACTGAACAGGAGATGCTCTTTGGAGTCATGGTGGATGCAGTTTGGGGAATGGATACCCCTAGGGCTGAGCCTGTGGAATAGGAATTTTTTAAGAGGAGTGAAAGTGCATAGATGGATATGACCGTGTAGGGGTGGTGTTAGGATTCTGGTAGAACAGATTTTAAAATGAGTGAATGCTGTGGATGGAATCATAGAATCATGAGGTTCGGAAAAGACCTCTGAGATCATCTAGTCCAACCATCAACCCAGCCCTCCATGCCCAGTAACCACGTCCCTCAGTGCCACATCTCCATAGTTCTTGAACACCTCTCCGGGTAGCCTGTTCCATTGCCTGACTTCTCTTTCTGAGAAGAAATTTTTCCCAGTATTCAAACTTAAAGAAGAGATGGGACAAGTCAGTTCTTTGGGAAGCCTTGTTTTTGATGCTCAAATGTGGATGAGCTTGAAACATAAAATATCAATTCCAGGTTTAAAAGCTATTTTCTTCTGTGAAGAAGTTAAGTTCCTTCTTAGTGCAGTAGAAAAATCTCTAGTTTCCATGTTAGACCAATGAGAGTCAGGCTAAAATGGATTTTATTTTTCCAAACTGGGAGATATTCTGCTGCATGGTTAAAATAAAACAACAACAACAAAAAGCTTAGAACTTTATGGTGAGGAAATTCTAAAGTATAGAGGAAAACTCAAAGGCAGTGACATGGGGATTAGATGATTGATCATGTTTTCCCTGTAACTAAATGTAGACCTAAAGTCTTTAAGAGAGGTTCTGCTCACTTCATGCTGCTGAGGTGGAAGTGTTCTTGCTGTCATCCAGGCAGAGGGAATTGAGGTCAGGGATCACAGAGGAAAGTTTGTAGGGTCAGGAATTGACACCAGATATGCTGAGATCCCTTTTGACTTTTAAGCTGTGCTGGGGAAGGCAAATTTTCTGTGCTTACTGCAGGGATGGATTGAGGAAAAAATGTTTTAAAGTTATGTTTGGTATAAACACAATTCCTTTTCAATGCTTTGTGTCTGTACAAGTCTTGTGACAAACAAAGACTGCAAGTTGTTATGAAAGGCTATAATTCTTAGGCATCAGAGAGTGAAGGAATGAAATATTTCTCTTAATCTCTATAGCATATTCCATATTTTCCTTGCTTTGGTTACATTTCTGTGAGGCAAACTGTGAATTCCCTCGCCTATTATTAATTTATTGTTACTGGAACATAATAGTGCAGAACACAGTTCATCCAGGAAAAAGCTTCAACGAGGAGTGAGTCATGGATGGTAATAAACTTCCGTCCCTCTCCATAGACCATAGGACTGCTTAGAAAAATGTTTTTTGCCATGATCCCTGAATTGCCTGTGCTTTGTGCAGCAGCTGGTAGAGATAAAACTGAGCAGAGCTGGGCAGACTCCCTGTCTCCCTGCTATTACTATAGCATGTTTCTGAATCATATGCAAAAAAATGTTTTTTGGTATGTAAAAGTGTCATCAGAAAAGCAACTCTACTTGAAAACAGCCAGTCCTGCAGAGAGGGCACATTCTTGGAGCACGATAGCGAGAGTGCTATCTGTCATGCATATGCTGGATGGGGTTTGGGAGCATGGACACATGGAGCTGAGCCCTCGCTGCTGCCCTTGCATGAGGTGTGTTATCTCCTGGGGTCGTCTGCAGGCGAAGACGAAACGGATCTGATAGTGCTCCGCAGCTGCTTGAGTGGAACGTGGCTTTGCATGTTTCCATCAGTTATCTCTCCTCGTTGGTGTGCAAGGTCTCATTTGCTGGTGTCACATCTAACTGATGCGTGTTGTGTGTTCTCTGCTATGCTCAGGGCTAGGAGAACCAGATATTTCTGACCATGATGTGTCCCAGAGTGGTTAGGCTTTGGATTGATGTGCAGCACCTTCTGAGGATGTTCACCAATGGCATCACTGGGGTGTGGAGAGGATAAGCAGCCCTTTGGCAGAGAATGCTTTCCGTGGCATGGCTCTTCAGTACATGGCAGGAAGACTTTAATGCTTCTGATACCATTTCCAGCCTTGTTCTAAGTCCTTCTAACACTCCTCCAAAACTCATCCATTAGATGGGGTGTGCTAGGGAGCCACGTTATCAAGAGCTGTGTGTAACCATGGTGGCTGGATTCCTCACTACTCATTAGCTGGTGTGTTGTGCATGTGTGCATCACACTAATGGCACAAAAATTTGCAGCCTTGGGTGAGCGCAAGCAAATCTCAGGTGGGCTTGTAGGGCTTTGGCTGCCCTCATGCAGCTGGGAGCTGTAGGGGTGTGCAGTGCTGTAACTGCCTGTGCCAGCACTGCTGAAGCAGTGCTTTAAGTGCAGTCTGTCATAGGATGTTTCTAGCTGGCAATTCTTATGATTCTAGCAAGCGTGACTGCTGTTATCCTTCAGGGCTTGTTTTCTTTGTAAAGCCTACAATTGGGTGAATCTTCCTGAGTGCAGCGGTGTTATCTGTAATGCTGCTTATTGCAGTGGTGATAACAATCCTTTCTTTTTTCTTTCGCAGTAAGTATACTTTTTTTTTTTTTTTTTTTTTTCAGAAGGTTTTATTAAATATTTCATCATCTTAATGATTATTGGACATATTTTCCCAGATCCTCCTGCATTAATAGATTTTGTATAAAGAAAAACAGGCAGAAAACAGCATCCCTCAGGTGTGTGCCTGTGTTTCCTGCGTTGCCTTTGTCTCTGCTGTAGGGGGAAAGCAAAGGACCTGTGCTGCTGGAGTGTCTCTGGGTCTCCACCACCTAAAGGAAGGAGGCCAGGACTTGGTTCATTTGTTTTATCATTAATTGTTTAATTTCTGCACTATGACAGGCCAAGACAGTATAAACAGAAGGACAAATAGAGTTAGTGTGATTGTATTACAGCTGTTTGGAGTTGATAAAGCAGAAGAAAAATTGTTCTCTCCTATGTAGCACACTCATCCAACTCAAGGAATGAGGGCTCTAGGAATGAATGACAAGGAAGCTCGGCAGTGAGACGTGGCATGGGCTGATGCAGTCCTGTGCTGCTGGTGCAGTGTTTGTTAGGGTTATTTAGCCATGAGGCATCTGGGCTGAAGACATGGGAAGAAAAGGGCAGGAGGTAAAGAGACAGAACAACCTTTTCAGGCAGGGCAGAGCTGTCAAGCTCCTTTTTGGAAGGAAGGAGCTTGCTGGGTAGGCAGCATTGTTGGTTTTCTTGTTGTTTGTTTTTTGTAATCACAACAAAATGCTTTGTGAGTTCCACTAAATACGTATGCTGTCCTAATTTATTCTGGATACTTCCAGGTGATGTGGATGTGTGCTGCCTGCCTTTATTTTATATCTGTAGAGCTATTGGAAATCTGGGGCACAAACTCCTCTGATCTCTCTCCCAACCAAAAATTAGTGGGGATGGAACTCCTAAATATCTTGTGTTGCTGATTTAAGCCCAGTGTCTTTGCTCTCCTACAGAAATGAGATGCTGTAACTAGGGGCCTTTCTGATACAGAAATCACTTTTGTTGATTATGTAATCCAAATACTTTGCATGAAATTTCTCTCATGGATTTGCTATATATTTTCTTTTCTTGTTTCCTACTTGTTTGATTATCTGATGGTTGCAACAATGAACTATCTGCAGGTGGCTCCCGTTCTTGTAGACATTTTTATCCTTTTGATCAAACATACAATATTGCTGTCATTGTCACTAAAAATTAGACATGTAAGTAGTTATTGTCACTTGTTCTTGTTTGCTGCTCATTCTGAATAATGGCAGAGTGGCTTAGTTTAGGGAATTTAAACTGACCCAGTTCTGTCCCCTACTGTGGGCTGAGTGCCCCTTACCAGATCAGGACCCAGAGCCCCATCCAACCTGGCCTTGGGCACCTCCAGGGATGGGGCACCCACAGCTTCTTTGGACAGCTATTCCAGTGCCTCCCCACTCTCTGAGAGTAATGGATGACTCTGAGACACAGTCAGGGTTTAACATGAAATCCTATCATGGTCAAGTGGAGAACGATGAGTCTGTTCTCAGGCGCTTCCTAGTAGAGTTTACCCATGTGACTTTAGTCTGTGTTGTAGGTTCAGGATAGCATTCAGTCTGTGTTGGTTTAAAGGGTAGACAAGCTGTCAGTTATGTTTTGTCCCAGAGCACTTCTCAGTCAAGGATGGGTGAAATGGGAAGTGTAACAAACGCTGCACCAGCAGCACAGGGCTGCATCAAAATGGGAAGCTGTACTGTCATGAGAAGTTGTGTAAAAAGCTTATTTTGGATTTAAGATTAAGGCATTTTGAGCAGTTCCGTAAAAAGCAGTTGTGGCTTTGTCAACATGGCACGTTCTGCTGGCCCTGTGTTCATTACACTAAGCCTCAAAGAGGAGATAAGGCAAAGTCGCTGCTTACTAGTTAAAGCTACGCTTCCTTCTGCTGCAGTCATTTCTACAACAGGGCTCTGAGTTTTCTCTTAATGCTGTGCAGCGCACTCTAAAATGCTCCTTGCTTGTAAATATTTTAGTGTTTGAATACACTTTAAAAGACAGTTAATATTTAAATCTTCACTCTGAAATGTTTCTTGCCTGGCAATTAGAGTGCAGCCAGAGAACAGAGCTGCAGTTTAATGGCTTGTGAACTCGAACTGCAGTGATACTGCTTTCTAACAAGTGTTCCTGTAATTTCCAAGAGCAAAGACCAGTGGAAAGCTAAAATAGTCACTGTGTTGTAAAACGTCTGTTTAATTTGGTGATGATGGGTTGATGGTTGGACTTGATGATCTTGGAGGTCTTTCCCAACTTTAATAATTCTATGACTGTGGAGACAGAAATATCATGTGTGACCCTGCAGGACTTTAATCTCCGGTGGGAGATGGTCAGCTGGGTGGAACAAATTCAGCCTCAGTTGACTTCAGCAGTAATTCTGCATTATTACATGATTATTCTTAGATATCTTCTGCTGAAATTGACTGGAAATTGCTGTGTTGACCATGTAGTATTTCAGGTGCAATCATCATATATCATGCAGAATCATAGACTACAATCATCTCAGTTCTCTGCAATGATTTGGATGCTCACACTGGCCTTTTTCACACCTCTATCAAATTTAATTTTCATTTCTTGATGATATTTTTCAAATGGGCAGGTTTCTCTTCCCCATGAAACTTATTTATTAGGGATTATTTTCCTTAGGATGCACTAAGTTTGCAACCTTGGAGTCTGCTTTTCCTCTGTTGCCTTCTGCCAGCCTTCCTAGTTTCTTTTGCTTATTTATTTAGTCTTCCTAGCGATTAGATTTCCTAATTAGCATCTTCTCCCATTTCACTTAATGAGCTGTGTCCATTTTTGGGTGACACGCTGGATATGCATCTGTCCATCAAGTGCTGACACAGCTACCTGGGCATTCTCCCAAATGGAGGTGTTTGCTCTGTAGAATGTAATTATTGGCAAGCACCGAGTGCCCTCACTTCTGCTTTATTGGCTCAGGTACTTATGGTTGCTAATGGACTTGGCTGATGGGATGTATGTTGTTCTCCATCAGCCTTTAAGACAATTCCTGGCTTGTGAATTACTTAGTTCTGTCAAATTCTTCTCACCTGCTTTTTCACATAATTGGAGATTTTGACTGATTTCACTTATTTCCTGAATTGAGACTTTTAAAAAGCAGTAATTTTTCTTTAGTTGTCACTTCTGTGACATCTGGTAAAATATCTCCCATCATCAGTCGTATTTTTCCATTAATTCTTTCCCAGCTAATTTTGCTTGTAATTGCCTTCACTTCTGGGAGTTGGGTCTTCAATATCATCTGTATTATTCTGTAATTACTGTTTTGAACTTTATATGTTTCATATGCGGAATGCAATCAAGTTGATGAAGTGGAGCACCTGGCTGCTACTATTCTTTAACTACTTATTCCATGCAAAGATGAGATTTGCTGTGGCATTTCTCCCCTTACTGTAGATCTCAGAAGGTGAATGTTCAAATTGCTTAGCCTCAATTAAGCCCTTGAATCTTATGAAACGTGCATGGGAGCTTATTGCTGATGGCACTTCGGGGTCAGGTGCTCATTGCTGCAGCCTCCCCTCTTCACAAAGCAGCTGCCGGCCAGGCATGTGTCCCCTGTGGGGCCCTCGCCGTTGTCCTCGTTGAACTCTGCTGCTCAAGTACTTGGTCTCCCTTCTGCCCAGATGATTTTCCAAGCTGATAGCATCTGAGATCCTCACTGCTGAATCAGAAGTGCAGAAAGCACTGTGCTGCATCTGACAGCAGCAGGGCAGCTCTGAGGTAGTTAGGCAGGGATAACCTGTCTTATGCTCTACCTCTTGTTCTGCAGTCTTCAAATTCTTGAGTTCTTTAGTGAAATAGCTTACTCATTGTGATCTCTCTTACTGATTATTCTGTGTGTGATAATTAAGTTGCCTCTTAGAGCAGGCTGTTGATGCTGCAATGCCTCTAAAATGGATGTTGCTAACAAGCCTCCTCCCAGTATCAGATTTACCTCTGTGAGGAGGGAAGCTGTAGCATTTTAGTACATGTTTCAGTGGGCTGATAGCTTGGACATCACAGATTACTGCAGCTCTCTTTCTGAGGCATAATTAGTTAAGTAGCTGGTTATGTGCCCATGTCTTCAATCCTTTAACTGGATCAATGAACCGACCTAGCACAGCAAGTCCTAATTCCTTTATGAAACCTTGCACTGATCCAGGTCTCCATCCAGTCCAAGAAGCTTCTACTTTTCATTAGGGGCTATCTAAGAAAGCAACTAAGAACAGCCTTTAGAATTAGTGTCAAGAGTGATGCTAAAGGAGTATTTGCTCTTATATGAGGTGCAGTATATCATTTTAAGAGCAACAAGTTGGTCAGAAAAATCTCCCGATTGATTGGATGCGTGCAGCTGTTCTCTGCCCATGACAATTATCTTGCCCTGAACAGCTGAGTTCGAAAGCAAAGACATGGGGAGTAACTGCTGGAGGCATCTATGAGATGGTTTTTTAGGAAACTGATTTCTTGAGCACCATTAAAAACAACGGAATCCTTCCTTTGAGAGGGCTGTAGCAGAGCAGAGCAATTTCCCGCCCTTCTTCAGGAGCCAGATAAGGGCAATCACCTCTAGTGGAGTATTTCAATCAGATATTTAGGAGAAACTTCTGCAGATAAGCAGAGGTAATGTTAGGACTTGATAGAGAAAGTCCTTTTTAATCTGTGCCCTAGGTATGCTGCAGTGGTGTGAGTGGCACTGCAAGAGCATGGCGGTTTAATCCTGACCTGGCAGGACCAGGGGTCAAAGGGTGCTCAATCCTATGGAAGAGTATTGTGTTATAGGATTACGATTGGTTTGTATTTGGGCTAGATGGGCAGTTCTGGGTTTCTTCCAAGAGGTCATAACTGGAATCCATGTTGTAACTCTTAACAGTAAAATCTAAGCAGTGAAAAAGCTCATCTGTAAAAGATGTAATAGCAATTTAGAGTTACTTTCTGACCCCATCTCTTGCTAGAAGAAGAAAACTCAAGGTGACTGGGCTGCATGTATCTCAGTGTTAGACAGGCCTCAGGTCTTGTCTTAGTGAATTTGTTTCGCTTTCCTCTTAGATGTACTAGTTTGGTACCTTTTTTATTCATGACATAATGATTTCTGTGTCTGTGACATAGGGTGTAGTTCAGGAATATAATTTCAGAGGTTTAACTCATTTAAGCTGAAATAATTAGCCAAATGTTCAGAAGTTTTGAACATGACACAGCCCTTGTAAATCCTGTCTGAAGCCTCAACCTGCCAATATCCAGCCCCTGAATTAGGCCTAGCTGTTTGTTTACTGAGCGATGCTATTTTAAGTACGGTGTGATGGATGAAGCAGATTACTGAGATGCCTGAATGCACCTGATTTGTTGCTTACCCTCCACCTGTATCCAGCCCCTGTTCTTTGAAAGTATCTGGGTTGTGTTGCGATATGGGAACAAGCCAGGACTGGGCAGAAATAAGCTTTGCAAGAGTAGATAAGAGCGACTTGCAGGAGCAGCAGGTGCGACTGTTCTCTGCAAGTAGATGATCCTTAATCCTCTTAAGGAGAGCCTCAGTAAAATCCCCTTTGTGACATTAGGCATAGCTCTGGGCCAGGTGGCCTCAGCTTCTGTCACCAGCTCCATGAGCTGCTTTGCTCTGAGAAACTTTGTGCTGCCGTGAAAAGCCACCACAAAAACAGCCGAGCTGCCAGGTGTGCAGGAAGAGCCAAGTGACCACTAGCCTTGTAGGACAGACCTCTGAGTACATCTAAGAGATTGTTTACTTCCAGGTTCTTGGAGACCTTGGAATGGGGGTATAGAGATGCTGAGTGCCCTTCCTAATAGTTATGTAAGTAAATCAGTGTGAAAAAATAAACAGGGATGGCAGTATGGGCAAGGGATGACTGATATAATATAGGGAAAGTTTAATAGTTGATGTGGTGTGAGCTGACCTGACATAAGGAATACTTGGCAGCTCCCTCTGCCTTTCTATTGGGACAACAGCTTCTCTCATTTATGCTGTGTGGTTGCAAGAAGAGGTTTTTTGGTTGGATAAAAATAGTGTGGTGAAGGAAAATACATGAAGGATGGGATGGTGGTCAGATGCCTGTGATCACTTCTCTGCCCAAAGCTTTGTGTGATCTTGACAAAAAATATTTTATGCTTGAACATGTGAGGTGCTCCAATTCTGTAAACATTCCTCTGCTTGCCTTAGTTGATACTCCTTACACAAGCTGGTAGGGGCCCTTCAGAAAATATTGCTATCTATTATTTCATGGTTAGCATTTCATACCCTGAACAGAAGTCACAACCCAAGCTCCATCCCATTGCATTTCTGCTTCAGTGTCTGTCACGCTCTTCTCTTCCCCATCTCCTTATATTATACTCAACCACCAAAATCTGCATCTTGAACATTCCTCCCAAACCCATCTTATTAACTGCAATGAGGAGTGGTGAAGGCCATGTATGAATGCCATATGCTACCTTCGTATTTGTAGCATAACACTGAAATTACTGTAAGGACAAATGGCTCTAAGATTGTTGTTTTCCTTTCAGTTTGGTAGGCGCCACTATTTTTGTTCTTATTTTAACTAGCCAAATAATTTTGGTAAGCCAAAATTCGTCTTTGGAATGACACAAAATGTGCTGTGGGAGAATGTCAAGGCTGCCAAGTTCTCTGGATTTTGGTGAAAATAATTTTGGAGGGAGACATCTTGAGGGTTTATAGTTGGGCAAATATCCCACTGATTCATCCATGTTAAAGTCATCACAAAGAGATTATGGAAAAGGACCGAGACCATATGCAGTATATTTCTATAATGCATTGTTTGTGTGTCGAAGATGGCTGGTATTAGCTCTCTTCCCACATTTTCTGGTTTATTTTTTAATTCTTTCACCACTCTAGTTCATATGTTGTAAAAAGACCCTTCCTCATGTTAGGAAGGAGGCAAAAACTTCTGGCCTTCCTTCTTCATAAGAGACGGTAATAGCAGGTTCTAGGGTTGCTGGTGATAACAAAATCGTGGTCAGAAAGACAACGTTTTAGACCAGTTAAACACAGCAGCTTCTCTGCAGTGATATCTCTTAGCCCTTGTGATTCAATTCACTGTCCGCCATGGAGGTACAGCTTTATGATTCAATCATTCAAGCAGGAACAAGCTGCCCTCTGAGGGTATTTTTTACCAATGAAACCTGTCTTAACAAAAAGAAACCACATGAGGGAAAGGAGTCTGAGGTCTGAGTTTTCAGATATTGAAACGAGCAATTAACTTCAGAAGTTTGCTCACCCCTGGACCTGCTCCTGGCTCAGCTTCTGCCCTGGAGAAGCCTCAGTCATCTTGGGCTTCATGAATAGGTTAAATAAAGATTTAAAAATAATAATAATAAAATTAAGGCAGTGTTTGCATCAAATTAGCTTTTAACAAATGCCATGATTCTGTTATGGCACTATGTACTTTTTTATTTTTTTTGCTTCAGTGGTGCTACTCTGCATTTCCACTAATGAAAAGCAATCCGAATCTGGCCACTTGGCTGCTCTACTTCAGCAATTGATTCTAAATCACCCTTGCTATCCAAACATGTAGATTTGTTCCTAATTATGTAGCTGCAATTGCTGACTATTTTTCTTCCTAGTTTAGTAAAAATCTTTCTGACATTTAGCAGATTGACATTCTCTTAGCATCTCCACAACAATCTGTCCAGTTTGTTTAAGACGGCAACGTTTTTGGAAGAAGCTGAAGCATCTCTGTTGGAAACTCAAGTACCTGGCAAGAGATTCTCTAGATACTTGTTGAGCTGGCCAAATTCTGTTGTGCTTAGTAATAGCAATGGGCAGTAGTGTGACCTCATGATTTTTCAGCTGTCTAGGGTTTACCTTTTGTTTTATGCTGGAAAGCTCGAGAAAAAGTCACTTGGAGTGATGGCCACAGCAAGAGGCCTGTTGCCCTGAAAGGTTTGCTCTCTGCAGTGCTGACTGCTTCCATTGGTGAGAGGTGGCTGATGCTAGCGTGACACATGGTCACGTTTCTGGTTTGTTTGCATACTTCCTTGTTCCCATGGTGTGGATAGCCGATGCTGGTCGGATGTCGTCATCAACACTTGGTGAATGTTTGACTCATTTCACTGAAGGTATAACGTGTGCGATAATGTTCTGATAAAGCTCTGTTTCCAGAGCTTTGAGGGGAAAGGTCTCTGTGTGAAAGCTGCCACTTTCTGGCTATATTTTGAGGGACTACCAAGCTGAGAACTAAGCTTGTGTCCTTGGCTAATTGTACTCTGAGGCCAAGCAACAGCTTCTGAATGGCGATCATCAGTCTGAAATTAACCATACTGGTTGAACAACTCACCCTTTACCCAGAGTTACACCCGGAGTTATGTTTCTCCAGCCTCTCAGCCTGTTCTCCCCACTGGTGTCTGACAGTGCTCCAAGTCTCTGTCCACTTAGCGTTGAGCTACCTAAAAAGCTTGGATTTGTGCTTGATTTACAACTGCTAATGTTGAAATAGCCTATCAAAGAGCCCTAAGAACTGTGAAAACACTTTTAGGCATACAAAAATACATGAAAGAGGTATTCTCTGTTGTCTTCTGTTCGGGCAGCACTTGAAGATATTTACATCTAATGCATCTCACATTTTGAAGTGATCATATTGAACTCCTCTAATGCCTGTGCAGATCATGATGGGGATGAATACGTGAGGTGTGCTCATCATGTACTCATGATGTGTACTCATCAACATGATGCTCAGCTTTTTTGTTTTTGTCTTTATTGTGGTAGACCAGTGGCTACAAGCAATTTTCCATCTTGTTGGGCAAAATGGTTATCTTGCAAGATCAGCTGTGCTCACTATGAATGAGAAATTGTTCATGTGTCTTTTTTACATAACATACTGCACAGCAATGATCATTTTCTGTTGTACGTGATGACAGGTACTGAATTCCAGGTTAGCCATAATGAGGTACATGTTATTTTTGCCACTGTCCTTTGCAGCCATTACTGAAACATGGTGGTGACTTTGGGTGTTACTAACTGATCCTACAAGGGTTACTCAGAGTTCAGCCTTTTAGCAGATACTTAGCTTATCTGTACTTGTCCCTATTGGAAGATGACTGTTTATTCTCATTTTGAGCTCCATGATTTGGATAGCTTTTTACACATTGCTCATTATAAATTATACTTAGCGTGTTTCCATTTGGCCTGGATTCCTTTCTCTTTTAAAAGCTTATTCCAGGATTTGTTCACTATCTCTGTTTCATATTTAAGTGGCCCTTTTATAACCTTGGTAAGAATTTACATGTAATTTAAAGCCTTGTGTCCAGTTTCAGTTTACAGTCCCCTTTCGTTTATGTTCCGCTATAGACACAGCAATTAAATCAGTATTGTTGGAAAGGCCATGAAGACTTGGTTGCAGAGACAACTTACCGGCAAACTAGTTGCTGTCTTGATTTTAGAATGATAGCAGAGAAACTATGAGGGCTTAGCCAGGGCATCACTAACAGCACAGTAGCCATCAATACCTCTCAACAAAGTATTTATTGATGGATCTCCAGTCCCCAAGACTTCTAGGTAAATAAATTCCTTTTCTAAGAGTCCAGGGCTCTCAACATCTCTATAAGTTCTCCTTTGTTCTTGGTTGAAGAGGGTTTATGATTTGCATAGACATTGCTTTACTCTGGCTGCTGCTCTGCTGCCTAAGAGGTCATCTGTTAATTAGTATGCTGGCAGAAACTTATACTCTTTTATATAGCACTTGTCATTTGAAGATCTCCAAATTTGTCCAAAGCGGAGAAAATTTATCATCTCTATTTTGTAAATTTAGCAACTAGAAACAGACAGACACTCAAGGTCAGAAAACCATTGCCAGAGCTGGAAATAGATCTCAGCTCTTTTGAGTCATGGTTTCTGATCTTGCTAAGAGCTAGATCACAAATGTGGAAAGGAAAATAGTTCTTCAAACCACAGTTATTTACTTCTGAAGCTATCTTCTGTTGAAGTGTAGTTGCTAGGCTGCCACAGTCTTTATATTGTTATCTTGCATTGGATAAATAAAGCTGTTTGTACAGTGTAAACTAAGACATTGCTTTACACACAGTGGCAGTAAACCATTGCATAGCTTAAGAATTTTGGTGGGTGCTCTAGGAGGGGCTGGGTTGCCTGGGCCAGCATTGTCCTGTAGTATGGTGATGGTCCCTAAGGGATGGGGACTGCCTACCAGTGACTGCACAGAGCCTGGCAAGATGATGCCTCCAGCCTAATTTGATCTCCAAGATGTTGCTGAAATGTAAATAGCAAATAACTTACTTCTAGGTGCAAAGGCAATAGAGCTGTTAAAAAAAAAAAAAAGGCAAAATCCTCATATATTGCAGCATCCAGTGAACTCTATGTTGTCTTTTGTTTTCTCGAGATGTTTGTGCAAGCTGTCTCACTCACTGTTATGTTAGGAAGTAAGGAAGCACTTGCAAACATAATTTGGAACCACATATAAGAGAAAAATAGTTTTTGTTCAGGAAAGTTGGAGAGACTTTATCGTCTGCATGCAACTGGCAGTGTCTCCCTGGGAAAGACAGTCTGTGAAATTCCACCCTTCCAATAATGGAGAAAAAAGGATTTTTCATCCTTGTCTCTGATGAAGTCATCTCCTTTCTGTTAAATCACATTTATCTCTGCTAGAGGTGGACGAAGCCTCAAAATAATGACAACATTTCAGTTGTTCCTGTTCTTAAGTTGATTCCCATCACTGTGTTCAAACATCCGTTCCCTGGGGAAGACCATTTTATTCAGTATTTTGATTTGGAAATTGCTCTGACATAAATAGACAGCAACTTCAGATTCAGCATCTTGAATGCACTTTTTGGTCTCTGCGTATCTTCAGGCTACCTATTAATTTTTTTTTTTTTTAATGTATCGCCAGTGAATTCACTTAGAATCTAAGTCATTTAAATTCTCAGCCATTTTTAGCTATTGTTAACAGACATTTATATAATGGTACAAAAGAGTTTTCCCCCTCCATGTTCACTCCAGCATGTAGCTGTGTAGGTTTGGGAACAGCAGCTTAATGGGATCCTTTTGTTAAAATGGGCATGCCATCTCTAAAATGGAGGGTGCCCTGATCTGATTTGAGATGGTGTTTTCTGGTTTAATGGAATAATGCAACAGAACAGTCTTGAGTCATGCTGACATAATAGACAACTTTGGAAATCCTTGGATTAGCATATATCAAGGAAATGGTGCATTCATCTCTGAGACAGAGCCCACCTCTTGCTTGCTGTTTGTGGCAGTGCTGGGAGTATTATTTTTTTTTTCTTAATTCTGAAATGGGAAGTAATTGAATGCTGATGACAATTTGGGCACGCTGCTGCTGAAGTGAGGATGATAAAAATTCTTGCAGGGTCAGTTAGTCTAAAGCAAAGTGAGGGCTGATGATGCATTTTGCTGCTCGATGTCCCAGCAGGCTGCTTGTGTTAAAGACAGCTAGCTGAAGGGCTGGCCATCCTATTGTGTGAGGACAGGGTTTTATCCTGCTCTTTGACACATAACCTTCAATTTTTTCCAATTTTCTCTGCTCAGGAGAGGTTACTGGTACAGGACACAGTAAGAGTTGAAATGAAATGCATGGGAGGAAGGATTTTTAAGTAGAATGCTCTGAAGCTTTTTTTGTTAATACTTACTGAACTCCAAAATCCAATTGGGTACATCAGGTTCTTCCTTAAACGTTAAACACTACTTGAATTCCCTTTGATTATCCTCATCATGAACAGACTTGCTGATTGCTGGGGTCGTTCCAGCAGCAAAACCACTTTTGACCAAATTTCATATTCCATAAAAGCTTTACTACATAAAGCTTAAAAGCTGCTGGAAATTAAATGAAGGCATTCTGTACCATCCAGACTGCTGAAAGGCTTTAGGATGATCAAGGATGCTATTCGCTGTCCCAACTCTGGTGTTTTACAGCATGTTAGTAGCATCTCTTTGAAGACTTCGCTCATGTTCTGCTGAAGGATACCTCACCTGGTGGATGTGCAGCTATCTGGTAGGCTTTGGGGGATTGAAGTTACATGGGGAAAAAAAGTCATGTAAAAAATGTAAAAAAGGTGCAAATTGCAACAGAGGTTTTGGCAGATGAGTAAGGTGGCTAAGGGTATAATCACAGCACTAACAATTCTTTCAGCTGCATTCTTCTTAGACTGACATACTACACATTTTGGCAAATTTTAACTGAGCCCTGCTTGGCTCAAGGCAGATGTAAGTAATAGTGAACAAGTTTAGGATGAAGTTAAAACGAAGCCATACATCATACAGTACTGTAACTGCAGATTTCTGTCCTGATAAACTTTTGGCAGAAGTGTGTATATATTTATATGGTACTGGGTACCATGGTCTCTTAAGCTGTAAAACATCTAGAATCTGTGGGATCTAACAAAACACATCACTGTTTTTCTCTCTGGCGCATTTTCTTCTTTCCTATGGAAGTATATGGAAAGAGTAGTTCAGAGGACTGGGTCTATTCTAGATGTAGAAATAGGGCAGATGTGCATAGGCAATGGGATTTCCTGCAGACTCTGCTTGCAGATGCTCCCCACTGCTTGGCTGGCTGCGCAGCCTGAGCTCACTGTCTCAGGCTCCTTCCAGAAGTCTGAGGTGTCAGATTGCTGTAATGTTAACAGTGAAAGGAAGGGTGTTAATCACCCTAATGCCTACTTGATCTTTATGTTTACATACCAGAGAGTTGCACATTTTTGCCTCTGTAGACCAAGTGCAATGCATGTACAGTGGTTATTTTTGTACCTCTGCTTCATCAGAGATCCCACCCTTTCACCCAGTATTTTGGGAGCTCCCTGCATCCCTGGCCTAACACAAGGATTATGGGGACTTTGGGATCGCATTTCCCCTTCCTTGCTCTGGGATCTCTGTGTATCCCATGCACAATTTCCCACTGGTCAGTGGTCTCTGTGGCCACACTTTTCTCTTTGAGAAGTGATGCAATTTGGGATTTTTATAATGAACTACCTAGGGTTGTGGCACAGAAGATGAAGAGTTGTCACAACACCATTGCCCTTCTAAGTAATTACACAAGCAACAACTTCTATCACCTTCTCAGGCATCTCTGGCAGACCTGGGCCTCTGGGAAAACGTCTAGTGCAGCTACAGCAATCTCCCTCTATTTATCAGGGAGTGAAGTATCTACTGCTGTTGTTTTTTGAGCTGTGACAGAGTGCTGCCTATGAGCTCAGAGCAAACTGTGGTGTAGACCTATGCAGCTTGCTTCCACCCTTAGCAAACAGTGCTCTTCTCTACAAACAGGATTGAGGCTGTTGACTCCAGGGAAGAGGGAACAGTAACAGCTATGGCAGTAGTTGCCACCCCACTTCCACCTGTCCTTATCTTTGGAGGACAGAGCATTTGTCTCCAGGGCTTTGCCTCAGCTCGCATTGGAACAGCAGTATTAGGAGTGACCTTGTGCATCTTTGTCCCACCCTCGGAGCCACAGTGGAGTAAGCAGAAGCTATTCTGAGGATGGGAGAAAGATGGGGCCTGTAAGGCAATGCTGTTTCACGTGGGGAGCAGTGAATGACAAGTGAGACTTGGTCTCCATGCACAACTCTGGCCTGACTCTTCTGTCCTCTAAGAGACCTTTAGTTCAAAGCCTTGACGTAACTAAGTGCATCAGGTTTATTTTGCCAACAAGTGGTGAGGAAAACACAGTGAAATGAGAGAGGTGCTGTTTGAGTTGGTGCTGTAGATGTGTTACCTTCTATGGACTGGGTGTGGAGCAAATGCTAAACTTCAACAACAGCTGCAGCTGTGTTATTCAGCAATTTCATTGCTGTTGACAGTCATCCTCCAGAGTCCCTCTGGATGATAAAGATTGTGTATACTTACTAAAGTTGCTGTTGGGTGACCTCTGGGAAAAGAGGTTTTGCTTTTGATCCAGTTCCATTTTAACATCACAGGCAAGAAAATTCACTGTTGAAATAGCATCTTTGCTGAGAGGTGAGAAGCCCAGGACAGCAGAACCATAGGAAGGGTCCTCATGGACTGCTCCAACTGCACGCCCTGCATGCAATGAACAGCTGGAGCTGTCCTGTTCCTTCATTGCCTGCAGTGAATCTGAGATGTTTGTGTGTATATCTGAAACTTGGTGGCTGTTCCGCCATCAATTGCTTCTGACCTTTTAATCATGAATTATTGTTCACTCACCTCCTTACCTCCTACCATCCCTTTCTGGTAGGGTTTCTAGTTATTGGTTGAGCGATTGTAGCTCTCTATCTTGGGATGGGTACATTCCAATTAGTGTGGTTTTGCTTCTCTGAGCATTTATCAATCTTGAATAAAACATATGGTGGGTTTATATTTACCACTGGTGTTTATCAGAACATTGCAAAGCTATTTATTGAGGTCAGATTGATGGAGAACTGAGGTGTCCTGGCAGTGCTGTAAGGCTTCGATAAATGGGAGGAGGGATTCATACCATTCAGTTCAGCCTCTTTTAGCTTTAAAATAAATTTAAAACAACATTCTAAAAGATGTTATAAAGAAAAATTATTTGCATATGAGGAAATAGCAAAGGTTTTCTTCATCAGGGAAGCTTTCTGTGCACAAATGATCAGAAAAGATGCAGAACCACGTGAGACCTGTCATGATTGCAATTTCTCCGGGGCTGACAATTTCCAAATATTACAGGTGGTCCACCACCAGTGATGGTCCATTAAAATATTTGCTGCTTGGCAGTACCCCGTTTCCCTGTGGGAAGAGAAGCAGAACAGGAGGCAGTTTTTGAGCACTGTGCTCCTGGTTCTGTGGGTCTGGCGCTGGTAACCTCTCCCATCTCATCTGGGCTCTGATCCACATCTGGTTGGGAATGCAAGTCCTAGGTCCTCAAAGGACTGAGGGCCCAGCTTATCTGTGATGTCCCTGGCTCTTGCTGGCCATCTTTAGGTGTCAGCATTCCCGCTTTTCCTCTGCATCTCACCTGATGAACGGTCTCTCTATCTCTGTGGTCTCTCTTCATATTACTTTCTGCTTATGTAAAAAAAGGAAAATAAAGAAAACCAGTTGGTGTTAGGCTTCATTGTGCCTGCTGCCAGTTCACTTCCTTGAAAAAACACATGACCAAAGGGAAATCATTATGCTTAATGCTTCAGAAATGTTTTCAGAAATTATAATTGTTTTGTACTGAGAAAGAAAGAATAGAGAAAATAAAGGCATAAGCCTCTGTATTCTATAATTTTGAAGAAACCCCTGTGTTTTATTCCTTTGAATAAAAAAACCTGAACACCTGACTTATTAGGTAAGAAACAGATGGCAGAGGCTTGAGGGACTGTGCGCACACAAAACATCTGCCATGCAGTTAATATTTAGAAAATGATGATATTGGAACCTGTTGCTTTCTGAGGGCTGTATGATGCAGGAACAACCGTAATGCAAGAGATCCCTGGAAAGGGGCTTAAAAACAGATTTGAGTGCCCTGAAATGCTAGCACTGATCTAGCTGCAGTGGCTTGGTACTGCTCTGCTATTTAGCACGTACTAATTGTCTGGGGTTAATGGGCGACGATGCGGCTGAGGAACCTGCAGCCTTGAAGGCCTCCATCCATCTGTGTTAGGGACATCTGCAAGGCCAGCGAGTGAGCAGCAGCACAGATCTGACAGACAGTTGGGATTTTAATTGTTCATTTGTGGAGAAATTAGCAACGTAATTACATAATTGGGTTTTCACGGCCCATTCAATCTTTGTGACTCTGCAGGGACCCTGCTGTGATGGAGCTGTGAGCGGTGGCGGTGTGGATAAGGCCATCAGGTGGCATGTCACCGGCAGCCTCTGGGATGTGGTGGGGGAGATGGCACATCGCTGCTGTTCTTTTCTGTTGATAGGTCACTACTATGAGAATCCTGGAAAATCCTTTGCGTTTTAAAGCTTATCTACCTCCTCCTGGCTGGGGGATTTCAGCATCAGTGGATGGGCTGCTGTGTCTGTCTCTGAGTGTGAATCTGCTGCTGGAATGATCGATCCGCTGAGCGTCCCTGAGTTCTGACATGATAGACCAAGTGCTGTTTGGCTGTTCTGCGTTCTTATCGTCTGTTATATGTTGTGCGTGCAGAGATATCAATTCCTCAATACCAGGCTCTTGATTCTGACCATCTCATTATCATTTTAAACGTACAGGGCCAGATGCTTTCATTCATACCAGATAAGGAGTTGGTCTCAGAGGTTTATATAACCAGTCCCCAAAAGTTTATAATTTGCAGAAATATTTTTCCTTTACATTCAGAGAACTTAAGTTTATGAGGTCTACTTGAACAATACGTTATTTACTACAGATTTTATCTAAATTCTGTTCTTAGATATATACCTTAATCTGTTGTATTTTTAACTTTCTTCCTCTCATATTATTTTTTTTGTATCTCTATAGATTTAACACGATTTTCCAAATAGAAAATCTTTCCAAATATGACTCAGCAGAAGCAGCTTTTACAAAGTGTCAAAACTTTCAAGATCGTGGCACTCATACTGGGAAATGGAGGTTTAAAATCAACCGTTGCCTATGGTGTATTTACCCAGCTCACAGCTATTAACTGCAACAATTCGTATGGGTGTAACATAGCAGTTGTCAGATGTTGTTTCTATTTCTGCTTTTGTTTTGCTTCACTGGCAAAATTCTCACTGATTTCACTGGTGGCAGATTAAGTCCTGCAATGTTTCATTTCCACGAGCCAGCAGAAATGTCTTTCCTGTTTTTTTGGGTCCATCTCCTTTAAATATTTTTGTCTTTGTACAACTATCCCCTTAAAATTTTAATGTCTTCCAAATCTTCTTCCTCAACTCAAGTTGTCTAAATCCAGACAAGTTTGGGTTCAGACTGCAGGCTTACCCAGAGACCCCATTTACCAGAGAGCTTCTTATGACTAGAAGATTAAACTGAATGAAGAAGCTTTTGTGTTGCTTGTGTGTTGAGGTCAGACTGTCTGGTGTTTTACAGACATGCAAAGCAGTGATGTGCAGTAGGGTTTGTGGGGAAAGTAGTGCAAGTGAACAAAAAGGAGACTTAGTTCTCTGTGCATGCAGGGGACGGGCTGTCTTTCATGCTCTTCTCAAGAGCAGCTCATTCATGGGGGAATCACTAGGGTTGCTGTCATATGGCTTGCTCAAATCTTATCTGTTAAACTTCTGCCTTGGCCAGTGGTATCAGGATTTGTTTGAAGCAAAAAGTGCAATCTGGGGAGATAAGTTCACAATATGTGGATCTTGAAGAGACTTCTAATTGTTGAAAGACTGGTTACCTGAAATAACATCCATACAATGCATAGAACTGTCCTCTTAACACTGCACATGCAGAGATAGTCATCTTCTCATGCCCCTATGTCTAATGTTCCTACCTTGAACAGAACTTGAACAGAAAAAGAATTGTACTTCTAAACTGCTGTACTTTTATGGGTGATGTTCTCCTCTTCCATCCTCCAAAAGCACTCTGTTGAGTAGGGGAAGTAGTTCCTAAAGTAGGGGAGAGGGACCCATCACTAGACAGCAGCTGATATCTTGGAAATGTCTTAGAAACTGTACATGAATCAGGAATGCGTCATGATGTAACTTGATAAGTATTCAGTTGAAAGAGGGGAGAACTGTGCACCAACTGTCCATGTCCGCTTGGAAGGCTAAGTATGAGTCAGGTTGGGATTCCCATGGGAAGAACAAGAGTCTTCTATGGACAAGGATATGCTGTTGGCACCAAAAATATTGGTGCTAGCTGTTGAAATTACAAGGCAGAAAGAGATGTGAAGTGTTCACTTGTACCTTGATAGGACAAAAGCTTGGTCAAGAGCATGACTGATAATTCAAAGAGGCACAAGAATATTTGCTTCCAGCAGAGCAGTCTCAGTGTGAAAGTAGTGAAAGACCATATGAAGTCTCTTGCTTTGTGTTGGTAACGTCTTTGAAGGATGTTTGGTCTTTGTGGCTACAAAAAGGCACAAAGCAACAGAAATCATCATAGCTGACACATAACTGTGCAGGTAAAATGCTCTTTTGCAGATACAACACCTCTGGAATATAAGAACAGCTCAGTTAAGATGATTTGATAGGGTGGGAGAAATGCTCTGTTTGTACTGACGGTGTAAGTGCTGAGGTCACTGTTGATTTTTATTAGCCTGGGGAATGGCTTCCAGGTCACCTTAAGAAAACTAATAACTGCACAGATTAGCTGTAGGGTTTTTGAATCCTGTGGAATCTATGCTGTGGTCCTAATAAACAATATTTATGCCTCCATTGAAACTGTTCCGATTTTATGTAGAAATCACAAATATTATTTTTAAAGCCTTGGGCTGAACAGAATTCATATTCATTTTGTCTGTTCAGTGACCAACAGTACTGGGGTCAGATTCTGGCTATTATTAAGAATATGTGAACTTCATAAAATATCTGGTTTATATTGTAGGCTATCCATTTTTCCTTTCTCAGGTGTGATTTAACCTGTAACACTCTTGTATTAAATAAATTTTCTTGTGCTCCACCAAAATCATGAGTTTTGGAAGACTGAGAGAAGGGTGGGAAGATGCAGACATCTAAGTAAAACATATGTTGAATGGGAAGAAATCAGTCATCCTGGGTTCTGGGCCTGTGATTATTTCCACATGCCTGGATTGTACTGCTGTGTTGTGTGCCATTAATGTCATTAGATGCTTTATGTCGGAGTGGATTTTTGCATATGCTGATGGGATTGCAGGATTGGGACTGCACTGGGTTGAGTCTGCCCATGTGGTTTCAGGGCTGCAGGTGGAGGTGAGTGTCCTTCTAGACCCCTCCTCCTTGTGCCATGTGCCCAGCCCAGTGTTCCCCAAAATGCCCATAAATGTCTGGTTGGGTTACAAGCCTCCAGGCAGCAGGGTTTGTCCTCAGCCCTTTTCAAGAAAAGCAAACTGACTAATCAAACCCCACCTTGTAAAAATGGATATTAAATCTGCTGCTTGGTGTTGGAAGGAGGCACAGTGAAAAATAAGCTTAATGTTCTTGTTCAAAGGTGCCTGTGTGTCGGGGAGAAATGCCAGCCTTCCCCCATTGTTTGCCTCTGGGCTGATCTCTGAGAATGAGACTCTGGGAGCCATTGCTGTTCCATTTGGTTCCTGGTAAAAGGAAAAGAGATTTGACTGCTGCCTCCAGATAAAAATACTGAGGAGTGAGTCTTCTAGGCCAGAAAACAACTTATTTTTCTTTCCTTGTTTTTTTTGTTATTTGAGCCTGCCAGATTGGTCTGTTCTCTGCTCTCCAACTGTGTGGGCGGCAAAGAAGAGGATGCTGAGACGAAGAATGGGGGAGGGAGGAAAGAAGTGAAAAAGACCTTTGGACTGGAGGCATGGTGCATGGGAGGAAGAGAAAGTAATGGCAGTCAGAGTGTTTTGGTTTGCAAAAGCTTGCTGCAGGTCGGAAGAATCTGTGGTAGGTCAGAGACGCTCAGTCTAGAAGTTGTAGTGATGAATATATTAGCATGTTTTTGATCCTAAAGCATACAGATGTTTTTCTGCATTTTATGAAGCTTGCATCCTACTGAACTTCAGTGCCTACTGCTGGAAATGGAGATGAAGGATGGAGGGAGAAGTGACTGAATGGGAACATGACCATTGCTCTACTTTAGTAGAGTGTTTTACGTTTTAAGCTAATCTGCTTTGTGCTTTGAATTAGGTTCTAAAGAAAGTGGAATTTTATGAAGCTAAGGCTCTGATTTCGTCCTGACAGAATCCCATTTTCCTGAGCTGAAAACCAAATCTCATTTCTCATTCCAATAATAGCTACCTTCCCCCAGTCTGCTGCATCTGGTTTGTGATCTTTTGTGGTACTTGTCAGATTGACTTACATGTGAAATGTGATTTAAATCCTTTTTTTCTGTTTCTTAAATGAAAAGGGGAGTAAGGATAAATTTCAAATCAAACTTTAAAATCCACGATGAGCATAGGATGGGGAGATGCTGGACAGCATCTTCAGGTGAGGGAGGAGAGCAGAGAAGAGGTGAGTAGGAGGTGAACATGGAGAGAGAAAGGACAATGCACATGTGAGGCATTATGTGGATTGCTTCCTATTCAAACCTGCAAGATTCATCTTGCCTGGCCTGAGAGATTGACCTTTGCCATGTATTTTGCCCATGGAGCATTAGACCTCCAGCTCTTTTTATTTCTTGTAATCTACTGCAAAAACTTGTAAGAGCAGCCCTATAAGGTTTGAAAATAAATCCCACTTCATATGGGATAGCCCTGCAACAGGGGCAGGGAGGTTCTGGTAAGGACAGAGGCAGTCTTGCGAGAGAGGATTCAGGGCTCTCCCCTATGACTCCAGGAGCCTTTCACAGCCTGAAACTTAGAGACTGGGATGTGTGGTGGGGATGCTGGTTCATGGCCGTGTGGTGTAGCCCCACTCACCTGTCTGGCCAGCCCAAACAGCTTCTTTGGGACCTGCTGCCCTTCATTGCCCTGTGAAGGACTTTTGACAGGGTAGGGACTTCGGGTAATAAAAAGGTGTTTCTCTGCTGGGCTAATATTTACATCACAAACATATGGTGCTTTGGCTTGGTCACAAATCCCTGTACGTGCAAGTGAGAGGCTTTTTTTCAGAAAGGGTGGGACATAAAACACTGAGGTTATTCTCTCCTGTCGCTGTGTTTGCTAAGAAAAATCTTCAGGAATTACACCTTGATGCTGAGGGAACGTTATCACAGTTAGAAAGCTGAGCTCTCAAAGGTGAGCACATGCTGTGTGGAAGCAGTCAGTCTACCTTCATTTGCACCCCGGTGCTTTCTGACTTCTTTACATATGCAAAAATCAGAACATGCTTTTCTAGCTAGGACAGAGGCAGCACCTCTTCCAGGTGTGTTGTGAAAACAAATGTGTTGTTTGCTCAACGTGCCCCATAAAAGTGCTATGACTTTTGCTGGTAATTTAATTTTTCAGTGTAGGGTTTGGTTGTTGTCTGTAATAAAGTATGAGTGAGCTACTTTATATAATCCAAAGGTGTGTGTATGTATGTATATATATATATATTACACAAGTGTTCTCTGTAGATCGGAGTGGAACAATACTTTTTTTTTTTTTTTTTAAACTAAACTATTACAGTGCCATGTCACATGGAACGATGCTGCTCTGGGTTTCCAAATGTTTAATAGCCATAAAACTGAGCCTGAAATAACACTTCTCAGTCCTGCCTTGCTGTCATTACGCTGCCTGCAGGCAGAGTCAAAAGGAGGATATTCAAGTGGGACTCTGGTTCTGCCGTCAAGCAAAGATTTTTAACTAAAAGAAAACAGGCTTCTTGAACTTGATCTTAAAGCAAACGTCAGTTTCATTAGGTGAATGGTACAAAATCAGCATCTCTTTGCTTTCTTAGATTAGTGTGTTTCTTCTGGTGAGGTGCTTGCTTTATCTTCTTATTTCATTACACGTTGATAGGTCTAGAATGCTTTTGAAAAAGCATTGTGCATGAAGAGAGAGCCTCGTGCTCTCATTGCAGAATGTTGTGTTAATGTTAATTTCTCATGTAAATAGACACGAGGACATTTGAAAATGCAATCATTGTCACGTACACCATGATATTTTCTCTCAGCGTGGGCTTTTGGTGGATTCCAGGTGATGCTGCCCTAGAGCACAAACAGCTTTTTTATGTTGTCTAGAAGTTCTGCTCAGAAATGCTGCTTAGCCTAACACAGTGCTTTATGGCAAATTGTGTCGCACATTGAATTTTGTCTTATCCAGCCTCTGCTACTTGGTGTTATTCTGTCAGGATTTCTGAACTACATTATTCTCTGGTAGCTCAAAACTATGTAAGGAGGGGAACATTCCTGCCCTTGAAGATAAAAACTGCATCCAGTGGGAACTTGAGATCATTTGCATGCTGATGGAAAGATGCTGTGCAAGCTGCCTGGGTTTGGTCAGTTCCTTGCCTTGGAAATCCTTCTTGCTGCTCAGCCCTGTGCCTCTTGCTAGCAGTCTTCCCTTCTGCTGCTCTTGTAGGTGGATGCATGGGGATTGAGATAAAGCACTGAGCAGGCAGGGCTCAGCTGAGTGCTTCTGTCACTGTGTCTCCTTCACTGAACCAGCCCACATCCTGGACATCGGCTCAAATACCTCACAGATGTCTTCATTGCCCTCCTGAGCGACAGCCTTTACCGCTGTGCCGCTGTGGTTCCTGTCACCAAAGCAAACTGCACTGATGTCTTATTTACACTGAGTGCAAGTGTGAGGGAGATGCTCAGCCTACGGGCTTTCCTACCCTAAATCCTCCTTCCTGCTGTGCTGCAGCGATCTGCCCTGGGGTTCCCAAGCACCCGAGTTAATGGTCATGGTGCTGGATTTAGAAATCGTGGTCTTGATTTTAAAGGATTTCAGCTAGGATTTTGAGTTTCCTTTGACTTAAGTATTGAGATTGGAGTTTTTATCCAGAGTAATACTTTAATTACATAACTAATAACATTGTCAAATGGCTGCACGTAAGCATCAGCTAATCAGTGTTCCTTTTGCTAGGTTGCTATCTGTATCATTGTGTTTCACACAAATAATAGCCTAAAGATGCATCTCTGCTTTCCAAATTCCCTCTATTAATAGCAATAAATTCAAGCTAAAAGGGTGCTTAGAATGTAAGATATCCTAGCTCTGGTCACTGTTCTTTGTGCACTAATGCTTGCCGCTGAGACATTTTCTCTTGGATGCCTTGCTGTTGAGAACATTGCTGTTCCTTGAGTTACAGTGGCTGAGGTTTCTGAAGGAAGCCTTATTTCTGTACAGCTCAGCTCTCTGCCCCAGCAGCAGTCTTAGGCTTATGCTGAAAAAAGACCTGAGAATATGATCCTCTGAATCCCATCTCCCTCAGTCTCTAGCTGCTTGTTGAGAGATACTGTATTGAAAAAGGGCAACTTCCAGTCAATTGATTGTTACCATAAAGCTGAGGGCACGTGGCAGTAGCAAAATTGATGACAGCTTCTTAAATACTAAAGTCATTAAGAGAAGGTTCTCTGCCCCTGGCAAACATCTGATTGATTTCCACAGTTCCCTGCTTTCTCCTACAGTATTTTTTGGAGAAGATTCAGACCATGTTGTGGAGAAATGCTTTAAAGCAGAGAAAATCCTATTAAAAGAGGGACAGGTAGAAGAAAGCAATGAGCACAAAGGAAGAGGGAAGTTTAGAACCAGTAAGGTTGGAAAAAAACCCAAAACATAAACATCATCTAGTCCAGCCATCATGGCCACTAAAACCGTGTGCGTCAATGCCACATCTGCCCAGTTTTTTTTTTTGTCTACACAGGCAAAGGTCATCAGACATCACAACTATTTTGGGATGTATTTCCCAGACCATGATGGGTCCCTGATGTCCTCCTTGCTGACTGCCAGCCTTCTCCTGCCTTGCTGTGAGGAAAGCAATGAAGCTGTCTTATCTTCCATGCCCCAAAACATTGCCCAATGCCCAGGCTGTGGATGTATCCTGGGGTTGTGGGAGAGGTACCTGATTTTCTGCTCAAGGCTGAATCAGAACCATCCAAGGCTTCAGTCCAAAGAGGCATCCTGTTGACTGCGTCCTTTGCAGCCTCAGCATCCTAATCTTCTAGTTAATAAATATATTTAGCAAGGTCAGATACTGCTTCAAACCACACTCCTGCAGTACATTCTTGCTTGGATCAGTGATGTTGCTTGGATTTAACTTGCTGGATGTTGTTGGGAGTTGGTTTTCTGTTGGGCTGCACATATCTCTGTCAGTAATTTGTCAGAGGGGAGCACGAGTGGTGATAATATTGTGACATCATATATATATTATAAAAATATATATATTTTCAATACTTGATGTCACAATGGGAGACCTTGCAGATATTGGCAAGGGCAGAAAAATAACCCAAAGGGACCTAGAGGTTGTCAGTGTGGAGAATTGTAAAATGGGAATAAGGTTGTAGATAGAGTTGTTTTGTTCTTTTTCCCCTAATATCTAGAGAAAAATCAGAAACATAGAAGAATGAAGAGAAATTTGGAAAAGGGCAAAGTCTGAAAGGGACGTGGAGGTGATAGGTCCAGATCAGAGAAGTTCCAGTATGAGGTACAGAATCATAGAACGGCTTAGGTTGGAAAGGACCTTAAAGATCATTGAGCTCCAACTCCCCAGTTTGGGTAGGGTTGCTAACCAGTGGATCAAGCTGCTGATGGCTGCAGGAGAAATACTGTATGGCAAATAATCCTCGAGGAGTTAGCATTGCGTAAGGGACAGACCATTGCACTGCCCTGGCTCTATGGGGATGTTGGGGAGGGGGAGTACTATTTTATGGTTTTTTTTTTTTTTTATGGAAAAAAAGAAAAGCAATTTTTCAATCAACTGAAATTGTTTATAATTTTTTGCCAAGCAGGATGAGTCATTCTGGCAGCCTGCCCGCCCCGCCCTCCCCACCCTCCCACCATTCCATATAAACAAATAAAGTCAATAAGTTAGGAAAAATAAAATGATCTGAAAAGATAACAGCTCAGATTTTTTCCTTTTGGTGTACATAGAACAAAATGCTTAATGTTTTTTTAAGGCATCATTTCAGAGCTGGATTCAATGACCGTAACTTGAAAAAATGAGGTAAAAATAACTCTTTAAAAATGTTTCATTTTTGAGTTAAAGAAACATTTTGTTCAGTGAGACGCACAAAGCATTCAGTTTTGGGCCAACACAAAATGATTTTTTTCTAGCAATCTCTTGGTTGAGGCAGTGGACCAAAAAACTCAATTATTCACAGAGCTGCAGCAAGATTAAGGTAAGGATGGAAAGCAGAGCTAAGCAAGCAAGGGAGAAAATTTGGGGTTGGAGAGTGGAGTAAATCTTAATTCTTTGGGGTGAAACGTGGTTTAAGGCGCCAGTGCCCATTGGTCACTTTGTGAGCATGAGGCACTGGGTCAGTGTGACCCAGGTGCTGCCCTATGCCAGCTGGGTTGCACGGGCCATGCTGCAGTGCTCCTGGGGACACGTCCTCGTGCTGCACCGCTGCTGCTGTAAATGCAGCATCATCCAGGAGGGGAAGAATAAAAAGAGGGGAAAAAAAAACCACCCAAGTCTCCTGCCAAGAAGCTGCTGTAAGCTCTGCAGAGTGTGAGTTTGGGCAGGGAGGAGCTGAGCACTGCTCATCCCAGGGAACGCTGCTGCTTGGCTCCGGGCGCGAGTCTCCTTGGTGGGGCAGAAGGAGCTGGGCGCTGGCGGTGCCTGCTGCTGCTTGGGGATGCTCCTCTGGCAGGTTCGAAATGCTTGGCACAGCTTTACTCACGCACGCAGTGTTAGTGCAAACACCCTGACTGAGCTTCTCTGGCTTGAGCTTTTTTTTGCATTGCTTTTTTTTTTTTCTTCTTTTTTTTCTCTCTCTTACCCAGCCATCCTAAGCAATAATCTGATTTCCCGTTATCCTGGTGGGAGAGCGAATGCAGTGGGATGGCAGGCTTTGCCCAGCACCATGGTAAGGGGTGGGAGGCAGAGCTGGGCTTGTGGCTGTTAAACTTTTGAGTCCCAATCCTTTGCAGAATGAGGAATGACTGTAGCATAACAATAAACTGCATGAATTACTTTTAAATAAGCCAGCTTGGATGCACCATGGCTGGCTGTGGCAGCATTGTGCCTGCTGTGCTCATCTATCCTTAGAGCAGCAGACAGGAGAGATGCAAGGGAGGTGGTGCACGTGTGTGGCTGGAGATGGAGAGAGCTGGCTCTTGCATGGGGGAAGGGGAGCAGGACTGTATGCATCTCCCCACTGCCCCCGCACCCCCTTCCCTGCTTCTGGTGCTGCTTTCTGCCAGCAGAGGTAATGGGCTGCAGCACAGACGCTGGGCTGAGCGTGCAAACCTCGCACCAAGGAGTTGACTGGGGCAATGTTTTTATTATTGCAGTCTGTGGTGAGCCAGCCTGCATTTCAAGTACTCCTTTGCTATTAAATAACTAATAATTAACCAGCAGAGGCCATTTGAAGACTCTGGTGCAGTGATGTCTGGTAATAATTTTTTTTCCACCTATTTTATTTTAATTTTTGCCCTTCCAGTTCATTCCGAGGCTCCGCACTGGGGTCCCAAAGTGGTTTTCAGTGCCCGATGCCGTTGGCTGTTTATAAATAAGTTCTGAATGCGGTGAGTGAAGTTGGCAGTGCCTCGGGCTTTGTTCTGAGCACCGCCGGGTACCACGGCCACCTCCGTGGCTCCGGTTTTGGGAGCGCAATATGGGATGCTGGGGGCAGCGTGGGGCGGGGGGAAGGGGGGGAACGCCGCATCCCCGAAGCGTCGGCAGCTATTTCAGGAAGACGCGAAGTCTCCTCCTTCTTATGTAAATAAACGTGACAGCTCCCAGCGCCGGTGCGGGAGGGCCGCGAGTGGGTGGAGGCAGCCGGCGAGGGGCAGCGGGGCCGGGGGCTGCGGAGCGGAGCGATGAGCGCCGGCGGTGCCTGAAGGGGCGGCTATGGGGGGCCAGGTGACCCGAGGGCCGCTGCACGGTGAGCGCTGCGAGGGGGAAGGTGAGGGCCGGGGGTGCGATGGAGGAGATGCGTGCGGTGTGTGCCAGCTTCCAGCGGGGGATGAAGGTTGCCGAAGGGGAACTCGGAAGCTTTGGAAGCGGTCACCTTGCGTCTGCTTCCCGTCAGCCGCTCCGTAGTGTCCATTCATTTCTATGTTGCGTTGATGCAGCGTGGAACGAACGCTGGTTTGAACTACTCCGTGCGCTCGGCTGAGCCGAGGAGCCTGCCTGCTTTGCTAGGTAACGTGAAGCCGTGTAGGGAGGGGGGGCTGAGCGCCCGGCGCGATGCTACAGCAAAATCCGGAGCAATAGGCAACGTGCGGCCGTGGCCGCGCAGATCTCATGCCGTAAATATTTCGGTGAGAATTCTGTGCTCGTTAAACGTGCCGACTGCTCCGCAGTGTTCTGTTCACCTCGAGACACAGCCCGCGTGCTGCGCGTTCCGTGCGGGGGAAAAGGGCTGTTAGAGAAACTTCCTCGTTGCTATAGTAAATAGGGCTGGGAAGCGCGCAGATCGTGTGGTACGAGCTTGAAGCTGCTCGCGTGCTTCCTTTGAGGTGTTAGAGGTATATGCTGAAGCTGTGAGTATTCACGTCCCAGTCCCGATTTTTGCTGGATTGGATGAAAAACACAAACTCTGCTGTTTAGGGAACAAATGGGCAGAGTTAGGAAACAGATGACTCTTTTCTAACGGCGTGTCTCCAGTGAGACTGTAATTTGTTCATCATCTGCGTTCTGAAGTGCCACTCACAGGCTGACCTTATTTCTTCTATAATGTCGCAGCGTACGCGTCATATGCAGAATGTGAGTGCTATTGGGTCAACATTTACAAAATAGCAAGCAAGCAAACAAACAAACAAAAAAAGCAGCCCAAAACAAGCAGCTGTGGATGTTGTAGGTTCCATTTCCCTTTTGAAGTAGCATTTGAATGAACTTGAGAAACCTGGCTGGGAAGGAGCAGCACCTCTGTGTGTGCCAGGGACTTGGCATTCCTGCCAGGGCTTTCTGCTGCCCGCTGCGCCTGCAACTTCTGCCCTGTGGTGCTGCTCTGCTCGCCAGCAAGGCTCTCCTTATTTTTTATTTTCTTGGGAGATGCAAAGTAATGAGGAGACATGGGCAATTAACTCTGCTGTGGACAGAGGGGCTACAGGCAGTGTTGTAATGAGAGGTGATACGCTGCTGAGTTGTAGCACAAGTCTTTTGGAACGTGGGCGTGCGTTATATTTAAAAATAGGAAGAAGTCATCCACCAAAGGACACGTAATGAAAATAGACTACATCTGCACTTGTGGTTCATCTGTGGCTGCCATTCCTGCAGTTCCATCTTTCTGGTGAACGTTTCTGTTTTCAGATATGCTGGGGAAAGAGAACCGAAACCGTATCAGTTTCTTGGAAGAATAAATGAAACTGAACGTAATGATAGCGAAAGGAGCTCTGTGAGCAGCAGCCTTGGGGGTTAACACCCCTTGCTTTTAGAAACCATGGGTAAAGTACAAATATACTGTTTGCAGATATTTCCAGTGACCTCTCTGCACTGAAAGAGTGGGCTGGGATTTTCAGGGGCACCTGAGTCATTTAACTCAGCTGGGATGGGGCAGAGCTGCCCTGCCCAGCTGCTGGAGGCTCCTACTGGGATGGGCACAGCTCCCAAGCCTGGCATGGTGCACAGGGGCCTGCCCGCCTCTGGTTGTCCACCCTCACTTTGGTTGGGTTGGAAAAAATAAATTGAGAGATGGGCTCCTGAACTGGGCTGTGAGAGTGGCACTCCTTTGAAAAGTATCAAAGCAGTGTGGCGGTGGTTAACAGCTGTGGGTTGTTTGAAAGGAGATGTCTTATGGCTTTGTATGTTGGCACGCAGGAGCTCTTCATTCCTCCTTCTCCTTGAAGCGATGTGCCGTTGCCCAAGTGCCCTCGTGCAATCTCTGTCCATGTGTCCATATTCTTCATGGCGCTGTGATGGTCTCTGCTCCTCTTTCCCCCTTCCCACCCCCTGCACACAAGTCCTTGGCGTGCTTTCCATTGCTCTCTGTGCAAAAAGAAGAAAAGTTGAAAAGGGAAGTCCAATGGTAACGCAGTCGTGATGGACAGGATGTTTACAGTCCATGCAAAAGGGAACATCTATACATGTGGTGTTTACGTTAGCAATATTTTAAACAGGAAATGTTAATATGATTGCTCGTGGTTCATCTGAGGCGAGTTTCTTCAAGACTGTCTGTGTGCTATAGCGTTCCTACAACATAGGCGGGCTTAACTAAATATTTATATTCAACTACTTGTTAATAATCGTGCATAAAACATCTCTGATGGATGCATATATCAGAACAAGTACGTTCTTCTTACGCATTTGGTTCAACTGTCACCTGCTTCGTTAGTTTTTAATTCCTCTTTACGGCTGTGAGCGAGATGTTATTTGCATTTGGTTTTAGGGGATCGGATCCAATTTTTGCCTGAGAAAAAATGTCTTGAGAATTTTTAAAATTATTATTATTTTAAATATATTTTTATTATTCACTTGGAACGGAGCAGACAAAAAGTCAGGCTTCAGCCAAGGAAGCTGCTGAGCTGTGCTGGAGAGGGTTCAGTGCATGGCTACGTGCGGAGGTTAGCGATGAACGCGTCCGCATCTCTTCAGAGGGCTTTTGACTAGCTGGAGTGTACACAGTGCATTAATTCATGTGCAGGGGATGTGTCTGCTGCATGCACATTTGCTCAATAACCTTCCCTCCTACAAGTCACAGTCACTAATAAGTCCCTCATCGCAGGGCTTTGTCTTGTTTTTGTTTTAATTACTCTCGTGTCACAGGTGCACATCAGTGGTTTGCGGTGGAATAATTTCTACAAGGAGCAGGAAAAAGGTATCTTGTGTCACATTTCCCAAACTGTAATTGTATGGCATCAGTGTATTTGCAAAGAAGTCCCTGGTGAGAATGCATCAGTTTTTTAGCCTGGGAAGCAGCAGTCACCGACAGATGTAACTTTTGGCTTGAGCAGTTGAGTTTTTAAGCTTCTTAAGCAGACGATGCTCTGTAGCCTGAGGATACAATAAAAATAATGGTTTCTGTCTTTGAGGTGTGTATATGCAGGTGTAAGCATTATGTATGGCCAGAATTTCCCCATGCCTATGTAAGTCCTGGTGTGCTGCATAACTGTGTGGTTGAATAGCAGGAGGCAGAAAGAAGCAGTAGTGGTGGCATAGCAGCTCTCCATCTGCACTACGTGGTGGTGAAGGCTTTTGGGCATCTACTTGGGTTCATTTCCAATTTCATCAGCATCCTGTTTGCCACGGTCTTTTCCTGCACATGGCTGCTGATTTATTCCTGTGCACAGTAGGTGTGAAGTGCTGGCACTGTCCTTCCTCTGCGTTTTGTTCTCATGAAGAGCAGTCTGTGGGACTCACTCACAGGTGTCACCAGGAGGTTTGGGATATTTGAGGTTGGCTGAAGCCTCCAGCCCCAATAGCTGCTGCTGTAGGGCTTTGGGGAGCAGTGGAAGCTGGAGGTCGTTTACTGAGTGAAAAATAGCTATGGTGTGCAACTTCATTTATTCCTTCTTTGCACAATGGAGCTCTATTTTTAGCTTTCTCTTAATGCTTTGTAGTGTAGTGAATGGTATATCTATAGGCAAGTGCTGAATCAGCCCCATGCTGTATTTCCTACATTGTGTGTTCCCTGCCTATTCTGCAACAACCTTGCCAAATGCTGCATTTCACCCTTGCAGTTAATACTGTCCAACAGAATTGTACTGTAGCACACACCATTGTACACACCTTCAGATGAAATAATTTCTGATTTCTTTGCTCTGATTAAAACTGTAAAATATCCCCGAAGGAAAAAAATAAAAATAAAAAAAAACCAATCTGACAGCACCAATTTAGTGAGAGTTTCTTTACAAGTTAATTTTACTTTGCATTTTTTGTAATGTCTAAACGATTATCTAGATTCTGAGGGATCTTACCTAGCTTCCGTATGTGGAATGATTGAAAATTGCTTCACCCTCTGTAGGGGGTTAACATTTCTGCAGGCAGTCACTCACTGAGAACCAAGATGAGATGAGGAGAAGAGGGTCTTTCTAAGGTCGCACTGCTTTCAGCAAGATTGGTATCTAGCTCTGAAAGCAAATGAGTATGTGTGTGTATGGGAAGTTAATCCTGCTCAGGGTTGGATTAACTGGTGCAGAAGACCCTGGGCAGAGTGCCAAAGCAGTGCTGGCATTTGCTAAAAGTGGGGCTCCCAGAGATTATTTCAGTTTGTGCCTCTGACCCGTGGGTCACCTTCGGATGTCCTTAGGTGGCTGACAGTATTGACTGCTGACAACATTACTCAGATGAAGTAGTGCCTCCATATATAGAGATTTTATGGGTGACCACATTTATACTTGAAAACTCTGTTGTGAAAGGCAGATGACTTCTTCATTAGCTGTGCCATTATTTGACTCTGGGGGTCTTGGTGATGTGAGCAAAGAGCATCCCTGTTCTAGTTTAATCTTTTGCTTTCTGGCGTATTATCCCTGTTTGTTTTTCCATATCCTCTTGATGCTGAGGGGACCGAGGGACTGAATGTTTTGTGTTATTTTTCAGATTTGGTTGTCTTATTTGTCACCTCTTTGAGCGGTCCTCACCCTCCTCTACAGGGAGCTGTTCTTACATCTGATCCGTCTTCACTTGTTCCTTACTTAATTCCTCTTTTGTTGAGAATTATGGATGGTATGTTTAGCTGTCGTTCAATTAATTTAGAGTTAGCAGGTGTCTCTTCAGAAGGGTTTGTTGGATCCTCTGGTGAGTCCCAGGGAATCATCATCATGCTTAATCAGAACAAATGTTCCCAGAACCAGAAGAAACATATTGTTAATGGTATAAAATAGGTTTGTGGAACAAATACAACTACCATTGCTGGCATCTAGGAGGAGTTAAGAAGTGGTGGTCTCTAGCCATGCAGTCTCAAAATTGACAGGCCTGCTTTCTTTTTAATAAAGAATTTTGCATTAATGTCCATACATGCTGAGGGTAGAATTGAGATCAGCCTGAAAAAGATTAATCATAGAGTAAAAGGGAACTTCTTGGAAAGTGAAGGCAAAGCAAGAAATTGATCCTGATGGATTGCCTTGGGGAATCAGTAGGAATTTACTGATGGCGCAGCAGGGAGTGGAACTGGAGGTCAGGAGAGATCTTATCTCCCAGAGGCTGAACAAGGAGCGTGCCTGCCAGCCTCATGGTCCATGTGCCCCTGACCAGAGCATATGCTGCAGTGCTGTGTCTGACGGTATTTTGCTGTAGGGTTGATCCCTATTAGTGTTGCTGTCTGTTTGTTTTTCTTCCCATCTATCCCTTTCTAAATTACAGTATTTTTCTTTGAAGACATATTTATCTGAGCGAAGCTGGTCTGAGATGAGTCAGAGCCTTCTCCTCTGTGGCTCTTGTCAAGATGGCTTCAATGGTATTTCTGTCCTTGATTGTGTCTTGAAGGGATGCTGTACTTTGTTGGCATTAAAAAAAACATTCAAGATAACTGCAATTGGTGGGTCTAGGAAGAAGAGTCGTTCGGTTTATCTGGGATTCACTGTGGGTCTGGCAGCCCAGCAAAGGAGGAGGAATGCAGACAGAGCCATTATAATTGATCAGATGCCTTAGTATATATTTCCCACTGTAAAGGTTGATAGCACTTTTATCTTAAAGAAAAAATGATAGTAATAAAAAAGAAGAAAAGGGCGGGTAGTTGGACATAATAAAAGCAATCTACATTAATGAATGTGATGTGGAACATAAATGATGTAATTCTGCTTGTTTCCCTTGCAACAGCCTGTGTTGGTAGAAATCTGGAGTTCTTGCCCTTTTCCTCAAGCCCTTGGGATAAACCAAGGCTCCTTGCTATAAAAATCAGCTCCTTTTTTGTGGTTTGTTTTGCATTTACTCATTTACTCAGAAAAGGATATATGCTAATACAGAGAGGAAGCATTAGAGGTCAAGTAATGTAGGGTGCCTAGGGTTCGAGTTGTCGTACCTTGCAGATTGTGGTGTCCCTCATGCAGCAGTCCTGCCCAGAGGCTGGTCAGAGTGTGGAGACCTAAAACACACTGCTGCAGCCCTGGGGTTCTACAGCAGACATTGTTGATGAAGTCTGGAGAAGTGAAAGGACACTACACTTGACCAAACAAGACAGATGTTCAGTGACCTCTTCATAAATTTCAAGTAGGTGACAGAAACTGTTCCCATCTTTAACTACCTTTGAAAAGAAATCATTATGGATCAAAGCACACAGAGCCCTGGGTAGTTCCCAGTGCTGACATGCAGACTGCACAGTGTGTTTTCTGAGAGCACCAGTGTAGTCTCTCTGCAGGTTTTGCTCTGGTTTGCTTCTTGTGATTGCATGAAGCCTTCTCCATAGGTACTGAGTACCACTCAAAACTAAGGTCAGTCTTGGTGTGGTGTGGGGGAAGCACAATTCAGTTGGTGTTTTGAGGGCAGCAGGTGCTCATGTTTGAGTTGCATCTTGGCAGGAGTGAAGGTTTGCTTTGGCTAAGCCTCCTGAAAGAGCCTACTCTTCTGTTCCCTGTGGTGCTTCCCAGCTAACCAAGCCCTTCGCTTGCTTTGCAAAGTTCAGATGCTCCTCAGGCTGTTGCAAGTCCCAGACCTATACTATCCAACAGCCATGAGAATGCCGTGTGGACTTATGGAGAGGGAGTGAGTTTGAGTGTGGAAGTGCTCTCCCACCTCTTGAGAGGTTTCCAGCAGTCAAGGAAGGATGGGAAGGTGTTGTGTAGAGCCCCAGCGCAATGCTACCATCTGTTTGCAGGGAAATTGAGCCATAAACCAAACCATGGCACACAGAAACCATTTTAATTTCAATCTCTGCTGGAAGCACCACATGGAAAAAAAATGTGATCAGTATAAAAAGAAATGTTTATGTTTCTAGGAGCATAGACCTCCCAAATAATTAACATCACTTGACAAACTGCTGTTTAAAATGCAAGTGGTTTAAGTGCTGCAGTTCAACAGGCATTTGTCACAGTTCTGGCGTAAATGTGATGCGTGCTTTGGGTCGGTTGCTGCCTTGAAGTAAGGAAAATTTCTTCTGGTAAACATCTTTTGCTTAAGGAGAAAGTCTTCATAATTTTTTTGTTTGGAAAAGCTAAATGTTAGACAACTGGCCAAATGGCAACTTGGTGGCAAGGGCATTGGGCCTGTGGTTTAGGAAAGAAATAAATCCTGGACTTAAAGGGAAAAGGCTTTTGGGAGGAAATTTTTGAAGGCTACAACTTGAGTTCTACTTCGTATATCTCTAATATTCACTCAACTAAAATAACTTAGAATAGAACCTTACTTTTTTCCAGGGCAACTTAATTTTCTCTTGAGTGACTGACAGGAGACACAGAGATTGTTAAGAATTGGTATTTTCAAAGGTTAAAAAATAGCATCCTGCAAGGAGACTGAGATTAAAATAAAATATGAAAAGAAAAAAAGTCTGTGGAAGATAGAAATATAAGGATGCCCATAATGTGCTGAAGCATCCCAGATCAAAATGACTTATGTCTTTGCACACCAGATTCATATTATCAAATATAAAATAGAGCCTTAAGAATCTAATTACTTTCACAAAGGCATTACTGATGCTGTAAATTTTATGCAGCTTGGAAAAGGAAAATTGCTCAATTTATTTTCTGCCTATCCTTAACTAGTTCAATACTGCCCTCTGATTTTTCAGTTCTGAAGGGAAAGAGACCCCAGAAAGAGGCTGTCTTCTATTTCAGTTCTGAGTGAAGCTGTATGCTTAGAGGGAATGCAGTTCTGGGAGTCCCGATGAATGAAGGTCCCTCTCACATGATGAAAGTTGCTATTCTTCTACTTTCAATCCTTCTGTCCCTCAAAGGCTCTGCAAAATTGACAGAAGAGACCTTGATCAAGTGACACGGCTGTGACAAGGTTTCCGGGCAGACTCACTTCTCTCCGGCTCAGTGCTCTATTGCTTGAGCCATGGGTAGCTGATTCAGTATCTAGATATCATGTATCTATATTCTGTGGCTTGGAATTTGCATGGTTACTGACTGCAAAAGATCTGATTTTCCTTACTTACAGTATTTTGAACACAGCTTCTAGCAGGCTTAGGTGGGAAAGTGAGCAAGGCTGACTTTGGGATACACTAGAAAATCTTGTATTATGCTGTAAATTAACTCCTGAAATCTCATATGTTTTGATGAAAGAAGACAGACTGCCCCTTGGTTTGTCAGGTCCACCTCTAGCAAAGTACCTGCCAGAACAACAGAACTCAGACGTTTTTATTCCCTACACCTGGGGTGCTTCTGCTTGCAAAAGATCCGATCCTACTGTGAGGTTTTCATCTGGGCTTAGAGTTCTCACTTGATGCAAAGAAATGAGCAGTTCCTTCTAAATTTAGTAATTAAGATGATCAACACAAAGATCTGCAAGCTCTAATTGCAGATCTCTGTGCCTCTGCTTAAGGTGTTAGAAGTGGGTATGGAGACGCAGGGATTCCAGCTCCCTGTATCCTTTTTTGGCAGTGGTGCATTGGTATTTATCATACAAAGGATAAAGCTTTCAGGCTATCCATTCCCATGGTAGCGAGGATAAAATGCAGAGAGATATCATCTGAATGTTCTCCAAATGGATGTGAAAGGTTGTGAAAGTCATTCAGAGACTTTAAGAAACGACTGCAGTTCTTAAAACGCTCTTTACCAAAGGTCGGGTAAACTCAGTCACTTTGCTGGAAGATGTTTCTACCCTTTTATCGAAGTGACTGCCTGTGCTCTCTTTACCTGTTTATCAGTTATCCCACAACTTCAGAGATTTTCACTTTCTGCATCCACATCCAGCAGAGCTGTTCTCTGAGGACTCCAAAGGTCATCCCATGCTGATCGCATTTCAGACTTACCAGTGCACAGGTAATTGCCTGAAGGAGACTGAGAAGTTATTCAGCGTATGGTAACTGGTGTCTTGCATTTTATGTATTGCCCATGACAATGCACGTTTTGCATCTTCTAATCTTGTACTCTGGTAAATCTGTGCTTGAATTCTTATGGACAAACCTTATCCAATAGGTCTTTTGATGTAGCAAAATCAATATTTCTGTGGCACGTATGCCTGATTCTTCAACTTGTGTGATGCAGGAGGATGTGTGTGGCACTGTGTAGGAAGCTGTAGTCAAGTAAAAGTACAGGCAAGTTACCTGGAATAATTTCCACACATTGGAGAAGTAACTTTGGAGTGTGCAGTCTGAGAAAATATGGGTAGCAATTTTGGACTCGTGCAACTTCAATTTGATGACAAATAATGTTTTTATGTATATACTGTATATATAGCAGTTGGTTCAAATTGTGTGTTGAGATATGCTTTTGAATGAAGAAAACCAAGCAGGGAAGTGCTTCATGGTCCAGGGGTGCAGCCTCCTCTTCAACAGCTGCATCTGTATGCTGGCTATGCTGGAGTGTTTGTTAGGCATGAAGTTAAATTAAAGTTTAGGGTAATCGCTTATAGAAATAGGTGCAATTATGTATCAAAAAAGTAATAACAATCCAGAGGTCGTTTTTGGAAGAAATGCCTCTTCGCATGACAAGATGGCTACAGATTTTCCATGATTTTTTAAGCTATGCAAAACAAGGAAGGTGGATGAATGAATTGGCTTAATTGCTCTTTGCTCTTCTATGATAGTGTAGATGTCTTTCCACCAAGAGGGTACAGCCCCTTGATTCCTTTAAAATTGTTTCTTATTCCTGCAGGAGCTTCAAGGCAGTTACACCATGAATATGACTTTATCAGGAACAATGCTCTGCACTGCATTTCTTCCTCTTTCTGCTCTTACCAATACTCTAATACGCAAAAATTCCCTTTGCATGAATTTTAAAACAGCATCAACTTCCTTTTACAAACTGGCATGCTTTTCTAACCCCTATCTCTTTTGTCAGCTATTTAGAAATAGTCATCTTCACATTGTATCTCCCAGGTCACCTGTGTAAGTTACCCAACTTTGGTGAATAACTGATCGTCTTGGTGTAAGGCATGGTCATGACAGCAAGTCTGAAATTGAGAAAGATTATGTCGTAGGTTTTCTTCTGCATAGCTTGTGCATGTTGATGTTAACAAAATTTCAAGCTAGAGGTAGTGAAGCTTCCTAAATATAAGTTTTGGTGGGATATCCTTCTCTACAAAAAGACTTGAGAGGTTGACGCAAGTACTAAGGAAATAATAATGACACTTTATGGGAATTCTGAGAAGGCTTTTAATAAACAGGCCTTGAGCTTCTAGTCTGAAGTATGTTTTTGCCTTTACAAAATCGGAGAGGATTGGAGCCCTTCCATGTGCTCTTGGAGTCACCTCCCAGCTGTCTTCTGGTGTGAGATTCAGCATAAGGATGGCAGGTAGAGTTGCTTTGAAAGACACGCCACCCTATGGGCTCTTGTCCTCAGGCTGTGTAGATTCAACACTCTTGGGTCATTTACTGGCTGGCCTGTTGCAATAGGCACTGAGAAAAACAAGTTCCTGTACAGGCTTCTCCAGCACCTATTTATAGCAAAGTGTTAATAAGTTCATGGACCTGGCATGGGAATTGCTCGGAAGGATGATGGAATAGTGTTCATGCTTTTTGTTTGGAATCAGTGCCAAGGATGCTGTTTGTCTTCGTTACAATAAACAGTAACTTTATTTCCTGACTGGCCATTGAAGTTTCAAGTTTGAATTCATAGGGCCAGATTCAGATGCAAAAGAAACAAAGTTAATGACTGGAAGGTGTGTTTAAACTGGTGCAAGTGATGTGCTGCAGAGCCAGATGGGACTGGTGAAGTCAGTAATTTAGATTCCTCTTCTCCCTTTTGGTACAGAAAGTGAAGATTAATGAAGGAATACACCAGTGGATGGCCAAATTATTGTGCAAGGAGAGAAATGTTGCCCTTTCTCTTGCTTTCCTGCAGCAGCACTCAAATTATTGGCCTGGAAAAATAATATTTTAATTGTATATGCTGGCTAGCATATCTAATTTGGAGAAGAAATGATGGCAAAGCAAGCAGAGGCAAAGTTTGTGTGGTCTGAACTCTCCTGGGGAGAGAGGTAGGAGAGCAGAAATGAGGATTTCAGTAAAGAAATGGTGGAGGAGGAATTCAAGGAAGTACGTTACTCCTGTCATTCTGAAAGATTTATGAGGTGGTTAAACATGACCAAATAGTAGAGTCACATTTTTGTGTACCTGTTAAGCTGTTAGATCTAATAACCCCATGTTAAGAGTTTACGTGCTGCCAAACATAATCAGACAATAAAGCTGCTGGGATCAATATCTTCTGGGATGAGTCAGACTGTGTATACATCAAATCCAAAAATTCAACTGCAGTTTCTCTTTGTCAGCAAAGAAACCAGAAAACCCTCCGTAATTACACATTTAAAGGGCTTCCCTTTAGGACTGTTTTGGTTCTTTATTTTGGATGAAAATCTTTGATATCTGGATAACGGATGTGGATGTAAGTAGTTCTAAGACTGTAGCAACTAACCACAAAGTGACAATGCATCTACAGCTACCAATGTGCAGAAAGCAAAAATCTGAGCATTACAACATCAACACCAGAAGGGTTTTGCAAAAGGTTCATACAGCAATCAGCATCGTGCTTGGAGGGTCGTGATTGCAGTCAGGAAATTACTGGTGTATCTGTTGGGAGTAGAAGATTCCATTTTATCAAAACAGGCTGTCCAGGGAGGTTGTTGGAGTCCCTGGAGGTGTTCAAGAGACATGGAGATGTGGCACAGAGGGACATGGTTAGTGATCATGGTGGGGATGGATCGATGGTTGGACTAGACCATAGAATCATAGAATCGCCTGGGTTGAAGAGGACCACAATGATCATCTAGTTTCAACCCCTGCTACGTGCAGGGTCACCAGTCACCAGACAAGGCTGTCCAGAGCCACATCCAGCCTGGCCTTGAATGCATCCAGGGATTGGGCATCCACAGCCTCCTTGGGCAACCTGTTCCACCCTCTGTGTGAAAAACTTCCTCCTAATATTGAACCTAAATCTCCCGTCTCAGTTTAAAACCATAGATGATCTCTGTGGTCTCATTAAGGTTGGAACCTTAATGATTTGAAGCTTGTAGAGCTGAGCACTGTCCTTTGGCTGTGCCATTGCCTTGCTGTGAGCAACTCTGGCAGTCCTACAGGAAAGAAAGTACTGCTCCTGGGTTTAGACACATCCTTGGAGGCAGCCACCAGTAAAGGAAGGAGATGTGCTTAAACCCCTGAGAACAGTGAGAGGGGAGCCTTTACAAAGCATTGTTTGGGCTTGGAACAATAATCACATTTTAGAAGTGCTTGTTAAGTTTTAAATGTGGATGGGATAAGGAGCTGCTTCCAGCAGGTATGCTGTCAAGAGACCCTGCAAATAACTGGCAGTGAACTTTAGAAGGAAGAGTGTGAAATAAATATGACCCAAGCATTGCATTTTTAAAGAAGACTAACACAACACAAAATGACCCAACTTTATAGTACCTCAAAGTGAATCTAAATGGATGGTTTAAATTAGGAAAAATGGCACGCTCCAAATGTAAATGTCATGTATAAGAAGAAAAATTGCTTCCTGAGATTCTTTAGAAACGGCATTACGGCTTAAAACTTCATGGTATGTGGTAGTGAATGATAAACATAATCTACACTGTCCAGCTGGGTAAGAAGAGAAGTAAAAGAACAGGCTCTGGGTTATATATCCTGACCAACCAGATACTAAATTAAAGTGAAGCCATCTACACATGACATTTGCAATAAATTCAGGCAGCAAAATGCAGAAGAGACAGCAAAGCCACTGGAAATTTCACTGTTTCGATCCAAAGTTGTCAGCATTTCTGAATTGTAAGGAATGTTAATGCTTTGTTCGTATATGCTTCTGTAAGGCAGGAGCACGTGGATTCGGTGCTGGCTGTACCCACACTGTGCCCAAGGATGGGTATTTGGAGTGGCACAAGGGATGTTAAAGTGCTGAATCCCTGGTGTGGTTGAACCTGTGTGCTCTTGAGGCTGCAAGAGCTCTTTTCTGATTGCTGTGATCTACGCTCTAGCAAGTTGGCCTCAACCTTTTGTGGCTTTGGGGAAGTGGTAGTAGAGTTAAATCACTGTAACCTTGGGAATATTTCAGTTAGTGCAAGTGTAATGTTTCCTTGGAGGTGAATGGTGCTGTCTGTGTGGTGGAGTATTTTCCGGGGTCTTTCTAGAGGCATCCATCCAGCAGCCTTTGCTCTCTGCCCTGCAGCTATGGATACAAGCTTTAAATGCCCAGCACTCATATCACCTTCCTTCCTGTGTCTGCAGAGATATTTCTGCTTTCTGTCCTGTTTTGGGGAGCCTGTACTATTGTTCACTTGCTTTATTATAGAGATACTCAGCAGAGCCAAATTTTTTGTAAAGAGCATGGTAGGAGTGTGTATCCAGTCTGGGACTTCTGTCTTTCGCAGTGAGAAGTGGTCTCTGGTTAGGGAGTGGTGCTAAGAGATGAGAGGTAGTCAACTGCAGGATGCTCTCCCAGTGCTCTATCCAGACAAGAAGCATGATTCAGAGATGCTCATCATTACCCTCTTAACACCCTATCTCTTGCCATTGGTGACAGAGGGACTGAATTAAGAAAAGCATCCTGCTATAGCTCATTGTATTGTAAATATACAGTACGACTAGTGTGCTATAAGCTTCACTCCACTTAGATGCTGAGTCTAGAAACACATCTTTGATTTCTCATTTCTGAAGGTATGCTTCAGAGGTAACTCCAGGGCCTGAGTTCAGAACAGAAGTTTCTCTAACTTGTATTTTCTTTGCACCGTTTTGTAGAGTACTCCATTTTCTACTCTCTTAGATTTTAGCTCTGCAGGTCCATGTTATTGCCGCAGCCACTTCTAGTCTTGCCTTATGCCTGGTCTCCGTTGTTCCCACCTTCCTCCTTGTCTTGAGAAATATGTGAAGTTGAACCTTGACAAATTACTACTTTTGTGGTGAACTCTTAATATTCGGACGTCCAAGCTATTATGCCGTACATGGAAAATGTGCCCAGGATAAACTTTCCATTAAACTATTTAAATTGGAAGAGACAGCTGGCACATCTTCAAGTATTCCAGAATTAGATCCCAAAATACTGAGGCTAGTTAATCTTTTGGAAGAACAAAAACTCTTACTGATTTATATTTAGCAGAGGGAATGCATTTTAAAAACACAGTCTATATGAGGCCCCTCGAAGAAAACATCTTTTACGTTGATTTGTAGTCCATGGAAATACTACGTGGCCATAAAATATTTGCAGTTGGGCTCTGTTTTTATGTAGCTACCTCTTTGCAGTGTGAGCTGTCATTAACCCTCCTGGCGTGGCTGCTCTGCAGGCTATGCAGTGAAGCACAGCTACCTTTGGGCAGCAGCTTTGCCGTTCATCACAGCTGTGCCTAACATTGCAGGAGGGAAAGGGAAAATGCACCTTATGCTGTTTGGAAACTCTGGGCTGGGTAGATGACGCTTTGGAGGAACTCTAATGTTAATGCAGGTGTAAAGTGTTTTATGTGCATAGTCCTGCTCTATACTGAGAAAATGAATAATTGGAGCTTCACTGGCTTGTCCCAGGTAGACTACAATGCGTGATCCTGCAAAGGGCAGTGACACAGAAGGAGGTCATAGTAATGTTGGTAACAGAATTGCTGCAGATGTCTGTGGGAGATGCTGAATAAAGACCCCCTAATTAGGGGCCTACAGGTGGTTAATTATTACGTGGTATCATTACTGAAGGTGCTAACTTTAAAAATTAATCTACAAGGGAAAGGGATTTCTTTTAATCAGCTTTATAAACATATAGAAATAGTTCTATATTCCTACAACTCTCTTTTGATACAGTCTTTTTTTTTCCCCCCCAAAGAGCCATCCTCACACTACTTGGCACTACTGACTGCTCACAATGCCAGCAGCTGGGTTGTTCTTCCTGGGGTCACCTCCCCAGCTCTGTCCTGCCCTGTTCTCCTTGCTTCTTGCCTATCCTGCATTTTGGGTCTTCTTCAGCTTCCTTTGCACAAAGGATCATACAATCATGGGATCATTAAGGTTGGAAAAGGCTGTTACGACCATCTTGTCCAACTGTCACCCATGACCACTGTGACCACCAATCTATGTCCCTCAGTGCCACATCTTTGGGCTCTGCCCAGGAACATCTTCATTATATCTTTCTCTGTAATTTCCACAAACGTTCTGATATAACCTTTCTACAAATAATTAAACAGATTCACTTCTCCTTTATGGTACTTATATCTCCTTTGGCCAAACATATCTTTGCTCTCAGATTTTTTTTCTTAAAAAAAGAAAAATACAACTCAGACTTTCTATATATTAACTGGAGCAGAGCTCTTTTCCTATCTCTCCTAAGCTTTTCTTGTCTCCTTTTTCAACCTCTGTACAAACTGCCACCCTCCTGACCCTTGCTAATACTCATAGCCTCTGTATCATCTTCAAGCACACCCTCAGAAAGCCTTGTATCTGGGCTGTAACCAAGGACGTACTGTTTAATGGGTTCTGCTGAGGTTGCTGAAAAAGTTCCACGCCCAGGTCATTGCCTGACACTCCTGCAGAGGAGTGCCTCCTGAGTGCCTCAGCATGAGGAGTGGCTAAACAGGATCACTGCTCCTCAATGAACTTGTATTGCAAATTATAGCTGGTTCTACGTTCTGTCCTTACCACCACTTTTTTGTACTGCTTTTACTGGTTTTATTTTTCTCAGTGGCATAAAAAATAAACTTAATCACTTGGAATGTTTCTCAAACACTGACAACTCCCCATCAGTCAGTTTTGAGAGATGGATCCATTGTGGATCATCTTGCTCTGGCTTTTGTCGCCTACTTTTCATAGTGGAGGGGCATCTCAGAGGTGTCTACAAAGCCACACTTGTCTACAAGTCTACTACTTCAGACATTGTTTTGCTTTTTTTGGTCTTAAAAAAAAAAAAAAAAAAAAAAAAAAAGAGAGAGAGAGAGAAGTATAACTCTGAGCCTTACCCGAGCTGGTATTATCTCCTTTCATGTACATGTTGTCTGTCTGCACCTGTCTCTTGTCTCCTAGTTTGCAGTTTAAGTGGAAAATCTTACACTATGTGCTAACCTACTCTTCTTGATACATCTCATCACTGCTAAAATAGCACAGATGAAAATAAGTTACGTTTTGGCTTTGACTTGTTTTGGAGTCTTGGATGGGAGTGCTAGATCTGACCTGCTGGCTCAGATCCACCTTGTAGATAAGTCCCTAATTCAGTAAAGTTTAACCCAAGATGCTCTATAATTTCAGGCTGCCTGGATTTAATCCTCCTGAATTAACCCTGTGCATTTCTATCATTCTGTGCCCCAACCTCTCCAAAGCTGTAGTCCTTTTGCAAGGGCAAAGCTTTGTTTCCTGGTCATCTTGTAATGCTAAGATTAGTAGTTGACCATGTGACCAGCAATCTGATAGGGCCATTGTCACCACAACAGGCATAGGGAGAGTTGGTTGTAGCCTGGAGATAAGCAATTATTTCTTCAAAAAAAGCAAACACATTTATAAAGGCATTGAAAAATACTTTGTTTTTACGTTAGTACTTATTTATGGTTCCTTCTCTCCTGTGCTAATGCCCAGGATCAGGCTGCATGTGAAGAAAGCAAGGCTTGCAACCCCTTTCAGTTTCCCATGGTGTTAAGCTAATATTTATTTTTAGTAAACCATATCTTGAAAGGTGCTTAGAAAAATGCATTTGCAAAGCCTAGCACTAGGAATTTGTTGTGGTTTTCTCCTTTTGAACTTTGTTAATAAATGTGAAGAATCAGTGGAAGTAGCTACTCTTTCAGTACCATAATTTTCTAAAACAGGGAACCACCTCAAAAAGCGGGCTGCGTTATGATTATTCATCTTGTACTTGATTGTTTTGTCTCCCTGTGCTGCTGGTAACCATGTAGCTTTGGTTTTATTTCAGGGCTAAGACTTTCCTGCTGCACTGATGTTCCCAAATCCATCCTTTTAAATGCACGCGCAGTAAGACTGGTGGGCAGATAAAACACCTTTGTCATCCTCTTTGGATAATGTCAGGATTTTGGAACCCTATTCTCCTTTCACAGCTCTGTCTGCTCCTTTCCCCATCGCTGTCCTGCAGGACAGGCACAGCTCTGTCGCTGACCCCACACTTCCTCCCCAGGTGGACATGGCTTGGATGTTCCCACCTGTTTTGTATGTCAGTCCCTGGGCCCTGGTCTGAAATCTTCTCTCTCACTCATTTCTGAATGCTGTTCATTTCACACGCTTAAAGAAGTTTATCTTAAATACTTTGCAGTTAGTTTTCAGTCTGAAATGAGTTTTGACGTGATTCTGGTAAGTGCTTATCAAGAATTTTTCAACTGGAGAAAAATGTATTTCTAAAAAATGAACTCCAGTTATTCTTTTGCTGCATTTAAGAAATCCCAAGCCTTGAAGATTTTCATTTTGCAGAGCATGAATACTTGTGGTGAAAACCTGTAGCAGGCTTTGGGACACATTTTCTAAGCTGAGAACATCCAGTGCCCCAGTGCTGCCTTTTACAGAACAAATGAGTCTTCCTCAGGCCTTGAGATCCAGGAGCCCAGGGACATTTAGCACACATGTCACCTCTGGGACAACATTCTGCTTTTTCAAACAGCCAGGGCTCCAGCAAAGATCTCTTAGGATGCTGAAGGAAGAGTGGCTTGGACTGCTTCACACTGTGGTTTTCGTTACCAAAAGAAATGATACAAATGGCATCTGTTGTTGAGCATGAACTGAAAATGGCAGCCTATCCCATCTTTAAAACTATGAGAGTGGGCAGATGCTGATCTTTGCGACCCTCAGCATGAAACCTGTATAGAGACCCATGGTCCTTCTCTAAGTTTGCAGCAGTTTGACACGAGGGCTGGTTTTCTGACGTGATTTTGGTCTTATGACTTTTGTCACAAGATTCCAGTTGTTTGCGTGGCGCTGGCTTGTTGCTACAAGTCCTGTTTGTCAGCAGGAAGTATTTATGCCTGGCTCTTTTAGCACCCTGTTGTGGCATGGGAAATCTGCAGTGCCCTTGAATGTGCTTTCAGATTTCAACCTTCTTGTTTGTTTGCAAATTTTATTTGAAGCAATAACTTTGTCCTTTGTAAATGACTGATAAGTCAGCTTGTGGGAGACGAGGAGTCTGGTACAGACTTTCGGTTAATGCAGTTTCTCGTGTTTTGTGTGAAGTTGGAAGGACTTGCATGGTTTGCCAACTACAGCTCCAGGTTTGTGATCTTCACTCAGTTCTTTATATAAATAAAAAAATCATTGAAGCGTACTGCAAGGGTCCTGGATGTACTGTACTGATATTGCTGGTAGCAAAAACTGAGGATATCAAAATGTGTAGTTAAATAAGTGAACTGGAGAAGGCTTTGGTCCAGGTCAAGTTCAGTTTGAACAAAGACTTAAAGCTCATGATTTATTCTGGCTTTAGCTGGCCAGGCAAGCACAGCGATGTATCACCAGACTGTGTTTCCAAAGTGACGGCTTCCTTGTCTGAGTCCAGTCTTATGTGTTTGTGTTGCAGTCTGAGGTTGTATGGTGTGTTCTCCTATTGGAGTGGCATACTGTCCTGAAGAACTGAGTAAAGACATCATATTTGGCCCATTGCTTTCTATCTTCTCCAATAATTTCTGAGGTGAAAATAAAATGCAAATATTTGTTAGTTTAAAATTAAGCCTTTTTTTCTTTTTTTAAGTTAAGACCTTTTTTCAATCCTTATCTGTCCGTGTTCCTCATGTGGGAGTGTAAGAACATGTGGGTGCAGGTAGAAATCTCATCCCCATCCACATTTTCTACCTGAGAAAGCTCATCCTGGGGGGGGATTCTTCTATTTCCATAGAGCATAGTTGACCTGAGTTTCAGCTATATGTATGGGGAGGCACATCCTGCAGGCATTGACCTAGGGTGGTTTGACTCATTCTCACCCAGCAGGGCCACCTTGTCACAGCAAATAAGCATTCCACTAACATCTTTTCCACAGGGTCAGGCGGGACCCTAAGGTTCCATAGCATGACTCCAGCAGATGCTCTGGACATACACAGTGCTGTTATCAGAGCCTGTTTTGGAAGTTGTGAGTGGTTTTCATCACTTCATTACAGTGTTTTGAAAGGGCATCACATCCTATAGAGAGATGCAGCAGTTGTTTGGCTGTGATTATAACTAACCAGTAAAATTAGAGCATAGAGGCAAGGAAGTTAAAATTTCTGTGCCTTTGTGCTTCACGAGTTCATTTTGGTATGTGGCTACTAGAAACGCATTTGAGTTACAAAATTCAGATCTGGATGCACAGGTGACATGAATGTATATTTGTTATTAGCTTCTTGTGAGGAACAGGAGAATGAAAATTACTTATATTCCATGTAATCCTTAGCATCAAATCACTTCCACCTGGTTTATCTCTCATTTAAAGCATTGATGAGAGCTTTTAAAGGTAAAACCATTTGGCCTTCCTACTCTGTTTTGAAGGGGTAGAACTGGGAGACAGAACAATAGGGGGATGACAGCAGAAAGCTAGAGTAGCTGGTGTGAAAGCTGAGTCAAAATGTTCTTATTGGAATCCATGTTCTGTTGGTACTTGTTGGGTGAGCCTGAATCATTGCAACTTCATGTAGCTAGAGACTAACACTGCCCCAAAGGCTGTGAGAAATAAAGTCCAGGCTTTGTATTTCTACCTCCCAAGAATTATATTAGAGTTGTAACTACTATTTTTATAGTAGCTGTAGAAAGACATAACTGTCAGCAATGAATTTGCATGAAGAATGGATATAATTAGTTTATGTAGCTTGTGCATTTGAGAAATAGAGTTTTAAAGCATACTGTTAGTCATGCAAAAGCAAACTGACGCATTGCTAAGGTCACATTTGCTTTTATTGCATCCCTCAGTCTATCCTGTAATAATTCATTATTTTGTTGGTACTCTTTCTAAATCTGAGCATCTCCTCCCAAATATATGTACACAATGCAGTTTATTTGTGCACACAAGGAAAAGGAAACAGATGACTTTTGTTTGGTATAATGATTGTTCTGTGCTTGAACTGCTGCAGATTCCCTGTTGAAAATAAACTTATGGGTCCTTCCATTCATGGACAAAGCTGCTGTTGTGACTGTGTTGATTGTGCATTGAATCTTTGAATAGGGCCTTGGTTAGAGAAAGATGTAATTTCCTCCTTGCTTGATTCCCTTGCTCCCTTTCTGCTTTTGTCACTGTGTCATAATGTGCAGATAGGACCTACGTGGCAAGTGGGATCTCAGCTGAGGTTCCCATCAGTAGAGGAGAGAGGAGAAGGGAAGAATGTTGGTTGGTGAAGGAATCCAGGTGGGTTATTGCTGAGTGGTGCTCAAGAACGATTTGAAACCTTTGTTCTTTCATTCTACTTTCAGATTCCATAGGTGGCTCATTCCCTCCCTCCTCCCACCGATGTCACCACAAGCAGAAGCACTGTCTCCCCATCCCCCAGTGTGGAGCTCTGTCCATCACCCCTCTGCTTTTCCACCCCCACACAAAGGGGTCCCAGATCATCATGGACACTACACAGAAGGCAGTGAAGCGCCAGGCTAGCTTCTGCAATGCCATTACCTTCAGCAACAGACCTATTGTTATTTACGAGCAAGTCAGGCTTAAGGTGAGTAATTGATACCTTCCATTGTTGGCATGGTAGCTGCTGGGTATGTGTTGGAGTCTACCAGGTTTTGATGCTTGCAGCAGATCTTTATCTCATCCACAATAAAAGCAAAACAGTCCGATCTTGGCCTTTAAACGTCACCAGTCTTTGTTGGTACTTCGATTTGGTCTGTCACTACAGCTCAAGGAATCATAGAACCATTTAAGCTGGAAAGACCACTAAGATCATCTCATCCAACCATCAACCCATCACCAACACACCGCTAGACCATGTTCCTCAGTTCCACATGTACCCTTTACTTGAACACCTCCAGAGACAGTGACTCTACAACCTCCCTGGGAAGACTGTGCCGATACCTCCCCACTCTATCTGAGAATGATTTTTTTTTGTAATATTCAACCTAAACTACCCTTGGCGCGGCTTGAAGCCATTACTTCTAGTCCTATGGCTGTTATCTGGGAGAAGAGGCCAATTCCCACCTCACTACAACCTCCTTTAAGATCATTGTGAAGAGCCATAATGTCCCCCTTGAGCCTCCTCTTCTTCAGACTAAACAAACCCAGTTCCCTTAGCCATTCCCCATAAAACCTGTGCTCCAGATCCTTCTCTGGACAAGCTCCAGGGCCTTGATGTCTTTCTTGTAGTGTGGAACCCAAAACTGAATGTAGTATTTGAGGTACAGTCTCACCAGTGCTGAGTAGAGTGTATGCATCTCTAGCCAACCAGGCTTTGCGTGCATCGTGCAAAGGAGCTTTAGTGGGCACACTGAGGGAGGATGAGGAGTTAACTACTGTATTTTGTTTCACAATGAGAGCTTTTTTTCCTATAAACAAGGCAGCAGTGAGGGTGGTCTGGAGGTGAAAGTTAGCCTCTCCACAGCAAAGAGGTAAGAGGTGGAAAGGCAGGTGGAAAGGACCTGGAAGTGAAAGAGCTTGGCATCGGTGATGAAAGGGTTTGGCTGAAAGGAGCAGTAACTGCTGTCAGAATTGCTGTCTGAGAAAAGGATCTTTCTGACAGTCTGCTGACTGCTTTGTTGAGTCAATCTACTGACAGCAGTAATGTCAGAAGAGAGAGCATTGCAGACATCATGTTTTTCTCATGTAGACTGATATCTATGCCTTTTGTCTGTTGTAACCAAGAGGATGGAGCTATAGCCCTTCTGCTGCAGCTCACATGAAAAGTTCAGCTCCTCCACAAACTCTGGGAGCTGTTTCCCAGTGGAATTCACCCTTCCCCATAGGAAATGAAGCATCTTTTAGGCACCCTAAGGAGCTTGGGGCTCTTTGCACTTCATCTAGAGATTTTTCCAATCTTTATGCCTTCCTACTTGCAGGGCTGTTTTGCATTCCTTGCTCATTCTGTGCCTTCCATTGGCACAATGTAGTTCATCGTCTTTGGCAGATTTAGCTTATAGCATACACAGAGAATCAACATGAGGATCTTTCATTTGAGCACAGTGAGTTTTCCAGGGCTTCTATCTGCACGTAGCAACTGAGTCTGGATGATCCTGCTGTTGCCCATCACTGGAGACTCCAGTGTGCTGAGACCTATGGTAGCACATCAGCCTTCCCTGATAGCCAGAAGAGGGGAAAAAAGGGAGGAAAACATTTTCTTCTGAAAATGTAGGGAGATTGCAGAGATTTCAGGCTCATGCCTGAGGCAGAAAATCCCTCCTACAGGTTTGCTTCATCTTCTGTGGAGTTTTTACTGCTTCCAGTCAGGCTGGAAACCCAGCAGGGCTTGCTCACATTGCCTAATGGGATTTTTTCCACATTGGCTAGCAGTTTGGGCAAACAACCGCAATAAAAAAAAAAATTGAAAAAAAATTGGGAGGAGATGAAAGCAACATTTCATTTTTGAAAACATTATCAAAAGTTTGAGTGGGTTTAGTGGTTTAGGCAAGAGTTCTCTATTATTTCTTTCTCATTCTGAAACAATGTAAATATCTCAGGAAATTTGCACTTGTTTATCACTGTATATTTTAGGACTTCAGCTTGCATAACATATATGAAAAATATTCATGCAAATGTTCTGTGTCTGCACATGAGGTTTGTGAGCAGAGCTCCTGCTGCATCTATGGGAAGGTCTCATGGGAGCAGGAAACAGCAGGCTGAAGCAGAACTTGTTCCCTGGGGATGGATGGAAATGTAAAAATGCCTTTGTTTTCCTATGAAGTCCATCTCACAGTTACCTTGTTAACGTGTGCCTGTGGAGAACAGACTCTTACAGGTTTTGTTTTTTACCAACTGAAGACCAGCCATGAATCCAGTTGTTCAGGACCTATAAAATCTGAACTCCCTCCAGCAAACTAGAAGAAGGAGATCAGGGAATGGATTCTGCATATTAACTCATGTATGAGATTTTGTTGCAGCTTTGAGTATCCCATCAAACAACCAGAACTGTATAGGGTACAGGAAGATTTGCTTTCTTCATTTCCAAGATATATGCCCCAGTATGGTTTCTTCTCTGTAATTCAGGGCACTGCTAGAGAGTGGGTTGACTTTTTCAGAAGTAACAAGGCAATGCAGAGTAGGAGCCTAGATCTGTGGGAGCAGTCATAGCTTAGCAGTTTGGGTATGGAGTGCATCTTTTCCTCCCTTTCTGGTACCCAGGGGACCTCCCAAGTTTTTCTATTAGCAGTAGCTGCTGAAGAGAGAATTTGGTCCACCGTTAACCATTGCCTTTTTTAGCAAAGCTCTGTATCCTATGTCCAGCAGTGTCTAATTCTTGGCGGGCTTTATACTGGATTTTAATTTGAATATTAGTTTGCTTGTGGTCAGATTGTATTGAGAACTGTTTATAGGTGTTGATTAATACATGGAAAGTGTGCAGCCTAGATTAGCATATGAATATTTACTTCATGCAGCCTCTGATTGCTGTAAAGCATTGGCAAGAGACTGTGAAAGAGTAAATTGTTCAAATAACAATGAGGCCATATTTATCTCAGCCCCAAAAGCTTTTAGGGCTTGCAGTAAATTTGCTACAATAAATAATGCTGGCTGCTTCTTGGAGTGCACGCATATTCCCTCTTTCGGCACACACATGCCTCATCCAACCCCTGCCACTGGGGACATGTGTGATACCATCCCAACCCCACCAGGGAGATAAAAGGGCATCCCGTGATTCCTGGAAGCTGAGGGAAGCTCTCAAATGTTTGATGCAGTCTCATGTAAACAGTTGAGGTGCTTGGCTGGGTTGAGGAGGGATAAAGAGCAGCACTTGCTTAACTGAGGAGCTGTTTGACGATTGATAACTCTTTTCTGAAGCCCTGAGGTATTTTCTCTGAGGTATTAATAAAGCAGAAATCTCTAGGCTTCTTGTGCTCACTGGGGCAGATATGCCTTGGAGAGGAATGCGTGAAGGAAAAATGCAATATTTACAAATGTTATTAGGAAAGAATTCAGAAATCCAATCCCCAGGAGCATCATCTCCACATTGGGTTCTGCTGATACCATGGAGACCACCTGCTTCTGTAGGAAAATGGAGACCTTGTGCCAGGGGAGTGTTTTGGGTGTGTTTAGGACCCAGTGCCCGCTTCCCTCTGTCCTCTTCAGACCAAGGTTCGGTTCAGTTGAGAAAAAGCCAGTGGCTCTGAAGGCACCTCTGATCTTTTTTCTGATCTCTTTGAAGAACACAAGGGTGCGTATGAAATATGCAGATTCCCAGAATCTGTTAACAGATGCTCCTAATGCTTATTTGGGAAAGCACAGCACACAGCCAAAACTAGTAGATTTTCCCGAAAAAAAAGATAACATCTATCTTTGTGCCCTAGCTGTGTATTTAGTATGGTTAAATACTTTAAACTTTTCCACATGCAAGTTCTCTGCTGAAAGATATGTGATTTCATCCAGTCTGATAAGATGGAGAGGAGTAAGAGTGTCTTCATCTTAGCTGGGAAACCCAGAGAACCCTGTGGTTGTGGCTGAGATTCTGCAGCCAGTGCTTTTCCTTCAGGTCCTAAGAAATCCCATCATCCAGCCACTGTGGAGGAACAGCTCTGCTGCTGCAGATGCTGCCTCAGCTGAGATACAAGCTCTTATGGCCATTTTTTGGCACATTTTGCGAGAGGACTGTTCTTAGGGCAAAAGGAATTACCCTAGAAATAGAAGTTGAGTCATCATGCAGCTGTAATTACATTTCATCCCTCCCCATGGATTTAATGTGATTCTTTTTCTTATATGTGTATTGTATCCTAAGTATGCAGTCCTGATGTTTGCAGACGAGATAGCTACAGCAGTGTTTGGTGGGTAAAATGATTCCTAAAGCTGGTGGGCTCACTTGCATGGTGGCTTTTGGTATTTGCCGGCACTGATTCTGTGGTGTGTATAAACGCAGATGTCTGAGTGCCAGATGCTGTTAATGCTGCTGTTATCTTCACAGATCACCAAAAAGCAGTGTTGCTGGAGCGGTGCTCTTCGACTGGGGTTTACTTCCAAGGATCCTTCAAGGATTAACCCTGACACCCTGCCGAAGTACGCATGTCCCGACTTGGTTTCCCAAAGCGGCTTCTGGGCCAAGGCTCTGCCAGAAGAGTTTGCCAATGAGGGGAACATCATTGCCTTCTGGGTGGACAAGAAGGGACGGGTTTTCTACCGGGTGAATGACTCTGCTGCAATGCTCTTCTTCAGCGGAGTGAGGACGGCAGAGCCCCTCTGGGCTTTGATTGATGTCTACGGGCTCACCCGCGGGGTGCAGCTCCTAGGTGAGTGCTGCGTGAGCCGGGCTTGTGATGCTGAGCCGTCCCCCTACCCTTTCCACAGCATCTTGCCACCCTGGCCTGTATTAGTTTGAAACACAGGACTTTAAATACCATATTGGTGGGAGGTGGGAACAACCACTGCAGTGTATCACTAGAAGCCGTCTGTAAGTAGATTTCTGCTTGAAGGCATCGTGCTGGCTACACATTGTCCAAGCATTTTCTGGAGTGTGGCACATACCTTATAAAACCTTTCTTTATATTTGGCTTACTTTCCCCATGCCAAAATGGGGAAATGAATTTTACGTTTTAGGGATGATTTCTGCCTGGATGACAGTGTTGTGATTCTCTGTCTGGGTTAGTGAACAGATTTTAAATATGGATCTCATCCAGATTACTAAAAGAAGCTGTGGCTGGTTTTGCCAAGGTGTTGCTTTGACAGAGGAGTTAGATTCATGCTCTGGAGCCCAAGGATTGGAAATGCAGATGGAGCTGGAGGACCGGGATTGTTGAATGCCTGTCTTCTGCCATAATCAGCTAAAATACAGGTTGTTTGCACTCCTGAGGACTCAGGCTTGCCCCAGAAGTGTGGTCTTGGCAAAGTTTGGGATCTTTGTGTTTTTCCATCTTAAACAAGCCACGTTTTGACAGTTTTGCCTCCTTTCTGTACTTTTGTTGCACCAAGAAATACAGCAGGTCTGCCTGTAGTGACCTATGTTGCATGGAATAGGTATGCGGATTCAGGATATGAAGAAATAGAACTAACCTCTTCTTGCTGCAAAATCGGCTGGCCCAGGATTGCACAAGGCAGAGGAATTAAGGGATTTCTCGGCAGCTTTTTACTTTCTTTTAGGAGTAGAAAGATTTATCTTTTGTTGTGAATCAGGTTGAGTCACAGCCACTGGGCAACCATTCTTAGACCAAGAAGGTGATATTTGAATTGAGCTCTGGAATTTGGGCAAATGTCACAGTAAGGACTCAGTGAGGATCTTACAAATGACTCAAAGCTCTCTGTACTGCTCTTGTGAGATTTGGCACCTTGGGACTCCTCTGCCTGATTAATGAGGGCCCATAACTCTGGATTATGTGTTTCCTTTCAAAACACCCGAGAAATGGTTTCGTCTCCGTCATCCACCCCTGCACTGTCCTAGCTTCTTCCATATCCCTTTTCACAAGGGAAATGTAACTCTTGCCAGCCACTGATTTGCCTCTAATTTACCAGGCTCCAAACTCTCACTGCAGCACTGGTGGGTATAAACTCTCTGAATGAAGCAGGCAGCTTCTGAGTTTACACAGTTGGCGTGGAGCTCAGATACATATTTATAGCATGTTCCAGCAGCCTTCAGCAGGCTTTAATACTAGCAACTGTGCTGAAACATCTTAGGCTTGAGTCCTCTTTATCTCTATTCATTATTACACAGCACTAAAAATCAGAGTGCTGAAAGCCTTGGCTCTGTCGCCTCTGGATCATATAGGCATACCCACAGCAAAGCTCTGCATGTGTGTCAGTGTTGCAGACCACACATATAGTATTGGACAACTTGCCAAAAACTCCTGGGACTTGACAAATGGATTTCATAGCTTAGCTATGAACATATGGTCACATTCAGCCCTGCACGGCATGCAGGGCATCTGATGGAGGCTGGGAATGCTAGAGTGGTATGTTCAACAGAAGAGCCTAGCATTTCAGATTTCAGTTCAGTGATTTATTTTCCCCCCCCTTGATGTGTTCCTTGCTCTTGAGCCTAGCCATTTTCCCAAAGGTCATAGTGTTGCTGTGTCAAATTGCATGCACTGCTTCCATCTGATTTTATGTGTGCTTCACCCAGGAATCTAACTAAAAGTTTTACCATTTGTGGTCGGTTGTCTTTCTGTTCATTGCAGAATTATTCCCTCCCTGCTCCCAATATGTAACTTATTTTCCAAAATCAAGCTTGTCCTGGGGAAAGATGTGCAGCAGTCAGTGCTGTGTCACTGCAAAATCCCAAACTGTGGGGAAAGCTGTGTGCATTTATACCCCCAGAAGTCAACTTCCAAACTTAGCGTTTTTCTTATCTGCATTACAGTAGCAGTCCCAGCCACAACTGGGGACCCAGTAGAGCAATGGCCAAGTCCAGTGAGACTGTTCCTTTCTTAGAGATTTACAGGCAGAATTAAGCTTTACATTTCGCTTCCATCCCGGCTGCTAATTGCACATTGAATTACTGCTGTAATTGGCACAGGCACATGTGGCTGTGGGTATCCCTGAGCTTGAATGCCCCTGCTTTAGGCACAGAAGCAGAGTCCTATGAACAGCTTCTTTAACTGCTTGATTTTGTTCTGAAAAAGGTAAAAATGACTTGTATGTTCCACTGCATCTCGGTCTAAGGGAGGTTAAAATATAGAATATGGATTGTGTCTTGGCTGTCACTGCTGGAGTGAGTGTAATGGGAGACCAATTTAATCCCCATTGCAGATAGCTTCAGAAATAAGGTTCGCTGTTCCCAGCTGGTTGGGAACAGCGAACCTTATTTCTGAAGCTATCTGCAATCAGGAATTCTATCAGGAATTCTATCAGGAATGGCTGGGAAGCTGCTCCTTCCTGTCACAACCTCTATACACATCATACAGAGGAAAGGTCTTAAATTCACCCAGAAAGCTCATGCTGCTATGACCTCAAGGTCTCAAGGGCTCACGTAGGAGAGGAGGTTGCAATGAGGTGCATGGACGATTGGTATTTTAGAGCATGGGTTTCGGCACAGATGCAGGCTTAAGTGACCTGTAAACATACCCTTATACAGCGACTCTCCTGCTGACATGCCCAACTTGCAGGCAGGATTGTTTACAGCTCTGCTTCCCTTTTTGGGCAGCTAGTTTTGCACAAGTGCACTTTTACATTCCAGGATAATTTAAAGTAAAATTTAGTAGAATTGTGCCTTAGCCATATGCTATCACTTCAGCATACACATATGCTCTTTCACTCTTTAAAATAGAATCTGAGAAAAATGGAATATAAGCAGTCTACTGCCCTGCTGCAATAATAAAACATAAAAAGGAGAAGGAAGGGACTAGCTGTTTAACTCTTGGGTCTTCAGTCTTGGAAGAAGGATGGTAGCTCATAGGAACCAAGTGGTGTTGACTCACATTGGTCTGCTTCTTCCAGACAGTTGGTTAGTAGGGAGCAGCCAGGTGGTTTTCCTCTTTGTCCCGTTCATCAACAATATAGTCAGCAACTAGAAACCTTTCTTGTTTATTATTTCCTTCATACTCGTCTCCCATCCATATTTTCAGTATTTCTAAGTTGTCTCAGTCTTTTATCAGCAACAGCTTGGAAAGCTAAAGATTGTTTTATTCAGATTGGCATGCTGAAAGGCACCTGTTGAAAGCGAAGCTTCACCACCTCTGGTAAATATAAAATATGTAAAAAAAAAACTGGCAAGACCTTGCAAACCAGAAAGATTTTAAATGTACGTCTTTTCCTGGAGTAGAAAGAGTATGAATATATCTTCAATCACAAATACGTACTCTGATCCTGCTAGAATTAACAGTCAATGCTGCCTATTACATTAAAAAGTGAAAAAAACTTGTCTTTCTCAAGATGCCCTTCCCAGCTTCTTACTACTTTGTGTTTGCTAAGTATCAAAAGTCAAAATGTTGAACCATTTATAGATGGGTATTTACCCATCTTGGGACTCAAGCTAGTGCACAGTTGGCAAGGAAATGGCACATTTTGTTGGGGAAAGAAGGAAGCATGTTTTTCTTTCTTTACCTGTGTCACTTCTTAGGTGAATTGAATCTCTAGCTCCAAGGCACCTTTAGAAGAAACATTAAGTAAGCCTCAAATGAAGTGGATTTATGAGCAAATTTCAGGTGTGAATGGTACAAGACTGATGCTAAACCTGATTTATCACATGCATCTGTAATTTTACCATGTGGTTATTGCTATTTTATTTTCCGTGTGCAAAAACTTACTTTCCATTACCTATGGGAATCCATTTCTTTTGCTGCTGTGACACATGCAAATGAACACGCTGATGTGCTGAGAGTGGCTCTCACGAAAGGAAATTGGATAATCAAATATGACTGCATTGTATTTTTACAGTGCATTGTTGAAAGTGGAAGCTATAAACTATCTGTCCTCTCTGTGGAAGTCTGTGACTAGCTCATGGAAAGGAATGATATGCTTTTAAACAGAGTTCTACTTAATGAAGGCAAGATACACAACCTGCAAACAGTCAGTTGTCATTGTTTTTCTGCATCTCTGTAGGAGAGAGAGGATTTAAATTGCTCATAAAGTTTTATTGTCTGTAGCTCTTGTCTCTATGGCAGCTGCAAGAAGCTCTCTGACATGGCTAGAAATGTGAAAACAGACCAATAAATAACTCATCTCGTGCCATTTTAATCAATCCCTGCTTTGACTTAGAATCTCTGGAGGGATGTATTTTTCCAGATGTGATAGGTACCCAAAAGTTAGCTTGCAGCCCCGAGTTGTCTGTCTGTCTTGCTGATGCTGATTAGGCTGCTGGGATGGCCCTTCCAAACAAACCCATCCCAGCTCATCTCAGCTGTTTCAATGCAGTGCCCCTTTTTCTTCCCTTTGCTGGGGCAGCCTCTGAGAGATCAGCCCTTCAGTCTTGACTGAAGGTCACGATAGGGTGTTGGATTAGGAAACTGTGAGGGGTGTGTTCCATCTGTTGCTCACAGGGGTGCCTTTGCTTTCTCCTGAACTACCTCTTCCTTATCAGGACAGTTCAGGGAGCTGAGGTGTTCCTTGAGAGAACAGAAAGGACAAAATCTGGCACATAAGGGGCTACTGGCAATAGGTACATGACCACAAATTGTATCCATGTTGGCATCAGGAGAACCTGCAAGAGAACCTGGGTAGAAATAAACTGGAGAGCCTGGCTATTGCTGTCAAGGTTGAGAGAAATGAAGGCAGTAACAAGGCAGAAGGATCAGTGGAAAATAAATTCTGTACTTTGTCAAGTTCCTTTAGTTCTAGTAAGCTGAAGTATTGTTCCTAACACAGGTGAGAAAGGCAATAAAGTATTTTCCACGTTACCCATAAAAGCACAAGGAACTGTGAAATCTCTGACAACTCTAACTGGTGTTTACACAATGGGTATGCGGATGCTGTAGTTGTACTGACAGTGCATAAATATTAAACATAACATCTTCACATTAAATATCTGTTCTCATGATTGATTTGGCTGCTGCTTTAAGGAGGAAAATATTCAGCTTTTCACTAAGAAGTTTATCTTTCCTTTGCTAAGTGCTATTTCTTAGTGTAAGTATGGGAGCTGTAGTCTGGAAACAGCAATTCCAATTAAAAGTGCTTTGACCTTATCTTACACCCACCAAAGGTATAAACTCCTGGAATAACTGAATATATACTGAATTTACCACCTAGGCTCTTGTTAGTTGCAGTAGTTTCCAGTGTGAGCAAGGCCCTGGAGAGTAAGAACATGCTGCAAATGGTGTTCTCTTGGGAAAGCCCCAAAGAATTACTTATGTTTGCTGAGGTTTTGGTATTTTGATTTAAATCATTAGGGTCAGATATGCTGTTATTTTCTTTACAAAATGCGTTCTCCCAGTTGGTACTTATGCGGCATATAATTGCATTTGCCTTGTTTTGTTTAATGTGGTTTCTTTTACAGTTGTTTAAGCAATAGAAGTCTTCAAAAAGAAAGGCAGAGAACGCACAGGTACAAGGAATTAATCTCTTCAGATTTATTAATATCTATCTCAACAATACTCAGCAAAATAGTTTAAACACAACATACTTGATCTTTTAAATCTGAAAGCTGACTTCTCTTTGTTTATAATGCTGTAGCTTGACAGAGTCAGTGTGCATTTACTCCAGTGAAGACAGCTGAAGCTGGAAGTGAGTTACAGATTTAAGCTGAGTAGATGATCTGATAGAAGAATATCAGTTTATTGTGCTAATCTTGCAATTCCAGCTGTTCCAGTTGTAGAGACCCTTTCCCCTAAGGCCTTATGACAGATGATGGCTAAACATTGCAGATAGGATAAAACTAGACACTGTCTCTGTATGTATTCACTGGCATGAGGTAGCACTTGGCCATTTCAGTAATTAATTGGCATCACAGCTTCTGATTATGCAATCCATGCAGAGGATGTAACTGTTATCCCTCAAGGTGCCTAGATTATTAAAGAAGTTTGACACCTTTAATGAAATTAAATTACCTTTTCCATCTGTATCAGCAGCTGAGCTAAAAATGAGATTGTATCATACTCTGAAGTCTCCGTTTGTTCTACCACTTGTATAAGCAGAACTGTTGCTGGGCTCAGTCTGAAAGCCCTTACCTGTAGCACTATTCCTGCTGTGCTTTACTGGTCTGAGCTTGCAGCTACCTGTGGGGCTGCTCTGGTTTTACAGTGAGTGGAACCTCACCCTGGCTCTTTGTGTAGTCACCACTTTTCTTTGGCCAAACACCAAGCAACAGAAGCTCTTCCAGACCCTGCCTGTCCTGTCTTGAAGAAAAAAAGCAGTTTTGGATGAAGGAATCTTTGCTGATCCAGGTCTACTTCCAAGTACCCTTGTCAGAAGAAGAGACCCTGTGGGAGGTCTAATGAGTATAACTGGTCACAAGTGGATGAAGGATGGCAAAAATGCAAGTAGTGGTATCTAGTTGCGTAGAGCCAGATTTTCCATTAGTAGCTTGGATCAGCACTCGCTGTTGTCAAGGGTAAACTGCCCCGATACTGCTAATTCATGGTGCTTTCTTTCATCAGAAAGTTATTGTCCAGCATGAGTGTATGCTTGATGCGCACTACAAGTAGTCGGCCTGTGACACTGTCTCACAGTAAATCGTGAGGGCTTCACCAAAATATTTCAAAGGAAATTCCCATCCTATTTGTTCCTATTTGATTTTGAATCGGTACTTTTTTAGTCTGTAGCTAAGAATTCAAGTCTGATTAATCAGATTGTTGGCCACTGCATCAAATCTTGTATCGTTGGCTGATGCTGGTGAGTGTAGGAAGATGAAGATCTCTTGTGATGCATCTGGCCACTGGTGGAACCCTTCACAGGCAATTAATTCTCTTCAGGAAAAACATAAATGTTTAATTGCTCAATCTTCTTTTAAGAGGATAAAGACCACTCCAGGGAAAAAGCCTTTAGAATCCAGTAATCCTATTGCTGTGCTGGTGCCATGCCAATAAATATCTGTGTCTCGCACGAAAAGAACCAAATCTTGAAATCTTGAATGCAGGGCATCCTCCCTTTCTCTGCTCACCTCAGTCCAGAGGACTCCAGCATCTTAGAGCCTTGTAAATGTTTGCATGATCTGGAAGTGCTGATGGCTCAATCAATACTTTTCTGCATTACCTCATTTTGCTATGGGGTTTCCCTGGTTATTCTTTGCTCTCTTTGGTGTCTGTAGGCAGCAGCCGTCACCTTCCTGTGCCAGCTGCCACTCTGCTGTCCCAGCGTTGCTTGAGTGAAAGCATATTTTTGACCAGAGCACCAGTCCTGTTGGTTTCTATTCCTCTTTGTAGACCTGTTTGGTTTTAACTGGATCTGACTAGTGACTCTATACACTGGAGTGTGCTCCTGTCTGCAGTGAGCCTTGATGCTGCCTGCACTTGTCAAAACACTTTTTATTGCTCCATTCCTAGCACGAATAAGTCTGCAGGTCTTGACTGTAATGCTGCTTGGCCAGGTGGAAGGAAATTGGCCTCATGCTGAAGGTCAGTGCTGAAAACAGGTGGAAAGAAAGCTGAACTGACTGAGAATTTCACTGTGGAGCTACAGGGACAGGCAATTTCAGCTCAGCTTTATTGGTCATTCAAGAGAAATACGTAAATTATTTGTTCATAGGCCACAATTGCTGTCATGACTACTCATGCTATAATTTCTAGTGCTTTGGTTTAAGATGTGGAGCTGAAATAAGTGTTCCATAGGAAAGAGATGAACTCCAGAGAGTCTAAATAATGATCTGATGGTGAGGCAGAGTGCTCTTTGAGGCAGGGCAATAGATGCAAGTTGGTGGAGGAGAAATTCAAGTGGGAAGTAAAATACCAGATTTTAAAGGTATGTAGTTCCCAACTATATAGATCACACATTCTCATTTGGTTAGAAGACTGCATAGGCTGCAAAGCCTGAATCCGACCCCCTCTTACACATATGTGGCTGTGTCCAGTGTGCCAGAAATCAGGTTTATGGCTGGGTAAGTCTGTTAATTCACATTCCTAAAGATAGCTATGTGCTTAAGTGCCCTGCTGGATCTTTTTCTTTACCATCTGCTTGTTATTGCGTTCTGTGCAGGGTTTGCTAGGTCAAAACCAGTGGTCTGTGGTTAATCAGTAATCAATGGCAATGCAGAGGGATCAGGCTCTGTGCTTAATGGTTTTTCTGGCCTGAGAAGCAAAGACTCTTTCAAGAGGAGAAAGGTGAGTGTGAGTAGGGGAGGCTGGGATGTGCTGCAGAAGCTGGAGTGAAAGTGGGGAGATTGCCTCCCAGCAGTGCTACTTTGCTGTGGAAAACCTGGCTGGTTTCAGTGCAGGAGGGTTTATATGGGATCCAGAGGCATGAGGTGGGCAAGAATATGCAAGCTTGGAAATAGGGCGACATGCTGGCTGAAAACAGTGAAAGAACAGGTTTAGCAAAGCAGGTTTGCTTGTACTGACAGGGAAGGGAAGAACAACTCCATGACCAAGATATCATCTTGCCTAGCTTTTTCACTGGTGCAAAGTTATATGTATAAGTTGCTGTCTTGCTTTGAATTAATGATGGTAATTTATGACACAATGGCTTTGTTGTTTTTTTAATTTCTTTTCCCTTTGTTTGGACAGTACCTTGATGTTTGTTCTGAGGTGTTAGGAGTCTGCGCTGCTTTGCTTGGGTTGCTTTGGATGCCTAGTATGTTCCTTGCAGATAAATCAGCTCTTCTAGCACGCCAACTATGTACTACTGATGGTCTTCATAAAAAGGGGTCACTAAGAGAGAGGAGAAAAACAACCCTTGGTGAAATATGAGTCAGATATTTCTTACATTCCAAATTAGATTGGTGTATTTCTGTTCTTCTCTTGATAATACCTATTTCTCTTTGTGCTTTTATCATATAGTTAACTTATTTTTGAAGTCTTCTGCTAATGATGAACATTGAGAGATCTGTCAAGGTGCACAGGCTCTATGAGGAAGGAGTAGATATACTCTTGGCCAGTGGCTTGCAATGGGCATTTCACTCTAAAGCCGTGTCTGTGAAATTTGCTGCCAGATAAATTCCCATCCTTCAAGCTGCACTTTAAAGTCTAATCTTCCACTTAGTAGCATCTTTACAGCACTTACTTGAGATGTATATTGAGTGCAGTGTTTTGTCTGTCCATTGTAACTAAACCCTCTGCAGCAGTTGATGTAATTTAGTTGCAAGCATGGATTTAGAAAGGACTAGTTGTGCCTACCAGCATCATTTCTTTTGACAGGCATTTGGAGCTCAAGTAGATCGACCTGGTGTGGGTAGATTCAGAGTGGGCTCAGCTGACAACATTTGATTGACTTAAAAGCTTTGCTGACAACCACAGAAGTGAGGGAAGAAAAAACCTATCCCATCTATGAGAATGGCACAAGGGTAAATGATGCCACTGGACAAACCCAGACAGTGATCTCTGATGAACAAACCCAGGCAGTGATATCTGCCTGGCTTTAACAGAAGAATGAAAACCAGTGGTGAACAACAGCAGCTCCTCAAAGTGTCCCAACTTCACCACCCCTGACAATTTTTGTCTCAGTTCTTAGGACATAGGTGTTGTCTGGGGCATACCCACAGCCTGCAGTCCCAGATGTTCACAGCCACTGCTCCCTTCTCAGGATGTTCCTGTTGGTGGCTGTTTGACCAAGCTATTATTTTATGGTATGTGTATTTCCTTTTTATCTGTTCTCACTGTCAGTCTCTCCAGCCCAATAATCATGTTTTCTTCTTTACCACAGCCTCCATATCCTGCTGTCATTCTAAAAATGCTTCTGTGATGTTAAATCTTTTCCAGTTACATGATGAGAATTAATTCATTCTGACACAGCCATGGAAATCTGATTCAATCCCTTTTTTTTGGTATCTCAGTCACAGTCCTTGATCGCAAATCAGCATGAGTCAGAATTTCCCAGGTTATTATTTCCTGAGAAAGGCTGATTGCAAGCCTGTCTCCTTATTTAATATCCTTTTTCTGACTTCTGTAGAGATGAATTGTTGAAGGTGCATGATTTTGTTTTGAGAGACCTGCCTGTTCTGACATACAGAACCACAGGTTAAAAAAAAAAAGGGGGGGGGGGAGGAGGGTGATGCAAAAGAATATCCCTGACCTGTTTTAGTGTTGCTGTTCCCCATCATCAGGTAGTTGTGTCTGCACTTGCTTACCAGCATGAAGATAAACACAGACACCAGCAGGATTTATTTCTCCAGAGACTTAAAAGTCGTTGATTACTACTGGGAAGGAAACATAGCGTTCTTTATCAGCTCTTGCCAGAACATGAAAATGATGGGTTTTCAAAGCAGCTGTATTGTGCTGAGGTCTCTCTCAAAATATGCTGGAACGTCCCGGATGGATTTTGAATCCTTTCTGGGTTCAACTCATTAAATGAGTAGCTTATGTGGAGCTAGTAGAAGTAGACCAGAATGGAAAAGGTGTTGGGAAATGCTTTCTTTGGGGCTTTTACAGTTCACTTATTCTCTCTCATCCCTTTGCCTCAAATATTTCAGCTGGAGGCTGGCTGCCACCTTGCCTTCCATGGAGGTACTCTGGAGGCAGACACAAGAAAATGCTGCTCCTCCTTGCGCTGTAGCTCTCCCTGTGCTCCCTGCCTGCAGAGCAGCAGCTGAAGGGGCTGCAGAGAGATGGAGGCACTGCTTCTCATTGCTTCTCACTGCTTCCCACAGCTCCCAGGAGCCTGCCCCAGGAGGCTGTCAGTGCACAAATTCAGTGGCCAGCTTGAGGACTGAGGAACTGCATCCTTGTTTTCTGTTGACTGCAGTAGTTCCTTTCTGTGATTCTCTTGAGTCCCCCAAATGGGTTAGTAGTAGCTTTAATACCCAGTTGGGTCTTTTGCTTGTTTGATGCCAACCTCTAGGATTTTTTTTCATGTTAAAAGAGGAGAAAAAAATTGCACAGAGACAGGACCATTATTTTTTTGAGGAACAAATGTTTGTTAGAATTCAGTTGTTCAAGAAAAGCAAAGCAACCAAGCAACAGGGAAATGAATGCCTTTACCCACTGGTATGAGTATATCAGATTGATAACTGATTTTAACAGGAAGGGATGAAAGGCATCCTTCATTTTAGAGATAAAGGATTTGGCTCCCACTTGAGGTTCAGATTTCTCAGCATCCTGGGACAAGCCCATGTGTGCGTCTGCTTACTGCAGGACGGCGGTGCTGTCTTTCTTCCTTACAGGAGAATCATAGAATCATTAAGGTTGGAAAAGACCACTAAGATAATCTAGTCCAACCAACTGTCAGCCCATCACCACCATACGTGCCAGGCCATTCCCTTAGCTGTGGGCTTACACACCTCTCAACCACTGGTCCCTACATGTGCCAAGGTGGGCCAACCAAGCTATTGGCCCAGCAGAAGTGCTGTGTCTTTGTTTGACTTTCAGCCTTGAGAGACTGCTTCTGTCAGAGACATGAGTTACTATTTTGTGGCTTGATTTTGTGTTGTATCATGTATGTGAAAGGTGCTGCTGTGATGCTCCTACCCTGCTAGGCACTGCTGCTGTTGACACTTAGATCATAGAATCATAGAATCATAGAATCACTAAGGTTGGAAAAGACCTAAAAGATCACCCAGTCCAACCGTTCACCTATTCCCAATAGCTCCTACTAAACCATGTCCCTCAACACAACATCCAGCCTTCCTTGAACACCCCCAGGGTCGGTGATTCCACCACCTCCCTGGGCAGTCCATTCCAGTGCCTGACCACCCTTTCTGAAAAGTAATACTTCCTCATGTCCAGCCTGAATCTCCTCTGCCGTAGCTTGAAACCATTCCCCCTGGTCCTATCATTAATGACACGAGAGAAGAGGCCGACCCCCAGCTCACTACAACCTCCCTTCAGGAAGTTATAGAGAGCAATAAGGTCTCCCCTGAGCCTCCTCTTCTCCAGGCTGAACATTCCCAGCTCCTTCAGCCTCTCCTCATATGGCCTGTGTTCCAGACCCCTCACCAGCTTTGTTGCCCTTCTTTGAACACGTTCCAGGGCCTCAATATCTTTCTTGCAGTGAGGGGCCCAAAACTGGACACAGTACTCCAGGTGCGGCCTCACGAGTGCTGAATATAGGGGAACAATCACCTCTCTGCTCCTGCTTGCAACACTGTTTCTGATGCAAGCCAGGATGCCATTGGCCTTCTTGGCCACCTGGGCACACTGTCGGCTCATGTTCAGCCGAGCATCAATCAATACCCCCAGGTCCATTTCCTCTACGTAGTCCTCCAGCCACACCGCCCCAAGCCTGTAGCGTCGCCTGGGGTTGTTGTGGCCGAAGTGTAGGACCCGGCATTTGGCCTTGTTGAAACTCATCCCATTGGCTCCAGCCCAGCTCTCCAGCCTGTCCAGATCCCTCTGTAGGGCCTCGCTACCCCCAGGCAGATGTGTGAACTCAGTTTCCCCCAAAATTTCCAAACAGTTTTGGGTGTTATTGATCCTCATCAATTGATAAATAGGAGATGCTGGTATGCTGAACAGAACTGGTGGCCTTTCTGAGTTTCATCTTTTATTAATCATTCAAGTAATTTCCCTTAAATGATGAGGTGTGATTGCTTTTTCTAAGGCCCAATTGGATCTTCAGACTGAGCAGTGATGAGACCCTCTAGCTTATATTACTGCAAATTACCCACTTGGGAGATGAGAGAGCTGTGGCTGGAGATATTGCCTGGGAGCATGCTTGTGCCACAGACAGGCAGATGCTGAATAAGCAAGAAATTAATTCTTCCTTCCCACATAAGAGAGCAGCTTGTTTTTGCTGGACCTTTGCCTGTACGCAGGCTGTGGCACAGAGCCAGTGTGTGCTGTCACACTTAACCTTAGGCAGAGAGCAGCCTATGGCAGGGCAGAATGCCTGCCCTGGGTGCAGCTGGCGGCTTGGATGTCTGGGAATGTGCGATGCTGAGATATTAGCGCTGCATTAACTGGAAAACAAAGGTGAAACAAATGCTATCCTCCGATCTAATGCAATGCAGTAATTGTGCTTTAAATGATTACAATGAAGAATAGGTTGGTATACATTTATTAAAAAAAAGTGATCCCATAATAAACATAACCTTATTAAACTCAAGGAAGCGTAAATGACTTGTAACTCAGAAGCATTATAAAAATTATTACAGTTTACTGCTGTATCAGCTCCACCTGTGAGAAAGCTCTTTATGTTTTGCTTTGAAAAAGGCATTTCTCATAATCAAAGTTGTTGCAATTAGATGGAGCGGTAATGAGCCCCAAGGTAGCTGGATGGTGTTGCCTTATGAGGATCTTCACGCCATTTCTGTGGTGTCAAAATGATGCTTGGTGTTGGTGGAGAAGTTTCTGTGGATCAGCATTGCAGCAATTGGAAACGTTATGTTTTGCAATACACCCCTCTTCCCCTAAACCCACCATGCTGTTGAATTCCATCCACTTAAAACAGAGCCTATGTTTAACAATAATTTAAATCATTATCCTGCCTGTCAGCTTGGAGTTAAGGGGCTACGCAACTGCGATTCTCTGTTTAGAAACTGCCTAGAGTAATAACTTTCAGATGTCTCAAATATGCACCACTTATCTATAACATCTAAATACAAATGTCTCCCCGCTGAGTGAGCCCGACACTGTTTACCTATCGTGTCCAAACCATTCCAGAGGGCTTGCTTGGCGCGGAGCGGAAAGCCCTATATCCGCAACTCCTCCAGCACTGTCAGTGTAATGTTTTTCAACTCCTCCTCACCTTTGGGTAATGGTGAAGATAGAAACAGCCTAAGCCTGGGAGTGACAAGTGAAGCACATCCCTGTGCACGCTGTCCCAACACGCAAAGGGTAAAAGTGCACAGCATCCAGTGCTGTGCTTGGCAGACAGGATGATGCTCATGTTGCTGGGTCCCGGCCAGCCTGCTGAGAGATGATCCCCATGCTGAACCCTGTCTACTTCCAGCATAATGAGGTTGGGTATGGCTGAGGCTGTCACTGGCTCAGTGGCCCCATATGCTTCTTCTGCCTGCATACTTTGGTGAGTCCTATCAAGCTTCAAGGAACATGAGGCTCCACACTTGGCTGTCACTGAACCCCAATGGGCTGTGATGTGGAGTTGCCCCTGGGGCACCCTTGCAGCTGTTCTGTGAGTAATCAGAGCAGGGAGAGCTAAGAAATTCCTCCTCTCCTCACTACAGTTTCTTATGGCCCCCTGTGACTTCTGAGGGCTGTCCCCAAGGTGTGGTGCCTCTCATGGAAGGAGAGGAGCTTCATCCTCAGACATGGTGCTCAATACCAAAGCCTTTCTATGGATGCTCTGCAGCCTGATGCAAGCAGTGGTATTTCGTTATGCATTCTGTTGAACCCCATTTGATGTTCTGGCTTTGCTTCCCTGGGGCACACAGAACACGATCAGCTGGCATGCATTGCCCTGATGCAGTCAGCAAAGGTTAAATAAGGGGAAGCTAGGAGTATTTAACACATCATTGCCTCATCTGTGATCCCTAGGTGAAATCTGAGTCACTGCTCACGTGCCATGAGCTGAAAGCTATCAGATGTCTGCAGATGTTGCTGACAGTTCTTCCCACAGTGACTTGGCTGCACAAGGCACTCATCTCTTTGCTCTCGGTTGATGTCTGGATCACCTGTGGGCAACGCTGCTGCTATCCCTGTGCCACACAATGGCAGGTTGTTTGAAATGTTGCATTTCGAGCATTTAAAACTGCAATAATTTTATTAATTTTTTTAGAGCATGTGGAGGTTGGACTGTTAGCAGAGGCAGGACGTGATAGCAAATTGCTTTACGTAAATGTGGTTATAGAAGCAAGCGTTTTCCGTGCAGTTTTGGTGGCAGCTACCATGCACGTCCCCTCCACAGCCAGCCAGGGATGCCACAAAGGAGCATGGCTGATCTTCTGCCCCTGCAGCCAGGTTTAGCTATGGATGTGTTTTTTGGAATGCATATAGTGAAGCGTGCACAGCATTGGCTGAGCTCAGAATATGGTTTCTTCTTTCCTTTTCTTTAATGCGGGCTTCCTTTTAAGGATGTGGCTTGGAAAGGAGTCCTTGGTAGCTTGCTTAGGAAAATAGCCCAGTTAGGCTCAGCTTTCTTCAAGCATCAAGATTGCCTCTGCACATAAATGTACAATCTGCTTTACTTACTTGAAGTGCCCACACTGCATTTTTTTTTTTTTTTTTTTTTGTTCTTCACAAAGTATTCATCAGCTGAGATGCATGAAACCTGTTTTTCCTTGCAGGCTGTTTCTGGACCCAACATGCTGGGAATTAGGTCCTGCCTGCACATCTCTTCCACCAACTATTTTTTCACCATCTTTACACCACGTTGACTTTCTCACTATCACCCATACCAGAGGGGGTGCAGAAAGGCAGTGCAGCAGCAGCGTTTCATACATTTCACCTGTTTATCCATTACCTGACGTGTATCTGTGCTGCTTGTGTGTGACAGCTAAAAGCTACATCTATCACTGATGAGAAATACCACGTTTACCATTTTTTCTCTGCTAATGGTTTGCAACTCAGCCACATCTGCAGGAAAATAATTTGCAGGTACCTGAGTTTCATTTGTGCTGTTTGTAGCTCTAAATTTGCATTGGGTGTTTTGTTTTCAGAGAAGAGATTGTGTTGTGTCATGCTGCTGATGGGCTTTTCCCTGTCCAGGTTTCAATGGAAAATGTTGGAGAGCTCCTGGGAGAGGTTGAAGCACTTGGTTGCTGCAGGGGTGGAAATCTCTTGGAGGTGGCGCTGGCTGACTTCAGCTTAAGTGCTGAGATCTGGAAGAGGGAGCTGGAAATTTAAGAATCTGGTTTCTATAGGTATTTTGACCCCTTGGGATTGGCTGAAAAGGCGCCTGGGGCAGCAAAATTTGTGTACGACATTTTGCTGTGTCATCTTTTTTCTTGCTTCTCAGAAAATGATGAGGCTGGATGGAGTTCAGAGGAGTAAAGGGGACAGTTTGGGGTTGTTTTTTTTTTTTTTTTGTATGTGATAACTGCTGCTGCTTGTACCTGAGGAGTGCTGGTTGCTTTGCCAGGGGAGGCAAGATGGGGTCTGTATTCTATCTGGTATGACAAGGGACCATTTTATTCACAGAACTGTATGAATAATGGTAAATTACTAAGTCTTGTAGAAATCTTGAAGGTGGGATAAAACCCTGTAAATATAATGATTGTTGGTTTGTGGTTTGTTTCTTTTCTTTCTTTCTTTTTTTTTTTTTTTTTAAGCCTCTCTCTCTGAATATTTACCGCTCTGGATTTAAAAACAAAAACAAAAAAAACCCACCAAATCAAAACCCAAACCCAAAGCAGGCACCCAAACAAAAGAAAACAAACTGTGCAGAGAACAGAAATCTTCCTGACTTTCCATGTTTTCATGAAAAGCAAGGGGAAAGTAATCCATTAAATTGCTCACACGTTTTTCTGTTGCCTAGACAGTGCTATACTGAAATACCACAGTGTGTCTAGCTGAAAAAAGGAGCCCACTTAGGATGGCAGATCACATGCAGAAAACCGGGGAGAAACTGTTGAGAAGGAGCATAGGGGGGCTGGGGGAGCACATGGTCCACATGGGCACTGGATCTCAGAAGTGCTGCAGTTCAGAGTGGCTCCCAGCTGCTCACCCATGGCACCACAGAGGGAAGCTCAGCTCAGGTGGGACCCTGCTGGTTCGCAGCCTTCAGCACAGCCAGCTAACAGGAGTGTGTAGGGGAATGAGCCTTATCTCTGCTCCTTCTGAAAAATATCAAGTTATGCAATCTGAAGGTTGAGTGAAACTGAAGAGGAGGGAATTTAGCTCCTGCAGGTTATGTGTTCACAGTGTTGAATGGTCAGGAAAAAAAAGGAGAGTAGTGGATTTGTTGTTGTTTCTGTTGTCATGGGGCTGTTGTTTTGGCTCTGTGCTTCTCTGTGTTGCACAACAAGCCTGCGATGCAGCTTCTGTATCGGGGGAAGTGTGGCAATTCCCTGGAAAAATGGAATACCTCTTGATGTGTTCAGTTATTTTAGACAAATTGCAGAATGTAGAGCTACTTCATATTGTCCCTCAACAGTTACTCTTAGGGTCTCAGCCACGCAGGAGGCTGCTAAAATGTGTGGTGGTAGCAGCAAGGACGGGAAGGATTATACACTGCTCTCACTGGCTTCTACACAACTGATTTATTTGCAGTCTCCTGTGCTGTGTTTCCCACTTAATGCTGCACAGGTTTCCAAAAGAAGTTCAGCTTCTGGCCATCAGCTCACCCAGGAAATGCTTAGAAAAGGGATCTTTTTCCTTTTTAACACCTACAGTATTTCAACATTTAATGTGGCAGTTGCTGGAGTCGCAATTGCAAGGTCTGGGACCTCAATCCTGCAGATTGGCTAGGGACATTCAGAGCATCACAGGATGCTGGCAGGAGGAAGACTCAAGTGATGGAGATGAAATGGCATTCCTTTACAGGAAGAGTAAGGAAAGGAATGGAAACTGGGCTGGGCTGGCTTTCCATCTCTTGTTCTTGAGCACAGTGAAGCACAGCCTGTTCACAAACTGCAGTGCAACTGGGAGCTATGGATGTGGTGGGAGAGCAGTGGGAGGGGAACTCTGGACAGTGCTGGTGCCAGATAGAGGGAGATGTGAGAGAAGGGGACCAGGCAGATGGTTGTGAATGTGCAGAGAACCTTAACTATGGAAATAGAAAAGAAGCCCCCCCCCCCAAAACAGGTCAGTACCGAAAACTTCTATTTTGCTCAGTTAAGGGAGTCCATAAAAATTACTTTAGAATGTACGTATGGGACAACCAGGCCAGTATTACTAATCTGAAATCCTGTCCTCTAACATGGCTTTGGCTGTTAGCAACTTCCAGTGTATTGTGTAAACAGAGTCGATTTTAATGTGTCTGTAAATAGCTTCCCAGGAAGAGCCCCATTCCTCCAGCCCTTCTCCGGGGTCCCATTGTCCCATGTTGGTGCTGGGGTCTGATTTTTCCTTCCTGCTTTGTGTGGACGTGCAAAGCTTTGACAATTGCACTTTGTACTCTTGAAACATGAATGCCTTCCAAAGCTCGAAGGAGTGTTTTGGGTTTTGAGACTGACCTTCGATTTCCAGTGACAGCCAGGATGAATTTCTGCAATTTCTCAAGTTGCCCGGAGGCTGACATTGACTAATAGGACTGGATATTCAGCAGGAGTGTTAGGAAACTCTCGGTGATGAGATTTATTCACGCCGTCCTTGCATGCTTTGAAAACTGTAGGGCTAAACTCATGTTTGGGGTGAGTGGAGCAGTGTTACAACAGGGGTGTACTTACACCATCGCTCCGAAAGCACAAAGCAACTCTTTCATTAACCCCACCCCAGTTCTCTCCAATCAACAGCAAGCAGTCTGGGTTGCTTCAAGGATGGCAATAACTACATGCAAAATCACATTGTATTCTGTTGAAAAACAGCAGTGAGTATTTGCCTTTTGTTTATCTTTCTTAAGATAAGAGGATCGTTCTGCTGAATTTTACTGGAATAGTCCTTTGCTGTCTGGAAATTAATAACTATACGAAAAAATGTAGCAGGGTGTAGCTGACTGTGTTTGAGAAAGGTTTGTGCAGAGCCTCTGCACTGACTACACAGGGGAAAACATTAGAGAAACAACTCACAGGAACTGGATGATGTTGGGGGGGCTTTTTTGGTCTTTTCCTATTTGTTCTGCAACATCTCAGAGATCTCTGAGCCCATTTCTAATTGTAGGTAAATGGGGAAAGCCCTCACAGGATCTCATCTGCAGAGCACTGGTGATACAGTAGTTTTGTTGGGATTCCTATTTTACAGTTTTACATTTAGATATGCAGCTATCTGGGACCATAACATGGTTGAAACAAAACTGGTTCGATTTTATTATAATTATAATTTATAATTATATTTATAATTATTTTATTATTAATAATCGATTAATTCCTCCCTCTGTGTCCTTCATTCCTGCTCTATGTTTGGGGCAGGGAAGATGAACATAATACTTTTTTTCACCTGTTTGCTGGTTAAACTTTTCAGTTAACCAGCAAGGGTTAAAAGCAGATGTTTGATTTTTTTTTTTTATTTATATGTAAGTGAAGAATGTGGGAACAGTCTACAAAATCTAAGGTAAATGTTCAAGGTTACTGACGTTTTTTTTATGAAGCAAAATTTTGGACCAAGTTTGATCTGACAGCATGGCTTTTAGTCTAGGTTTGCTTAGAGGCAGCCGTTCATCCTCGTGGGCACTGTGCTGGATTTCACAGAAGTTGAGAATCGCATCTGCATCACCTCAGGTGCTCTCAGCTCCCGTCGTGGGCCCTGATGGGACCACAGCTCATCCATGGCATGGCAGCCAGTGGCAGCCTTGCCCCAGCAGCAAGCCCAACTGCTCAGCAGTCCCTCTCATGAGGGCCACTGCCAAAGGATTAGCACTCATTTACTTGGCTTTTTTAAATTCCCCTTTGATCGGAATTTGATCCTGGTTCAGGCAAAACAAGAATGGAGCAGCCCCTTCTGCGGCATCCAATCCAATCTGAGAATGTGAAGCTGATGTCAAAATGCAGATTTTCCACTCACAATTCATTTGGGCATAAACATGCCCTGTCTAAAGAAAGATCCTCAGAGAAATTCAGCCACTGAATCCTTCACCTCTGAAGGACCCCAGACATAGCGCTGTATGCAATGTGCCTCTTTTTGTGGGTGAGATATTAAGAGCTTATTTATTTATTAGAAAGTGGTTTACAATGTAAGTAAATTAGTGAGTTCCAAGTCCCTCTTCTAGCTGCCAGATGCTGGGAGGATGTTTATGGCTGCTGTAAATAATTTCGTAGCTTAATACAAATGCATTTTTAGAAATCAAGAGCTGATGGCTGGCCGTTTATGGTGTGCGGTTGAGGATTCATCAGTTCCTCCAGAATATGAGAAAGAAAACAAACAGGCTTTCAGAGACTTTTAAAATTCAGAGGAAAGAAAAACCGCAAAGGTGTTCTTGATTCATGGTGCTGCAGGCTCGAATCTGCACTGCTGTGGCTGAGCTCTCTCAAGTCTCATCAAGACAGGCAGAACAGAAAATGCTCAGCATCATTCAGGACCCGGCACAAGCGTTTTGGAGACTGCGAAGGCTAGGACTTGGTTGTACAGAGAGGATTCCCTTGTGCTGAATATGTATTTGTAGATTACTTTCTGCTGCTGAGTGACCCTTGCTAAGGTCAGCTTTAAAGGGAGATCAGATGCTTCAGAGTAGGAGGAAAGCAGAGTGAACAAGTACAAAGAATGGGCTTTATGTTGTGGCTAAAGGTTGTGAGGACTGAGCAGCACCCGTGGTTCATAGCAGAAGGAGTCAGGAGGGAATCAGGAGAAGGAGTGTGTCTCATAAGAAGGAATCAGGAGGGAAACCTGCTTTTCTGACAAAAATAGGGGATAGAATTAAAATGGAGCTGGAAGGGATTTCTTTTTCAAGGCACGCGCACAGTGAGGAATTAGAAATCAGCAACGTGACGTCAGAGCACATGTGGGATGTTGGGGATGGCGTTTGTGAAAAGACTCTGTGCCTCAGGGAGGAACGGGAAGAAATGAAGTGTTACGGATGCTTCATTTGAGCACTAGATCTATTTTCAGCTTGATAGGGACAGCAGCAGAAGAACTGCAAATATCAGCAGAAGCTGTGACTGCTTCTGCCAGAGCACATTGTAGTAGCTGCATATTCCTATCCTGCACTCTCTGCAACATATTTTTGGTGTAAAACCACAGAACTGAATAGTTGTTAGCACAGGAGAAATCTGATGCTGCTAAATTGCGGTGAGGCAAAAAAATCATCCTTGCTTCAGCTTGAAGCCTAGGCTGGGCTTCTGGTATGGAGCTGAAATACAGTTTTGACACTGGGGTGTGTTTGGGTTCTTTTAGGAAGAAAAGTGTCCTTTTTCTTATTACCTGCGATGTATACCTTGTTTTAGGGTAGGAAAATGCCATGGGTAGATAACAGACTGGAGTTAAATGTCTGACTCAACAAGATTGATGGTGCCAATATTAAGTTAGAGGCCAAATAACTTTGTGCAGTTTTGAGGTGGTGGTGGACTTCTGCCTCAGACCCAGCATGCTGAGATTTGGCTGCTGTCATTGCAGTGTTGACATTTTTTGCAGTGAGTGATGTCTGGTGCCATCCCGATCCCTTTCCAAAATGCTGCTGGATTGCCCAAGCACTGAATTCAGCAGCACGGCTCACTGTGTCTGTTCCTTGAATCATTCCCATCCTGCTGATTTCTGGGGCTAGTAATGCATGTGCTGGGGATGGACCTGGGAGAGTTTGGCAGGTACAGAGGCAGCAGAGGATCCTCTGAGCGAGCATATAGCTGCTGTTGAAGGAGCCATCTCCCAGTGCTTTACCTCCATCCACTCCTGGAGCAGGAGGACTAAATGGGTTGGCTAAAGCACAGAAACAGTGACGCCTTTGAAAATGCCCACACTGAACTATTGGGACTGCTGAAGAATGAGGCTACTGACCTGGAAAACAGGCCGGGATGAAGAAATGTTAGATTTCTGAAGAGAATTGGGTTTCCCAGAGGCTGAGAGGTGGAAGCAATAGGCTCTGAAGGTTACTTAGGATGTCTGATCTCTAATGGACTGTGAAGCATCTTCTAGCACCAGTGCCTCTGGGAAAGGCCTTGCTGACACCTTCTGGGACTCATCTTACAGAACTGGGCACTGGTGTCAGCAGGAGGAAATGGATGTGGGGGTGACCTGCTGGGGACACAGCAAAAGGATGCCCCCTGAGCCAGCTGGTCAGCAGCTTTTGGGGCTTATCTTTTGCAGGGTTAGCATCCAAGAAGTGAGAACAAGCCACAGCAACGTTTTGTTTCTCTAAAGACAAATGTATGCCTTCCCAACTAATTCAGGCCCTCAAATGGCATGCCAGACTGAGACTAGTAGGCTGCAGGCACCTCAGCACCTGGCTGAATGGAGCAGGGCCTGGTCGGCACCAGCATGGCTGACAGCACATCTTAGGAGCTGCTTGGCTCCAGCACTGCAAGGCTTCTTTAGTTCGTGTTGACTCTTAGAGGCTGCAGTGTGGCCCCGCCCAGGGCATCACCAAGGGGCTGCCAGAAGGACACTTGTAAAACCATGGCGGTGTTTGATGGCGAGGAGGAAGGAGCTGGCAGGGTGCATATGCAACATCTCACCCTCTCTCCCCACCCCTGTGCTGTGTTTATCGCACCCTCCTGCTGTGTTATGTCTAATTAGGGCTTGAGCTCCCCTGGGATGGGACCTGCCATTTTTAACTGCCAGGCACAAGGCACACCTAAGCCACCTCATAAATAATATTTCTGTGCATGGGGAAACTTGACACGAGCACGTAAAGCGGTAGCCATGGCAACGGCTGTCCGTGTGTTTTGTGTCTCCTATTGACAAAGCAGAAGGGCCAGGTGCTGCGGCTCCAGCCTGCACCACAGCAGAGCAGGCATGGCTTGGCGGGGCCTCGAAAATTTCTTCCGAGAAGAAGTCCTTACTCCTGCTTGGGGTTGTTTTTAATGCTTACTTTGATACAAAAAACAGCCATAGAGCAGAAATGCCACCAGTAGTAACCTTTTCTTTTCTGATTTAGATAGTGATGTTAGATTGGAGCGTATCGTCTGCTTTTTCTCTCCTTCAGGCTATTAGAAATGTGTGGGTTTTAGCTATATGCCTTCCCTATACCATCTTCTGACAGCAGTAACAGATGCAGATGTGAATTATCTGAATTATCCAGACCTTGGCTTTGATGATGACTATGTCTGCACTTGGTAACAAAGAATACCTTCCCAGTTGAAAATAAAGCATGCATTTTTAAACTCAGTACTGTTATAGCACCAGGAATGGTTGGACTGCACTGAGCAGAGTAGAGAGAGGGACTGTTTTTCTCTGATAACCAGGTCTGGAATCCATCCCCTGGGCCTCAACCATCCCTTGCACTGGTGGTGATATTTCAGTCATTGTAAGCTGAGCAATTTTTTATAATTACATAGCAGGGATTTGGTAGTTCCCTGCAGCAGTTCAGAGCGTGTGCAGAGAGGTTCACAATAACATTGTCACCAAACTCTGCTTTAAAGTTTTCTACTGAAAGAGACAGAAGCTGTAGAAAAATTGATCTATCCATGCAATGAGGAATTTATGCATTTGGTAAAGCTACCCTGTAGCAGTTACCCTCACTCTAGCTCATGTTGCTAGGCACTGTGTTGTTGTTGTATTGGCTCTTGCTGCTGACTATCCTCAGTCCAGTCTAATATCTGAAGGAAAGCTTATTCATGACATTCTGGAGCTCAACATTGCCTTTTACAAACCATTAGAAAGTAGAGAGCTGATTAACAGTTTCTCAGATTGGAAAAGCGTGGCATTGTCAGCTAACAGAGTGTAAAAATAAAGATGTGGGAGTTTAACAGGTTGAAACTTGGAAGTGGATGAATGAACACCAGAACCAAGTCCTCAGCAAACAGTTGCAAAAACTGTATCAGCAGCAGGTAAGGAAGAGGCTTAGGGTGTGCCTCAGTCAGAGAGAGTGACCTTGGGCATAAGCTGAAATGTTAAATCCTAGTGAAAATGCATTCACAGTACAATGGGACATCATGTGGCAAAAGGCAGCTGCTGAGAAACGGCAGAGGAAGATACCTGCCAAGGGCATTTCATGAGAGATCAAAGAGGAAAGGAAAATCACCCTGTGGAAATGGAGGAGGGACAAAAAACATGACCGTGTTTTTTGATACTTGTGTGTCTTACTCACCCCAACCTCTCCTTTAAAGGTCTCAGGCACTATTAATAGCACAAATCAGTAGTAATTCAGGTGTCTTCAGTGCTGTGTTTATAGCTGGGGAGGCATGTTTCTGAGGAAGCTATGAAATGGTCCCAGGAGGGCATTTCCCCGTTAATCTGTGAGTGGCTCAAATCTGACAGTCCAGCCTTGTCCAGCACGGGTCTGTTGGAGCCATTCCAGGCTGGCTGCAGCCCCAGGGTCCCAGTAGGATCAGAGATCTCATGCCTATAGCACCAGGAGGGGAAGGGAGGAGGAGGAGAAGGAAGAAAAGCGGTGGGAAGGTAAGATGTAGGGAGAGGAGAACCTTTTGGCAACCAAGTCCTCAAGTCTCCTTCATGGAAGGCGGAGGAGGGTTTGTCTTTGAGGTTGCAGCTGAGATCAGCATCAGGCATGGCATTCTGGATGGACCCTGTTCTCCACGTGAATCCTGTAGTTTCAGCAAGGTCACACTGCTCTGACTGACACTTACACTGCAGCCCTCTGGCTTCTTTATTTATTTATTTGTCTTATTTATATGTTCAAAGCGTAGCTTCAGGAAAGCCTCCTGTTGTTCTGTCTGAACCTTTCTGAGGTCATGATCTGTGCATTTAAATCAGCTTTACTGATAGCCAAGGTGTTGAAGCTTTCCCAAGGGTAAGAGCAGAATTTGTCTCTTTGCTTGCTGAGGAGTTAGCTGAGGCTCTGGTAACAAGGTGTAGCCCTTTAGTTTCTTCATTTCAGGGCCTCAAGATAATTTGTAAGGCAATCGCTAGCCTAATGGCTGTTTGCTATGATTGAATGTATAAAGAATTTCTTGAAGAGATGAACTTTCCAATCTTATACCTTGGCAGATTTGAGCACTGACTCTCTTTGATTCTCTTCTAATTTCATATATCTGTTACAATTAGAATGATTGATTTAGGGCTGCTATTTTAGGAAGTCTCCTTTGCTGCTTACTCCACTGACTGGATGCAGTGGGACAACAGTGGAGACTGGAGTTGGACATAGGAACCTTTTATTTATTGTTATGGAACATAGTTTTTAAATCTTACTCTGTGTTGCTTCTGTGCAGAAAATTATACTGATTTGGTATTAGTGATATATTCACATGTATGTCTTGTTGCCTTCAGTGGGATATACTTATGCAGATAAAGTGAATGTTTAAGTGCTATCATGAAATGGAGTAGACCTAAACATGGACTGAGCTTTTCTGAATTAGTACAGACTGCAGTAATTGTGCTGCTTTGGAGCAAGCTCATCACACAAAGCCTTGATTTGCTCTTTCTGTGCATCACTGGCAAAGTGACTCTTGCAGACTGCAGCAACGCTGGAATAAGAATGCAGTGGATGGGGTATGGTAACTGCAGTGACATTTTGTACAGAAGATAAGTCAGGAATTTCTTTTGAGTGCTCCTTATTACTGGATTCTAGGGTGGAAATTCTCCAAGAAGTGAATACTGTGCATTAAAACAAAAATATTTTGGACAAATAAAATGATGTGCTTTCTTCCAGAAATGTAATTGTTGGATCTTTAGGTGAGTAATTGGCTTTGAGGAAGGAAGATAAACTGTAAACTTAATTAGTCATATCTGAAAAATTGAAACCATTATGGCACGCTGTATCTGCTTTCTTTCATTATTTTCAAAATGATATATTTCAACTTTGAGTCCTGAAATAACATTTTAATCATGAAAATTGCTGCAGCAATTTCCAAATAAGCCCCAGAAATCAGCTGGAGAAGCTCTTGGTTCAATAGTCATTTGCTTTAATAAAAGGAAGTAAGATAAACAGAGTGCTTTGTGTTAGCTTGAAATACTGTATCTTCTCAATTTATTTTTTCTTCGGGCAGTAGACTGAAGTATTATGTTATCACTGCCCTTCATAGGTTGTGTCTTCATTAGAAAACGCTGCACTCTCAGCTCCTGTTAGAGACTGAAGGGGCAGTGTCCTCATGTTGCCCACACAATTTATTATTTAGCGGTACTTTAGCAGATCAAGTGGGCCTGCAGCATGCCCCAAGAAAAGCTTAGTGCTACGTGTGCTTGGGTGATCTCCAGCACTGATTCTGTGCTTCCTATGGGAGTGGAGAAGACCTAGAGGGGTATTTCAGGTCAATAAGCAGTGATGCTTTGCAGGGTGCTGGGCGATGGCAAGCACAAAGTGGTTGTTGGTGGATGGATTTCTTGCTGAGCAGCTGTCAGTAATGGGAAGAGCCTTTCAATGGGCAACGTGGGGAGAAGTTGGGAAAAGAGCCATCATACCCACTGCTAGCAGAAAAGCACAGCAGGAAATGAAACTAGGTGAAAAGGGATAAATGCAGGATACATAAATGCCACAGAATGGAGGATGATGGATGGGAAGGAGGGAGAAAATGCTTCTTTTGAAGAAAATTTCTGTCAGATGATTCAGAGAATGAAGAGATTTGTCTGACGCAGCTTGGAAACTGGTTGTGAGCACTGAGATGCTGTGGAAACGTTCTTACAGAAATGCAAAGAGCGTTGCAAATAGAGCTGTTGGAAGGCCCATAGCAGTCTTCAGAACAGCAAGAGGTAAAGCTGTGGGGTTAACAGCACATGTAATGTTGAGCTACTGTCTTGGAATTGTAGAATCATAGAATGGTTGGGTTGGAAAGGACTTCGAAGATCATTTAGTTCCAACCCTGTGCCATGGGCAGGGTTGCCAACTCCTAGATCAGGCACAAGATCAGGTTTCCCAGGGTCTTGCCTCAATGAATAAGATAAAAGGGGGTCAGCATTTCTTTAAGAAAAGGAAGATGAAAGAGATGATAGTGCCAGGAGTAACCAGTGGTGTCACTGAGAATGAAAAGAGGGTTCTGTAAAGTTATTAGGTAACCAGGAACTGCAATAATAGCTTTAATTTCCCAAAGAGAAATTAAAAAAAAAAAAACAACGAACAGAACACTTTTCTACAGAGAAAAGTTCCTCTTTTCTTTACATCTTGAAGACCTGGAAGCTTCAGTTTTGAGGAAGAATTAGGTTTTGCGCAGGTAATTAAACATACAAGGAAAGACTTTCAGTGGTAGAAAGAATATGAGGACCTATAAAGACAAGGTGAGACACTGTACAGATTGAGATGAAAAATAGTGTGTGACCCTTAAAGTGCTGATTGCTTTTCTGTATTTTGTGTGAGAAATAATAGGACCTGATCATGGAGCCCTGCAGGCCCTGAGAGGAGTGGAAGTGGAAATCATTGCATCAGGGGCGGTAGTAAAATTCAGACTTTTATGTTTGTGAGTGGGAAATAAATGAAGGAGAGAATGATGGGGATTAAAAGATCTCCACAAAACCCAAGGCATAAGACTTCTACAGAAACCTTATTTCTATGACTTCATGGGGAATTAGGAAACATTAAATGGAAAACTCATGGACACACTTCAGGGAATCAGGCAAGGAGGTGGTGACATCCAGAGGTGGCTGTGGCAGTGGAGAAGCACAGCTTTAATCTTGAAGAACATCCACCACCTGCATGATGGCTGGCTGGGAGGATGACTTTACCCAGAATGAAACCTTCCTGAATGAAAACCAAAATGTGTTGTTTGTAACACAGAGGTTGCCAGCACCCTGCTGACTCGGAGAATCAGCTTTTGTGGAAAAGAAAACAAATCCCCAGCCATAACAGGCATATGGAAGTTTGTTCTTCAGAATGTACTGTCAGGCCCTTTCAAAACATTCATATTTGCTTAGTAAAACAGTAATTTATTTTAGTTCTATGAAGCTAGTTATGTTCTTTGTGCCATTTCATACCGTATCAATCTGACATGCTTACAGATGCCATGCAAAATTGCATGAATGTTTGTTATGAACCAGACTGGCTTAGAGAACTTTGTTATATAGCACATGTCCCAAAATTATGATTTATTAGTTAGTACTCAACCTTTGTACATTAAACTATAGTCTCATCCATGTATGAAACGGCATGCTTTCATTCCTTAGATTTTATTGAAAAATATGCAGATGATCAATTCAATTAATAAGCTGAACTGGAAGCCATGATTGTTTGCTGTGGCTTAAAACCCACCCACAGTTTTCTTAAGCTCATTAGTTTGTGTTTATTTCTTTCTGAATATTTCAACTGGGAGGCTGGCAGTACACGAGCACACATTCCTTCCCATCTTTTAGAGTCTGTTCGTTATTTTGGTAGTTTGTTTCTGATTTGTTTTGCTTTTGATACTTAATCTGCTGTGAGCACAGTGTTGACCATCCATGAAAAGAAATCTGTGACAATCCCATTAAGCCATGGGAGGATATCTGTATCCTCAGAAAAGTGTCCCGGACAGATCCCAAGGGTTTCCTGTGATTCACCTGGCAGGACATCAGGTGCTGTGTACCTAATGGTCGAAAGGCACAGCTGCTTCAAGAACAAGATTTAGTTCTAAACATCCCCAGGAAGCCACCAGGTTTGCACAGTAATTGTATCTCACATCTAGCAGCTGGTAACTATTAATTGGTTAAGTTTTTCTCTTCCATCCCATTTTTTATCACCTCTCCAAAACTGAATCATGCAAACCAAATTATTTTAGTGCTTCATCTTTGCCAGAATGTCTGGGGAGAAATGTTGATTTCTATCCAAACAAATATAAATGTGAGGCAAAGACCAGTTTAGTGAGGTGCTAATTAAGCACTGTTGATTTCCACTCATTTCTATTGAAGTGGAAGACATTTGTTGCCTTGCATCTAATTCCACTGAGTCACAGCCTGGTAACTGGTTCCACTGAGTCAATGGTCTGGCTTCTTTTGTAACTCAGTTTTAAAATCTGGTGATAACTTTTGGTGTGATCATAAATGATTTCTCCCACAGATGAACTCCAGCTTTAAGGCTCTCTGTAACCCTTGGTCTGGGATTTGGCATCTGCTCCTTCGTTACAGCAGTAATTCTCTCATGCTGTACTGGCAAGACACCTGAGTATCTTAACAGTAAGCTAATTTGGACTGTGTTGGTCATAGGCAAACAAATAGACTTGGATGATTGATGTATCTGTCACTCCTGCAATAAAAATGGCTGTCGTTTTGGTTAACGTGGCTTCCAAATTGCAATGAGCAGGAAGCCAAAATTGACATGTAGCCATTAACTCCTGCTTAACCATGTGAATGCACATGAAAAGCATGTGTCATCTGTTGGCCTCAAAATGATTTCAAGCTGATGTGTTGGCAGAAGAGGAATTCTTGAACAGTGTTTTCCATGCTGACCGTTGAGGTCCTATGATGAACAAATGGGTCCCGAGGACATTGAGGTTGGAGGTGAAGAGATAAACCTGCAGATGGAAGCGGAGGAGCAGCAGGTAGGGAGTCAAGCACTGAGTGGAGGGGTAGGATGTGAGAGGGTGTACTGTGGGGAAGCTGAGAAGGTTTGTTGCACGCTGGGCAACCCCAAGAGGTTTCAGTTAAAAGGAATTGACTGTCCCCTTAGACAACTTACCCCATCCCATGGCTTTCAGTCTATAAAACAAGAACACTAATTCTTCCTGCCTTCCACTCACTGTTTATCTCTCTCTTCTGTTCACGTGGCGAGGAGCATCTTCTGCTGCAGAACCAGGCAGCTGGGTCCTGATCCTAGATTCTGCTTGCTCCAGAGCAGATTTTGCTGACTCTTAGAGAGCAGCCCATGCATCCTACGCATATAGCTGGTACAAGTGAAACCATCTGTTGGCTGTAGTTTTGCATATATTCCTGTAAGCGTGTGCAAAAAGAGAGGAGCCAGAGCACCGAGAGCAGAAGGAAGGAGCTTTATTTGAAACGTGCTGTTTGTACTACCTATGAAATACAGGCATGTACATATGGAGGTACTGCATAACTAGGTGTTTATTTAACTGATGTCCTTGATTTTATGTGGGCGTTTTGCAAGGAGAAGGAATGGTTGATCTGAGGTAATAAATTGGGCAGTTTGATTTCTCAGTTGTTCATAAAGGGAAATGTACTTTGTTGAAGTGAATTCCTAAGTATATGGCAAAGGAGGTTTTTAGTCTGAATCATTCCTTTGAGAGATTTTAAACATTTGCCTCCCACATGCTACAATAATTCTCTGAAAGTGGCTTCGTTGCACGATCCGAGAAGCTGCATTCTGGCGCCTGATGGTTTATGAGAAGTAAACACAATGGAGTGGTCTCGGATCATATAAATTCAGGATTTAACAGTAACAGGCAGGGTAGGGAGGGGGAGACCCACATGCAGCATCCCAGCACAACGACTGCCCGGGAGAGCGGGGCTCTGCAGCCTTACTGAGTGCAGTGCAACCCAGCCTCCAGACCTCACATGGAGAGTACAAGCTTGCAGAAAAACAAATAGTTTTACAAGTGTCTGCCCTGACATGTTGCCAGCAGGCAAGAGCACTCTGGACATGCTCTGTGAGAGGAGCTTCGTCTCTGTGACTGCAAGTGTGGCATCGTCTTTCTTCACTTCTCAGTTTTTCTCCTGTGTTTATTTTAAGTAAGGGTGATTTTCAGTCTCCTGTTTGCTTAGCTCCTCCCAGTGCAGTAGAACAGTTAAGATACACATGACAGAGCTCAGCACTGCTGAGCAGAGCATCCCGTGGTGGTGAGGACATCTCGAACACCATTGAGTTCAGCAGGCTGAATGCAGATTGGCTTCCAATGGTCTTTTAATTAGGGTGGATTCTGAACCCAGGGCCACACAGTAGCACTCCTCATTGCAGATCCAGCCAGGGCTGCTCTTCTTTGCAGCGGAGGTGGTGCTATGGGCTGGCTGACATGCAAACACTGAGGAAGTCAGCACCCAGGGGGATTTGGGAGCTGGTACTGCTCCTTGCCTCCAGGTCACAATGATCTTCCTCTTTCTTTTATGAGGAATAAATGAGAATACAGCTTGTTTCCATTTCAGTGAGTTTTCAGTCCTCAATCACCTTAAAGTACACAACTATAAACGATGTATGGAAATTGCTCTGGTTACTTCTAGGCTGAAATGTGGTGGTTCCCCAGCTGCATGCCTCAGCGCAGTAGGACTGAATCAGCAAGGGAGCAAAGATTGCCTCATCACCACACGGGCAGACTTGGCAGGGCCAGCAGCTGTGTTGGAGTTCAGGTAGCATTAAAACCCACACTCCTACGATGGGGAGTATAGGGCTGTGTGTGACCAAGGGTTTCCAGGAGCACGGGTTTACTTCTTGTCTTATAACTGGTTGCTTTTTCCAATTGCCTTTGAGTGTGATGCTATTTTACAGCCCAGTACATCTGCCTCGTATTTCAGACACATCGCCCTGCAATGGAGAAGCCTTGCCAAATGGCTGTTAGCTGCACGAGTCTGCTGTAGGCTGTGGAGGAGATGGTGCATTCCAGCATGGTGGGAATATTGCGCTATAAATCCTTCTGCAGCTGTATATTTGCACAGAGTATTCTTGTGCAAGATGTCTTTTGGTAGCTCAGCACCTGTGAAATTCGTTGGTCATGGAAATTGTATAGCGAGCACCAGTACTTGCTAAAAATACTATTATCCAGTGAAACCAGGGGTTGAAAGATGAGAAATGCGTCTGTAAAAGAAAAGTAGAGAAAGAACAGAAGGAAGGAAAGAACATAGGGCTGTGCATAGGAAAGAGCAAGCCAGCATGCTTCTGTCTACCAATTTTTTACTCTTTGCTTAGTAACACAGGACTGAAATGCAAGGAATCACTCGGTTATTCCTTGTCTTCTCAACACTTCTCTCTTTTAGGAGGGAAGAAATGTCATAGGTTCTTAGGTTGTCTACATGATTCCCCATATCCTAAGGTGTTGAGTCTCAAGTTTGGTTTATTTATATTACATCTTCTGTAGCTCATTCTGGAGCATGGTCAGAGCTCTCACAGTCTGAAGAAATATGATTTATGTGAGGCTTTAGGTTTGCACCTCAGATGGAGATCTGTTTCCTTAGAGCTTCCAGTTAAATCTGGAGTTCCTGGTGTATGTGTGTGTGCACCAAGCTTGCTCTGCCTGCTCAGATCCTGTTCAGGTGTGTGAATCCTAGCTGCTCATGACCTTGGAAAGTGAAGTCTTTAGGCAATGACAAACAAAACTGAAAATGAAAAGAGAACGGAAATAATGATATGACAGTCTGACAGCAGTACATCCCCTCTGGGTTTGTACAGGGCTGAATTATTTGTGCGTGCTGGTGGCTAGAAATGTGTTCGTGTTTGAATGTGCATGTAGCTGTAGTAAACACGCATGTATGTGATATCTGTAATAAATATGTACTATGACTATTATGCATGTGTAAGGAAACGATCTTAAGAAGTCAATGTTTGGCAGCAGTTCAAATACAGGGCAGCAGTGACATACTTCTGATCTGGATACAGTGACTCTGGCTGTATCTGGCTGCTCCCCAGCTCCTCCTAATTTCTGCTCTCAAGTGCTACTGCAGTTGCTTTGAGCCTGCAGGAGGGAGAGCAGGAGGCTCTTCCATGCCCTCAGAGCAGAAAAACAGAGAGTTTTGAAGCCTCTCGTCTGAGGAAGATTCCTCAAGTAAATTTTGTATGCAAGGAACCAGTTGCTGAGAATATAAATTTTGCAGATAAACACTGCTAAAGAGGGAGAGAAAACAGAACTGCTGAACTGCTCAAGTGCCCTTCATCTCTACTTTTCTAAATAAATTACTCCTACTCATTTTTTTTTCTTAAAGCCAGATAAAGATACAGAGGGGTTTGTGAAGTAAGACATCCTTTGCAAAAATTCAGTGTCTCAGGTTTGTCAGCAGATGAGCAGAAAAACTGTGTTTAGTAGAAAACCTTTCTGCTTTGGCTAAGTCTATATTGCGTCTGGAAAGCTGAAGTCTATAAATCCAGCACTGGCATCAGAACTGCACTGGTGCAGCACTCAGCCAAAGCTCTCTGGAAGGGCACCTGGGCACCCAGCCTATGTTGAGCTGTGCGTGGACCTGGCTGGCCTGCTGCTGGTACCCTGACCAGCTGGGTAAAGCTGTTTATGACAGCTTGCGGGCTTCACTCACAAGTCCCATCTATTCTCACACAAGAGAATCCAGCTGCCTTTTCCCAAAGAAATGCTGCCCCAGCTCTCTTATGCAAGTAACCTTGTAAGCCTGAAAATTGCATAAAAAGCAATGATTACTAAATTTTTCGGGCTGGTTGACCTCTTCAGCAATGGGCCCTTGAACTCGTTTCATATTGCACTGTCTCATCAGATAGAAACATTCTCTCTTTTTGATGTGTACTCCAGTTTTGTCTCTGCAATGATAAATGCCTTTGCAGGCATTAAAGACAGTTTGTAAATGTTGTGCAGGAACAAGGCTGTGCTATGAACTGCTGCTGCACGATCAGCTTGATCTGTGTTAGCAAAGTGATAAATGAAGCCTTGGTGGAAGAAAACAACTTGTTTCTGAGTTCTTCTAGTGAAAGAAACTGCTCTGTTGCCTCATTTGTTTCACAGTTCACCAGAATTATTCTTATAGCCCTCAGCTGTTATCAGTTACGCCAGATAAGTGGCTCTCTTCTGACTTACCTACCACTCCAAAAGATGAATCCCACTGTTTTTTTACTTCATGTTCAGTGGGATTCTTTTTCTCTAGCTGAATATTTTGAGATTTGTGAAAAAAATAGAGCCCTGGAGCAGGCCAGCAACTCTTAGAGACTCATCTCTAAATTTTCACAACCCCATTTCAAATGCCAGTCAACTGCAATTCTTTTTTCCATGGATATTTGCAAACATTAATGAACTAACTCTCACATTCAGTCCCATATGCTTGAGACATCCCTTATATGGCTAGGCATCTGAGCTACTGATAGATCTGAGTAGAACAGTTGGAAGCGTAGCCCTGGTTTGCTATCACTGCCATGTGTCTTGGCTGCAGAAGAACTTCATCTCTCTTAACCTCTTTTCAGATGGAAAGAGATATTTTGTCCAGTAGCCAAAGGGAAATGCAGGCATCCTGGTGGAAAACAAGCTGTTTCAAAACCCTGGCTGCAAGCTACCCACACATCACAGTTGTCAGCCAGGCTGCACATGCATGGTTACAGGGAATAAAATAGAGGGGACCTTCTGTTCCTATTCAGAAAGGTCTCTACCCATTCACCTATACCAAAGCATCGTCGTCGGCTGCCAGTATTAATTTGTTCTCCTATGTGGGTTTACAGCCAGAGGAAGGCAAAATAAGTCTAATTCTATCCAGCAGGGACACTTGCAATGCAAATGTGAGCCCATATATTACAAAGCATTAAGGCAACCTGCTTCTATTATCACTTGGGGTAATTTTTGATTTAATTTATTCCTCTTTTTCTTCAATTAACGTCTGGGAAGAGAAGCTGGATATAAGTATGGGGAAAATCAAATATGAGAAACAACAGAGCCTTTTTTTTTTTTTTTTTTTTTTTTTTTTTCTTTTTTTTTTTGACACTGTGCTTCCCATGTAATAGCAGATTATTTAAAGAGGAGCCTGGAATAATCCAGTTTAAGCAAAGCAGAGATCTCTCCTGAAGCCAAACTGTGTGTGGGTGTGCTCTTGTCAGGGCTCCCAGAAGAGGAGGGCAGGGAAGGCTGTTAGTCAGACCTCGCATGTTGCAGGAAATGTTGGTTATTCAGTAGCTGGCATGTTTCCTTGGCATGCCAATATGGAACTAGTGCTCTGGTGTATCAGGGAAGGGTGCATCCCTTTGGGAAAATTCTTGTATAACCTGAGTTCCTGCTTCTTTGTTGCCATAGAAGAAAAATCCAAGGAGATGCAGCTGGAAAAGGTGCACACTGCAAAGGTCTTGCCCATGGGTTGGGAATGAGTCTTCACTCCTCTTCCTCTTCTTGCTGATCCACCTTGTGCCCCGTTTGCTGCAGGTCTGAGATGTGGTGGCGTGGCTTTGTGTCACTGGTGGGGGATTCTGTTGTAAGGGGTAGTCCTATCCTGTGATGTTTGGAGCCTGGCTTGAAGCCACAATGCAGTCGTAGAATCATAGTCCTGCTTGGTGCAGGCGTAGCTCCTGTAGTTTGCTCAATATGAATCACAGCTTATTGTAACCTTTACAGAGAGTTACCCACATGCTCAGGTTTCTCTCAGTGTCTTTATGCAATTCAGCTTCTTAAAGTTCAGGAAGTTAAACATATATATAAAAATCTTTTCATGATCTCACTTTTATAATCTCCTCAAATAATTTTGTGGGGTTTTTCTTTTTTTTTCTCAGCATATTGCTCTTTGAAATTTCTATGGCAACAGTGTAGCTAAGAATATGTTAAGTAATAGTAATTTGTGCATTAAAGCCAGGCTATTATGATCCTTAGAAAAAGAATAAATTGATGATTAGCTCTTGAAACAGCAGGGTTTCAATTGATGGATGCGAATGTGCAAGCATCATCTTTGTTATGTATCTATGGGTTTGATTTTTAATCTTTTTTCATGGCAATAATAGATGATGGTACATTATTTATAGAAAACTGCATATGCCCAAGTTCTACTCTGTGAAATCCATATTTGCACTGATTTGCAGTAAGGACCAGACCACTAATGATTAATTACATTCAGGAATACAAATTAAATTTCATATGGTGATAAATAAATTAAAACTGAACATAGCATTCGTCTTAAAACAAAAAAAAAGTCTAGTTAGAAATTCATTTCCTAAACCTATGCGAATTATTGTAGACGATGAACAGAGCATGAAACCTCGGAGCCTGGGTAAATATTGATTGGCATGTCCGCGGTGTACTTCATATATTGACCCTCTGCTTCCCCTCTCCAAGGAGACCTTCCCCGGGTCAATTCTTTCCATCGATTTTGAGTCTGCCTACTCAGAAAATGATGCTGGTGCGAAGAGCACAAGAACAGCCATTGATTGCAAATGCATGTTATGATACTCTGCCTCCATGTTTGAAAGTTGGAAAATTTATTAATGGCGGCAGCTTTCTGATCTTCCCTTTTAAATATCTCAATCAAACAGCATTTTGCAGACTCCTGGATGTTGTCACTCTCTGCAAAGCGATACCTATTTTGCTTTCTCTTGTCCTTCCCCACAGACAGTGAAATCATTCCTCCTGACTGCCTGCGGCCCCGCTCCTTCACCGCCATCCGCCGGCCATCGCTGCGGCGGGAGACAGAGGACACGCGCCTCTCAGTCAGCCTGTGTGACCTCAACCTGCAGGAGGAGAGCTTCCACGTGACAGCCACCACCTGCCCCATCCCGCAGAACTCCCTCAATTCCCAGCACTCCCACCTTCTCCCCTCCCAGCTCGAGAGCGACCTCCGCTTCCACCACCTCCGGGGAGCCCATGTCAAAATCCTCGATGACCAAACTGTGGCTCGCCTGGAGCACGCCCGGGAGGAGAGGACTTTGGTTTTCACCAGCAGACCCCTTCGGATCAATGAGACCATTTTTGTCAAGATTAACAAGTCCAACGCTGCGCGCACGGGGACGCTGTCCTACGGGGTGACGTCCTGCGATCCCAGCACCCTTAGGCCCAGCGACCTCCCCTATAACCCCGAGTCCTTGGTTGACCGAAAGGAGTTCTGGGCCGTGTGCCGAGTCCTGGTGCCCCTCCAGAGTGGAGACATCCTGGGATTTATGGTGAATTCAGATGGCGAGCTGCACCTGAGTCACAACGGGGCCAGCACTGGCATGCAAGTCTGTGTGGACTCTTCGCAGCCCCTCTGGATGTTCTTTGGCTTACACGGTGCCGTCATGCAGATCCGTGTGCTCGGTAGGTCTCACCCCCCCTTTCTCAAAACCTTGCACACAGAACAGCCAGATGGGATCTGTTGTGGGTAAAGGTGGAAGGAATGGAAAAGCTGATGTCTCCCTTCCTATTCTAGGATCAAGTACAACTTTTTTTTTTTTTTTTTAAGGGAAAACACAGTAAAGGCATGTATGTAGCACATGGCTATGACATACAAGACTTTGCACTTCTATAGCATCTTTCATCTGATGATCTCAAAGCTCTGTTCAGATATAAATTAAACCTCAGAGACCTCCACTGAGTATAGATGAGTCACTGTGGACCTAGGTGAAGCAAGGATGAAGGAGAGGTGGTTTATTCTGAGCTAATCTGGGGCATAGCCAGCAAGACAAACGACTGATTCCCTTTTCTGTGTGTTAGCTCTCTGACATGTCTGATTCCCAGAAAGAGTGGTCCCCTTGCTTTCTTCAGGCTCATATGTGAGAAGTAGGCTGGAAAGCAGAAAGAGAACCCTGTACTTTGTAATCGCAGAGATGTGCAGAGCATGGCGCTGAACAGTGCAACAGAAGAGGGATTTGTGCTCCAGCTTTAATTAAGGCAGCGTAACCCACTCGGTGTGGTGGGCATCTCAAGCTGGTCTCTTTCTCTTGATGTTTTTTACTTTACTTTTAAGCTCTGTTGGCCAAAATACTTTTTATTGAAATGCTGAAGTGTGGAGGGAAAGGCCTTGAAATAGCATTTGTTTAGGAACAAATTGGCTGGTCCCCTTTGTGTGTAGATACAGAGCCATAGGCATAAGATGTTTTTGACCTTGAATTTTGAACATAATATGGATCTGCTGGTGTCAGTGCCAGAAAGCAGATGATGGTTTCTTAGAATGTGAAGTCCTTCTCTAACTGGAAATTATCCTTTCTTGTTTGTACTCTTATATAGATTTAAATATATTTATGTTCTTTTTTTGTTTCAAAGCCCCTGAAAATCCCCTTTTACCAAGCAGAAAAGAAAAAACCAACCAAAGCATAACCAGCACCTCTTTTCTTAGGATTTATGGACAGTCTTTGAAGATAAATCATGATGAACACACATATGTCTGCAGGGTCCAGTTCACAGTCTAAACCGCAGTCTGAACTGCCCTAAGTGATTTGCTTAAAGTTGACCATAGGCCTGTGCTGTGAGTGTTTTGTGGCCATTAACAGATCGCAGATGACAAATGTAATACTGCAGTTTATTTCCAGGAGCCCAAGACTCAATCCCTGATAATTCAACCTGATGATATTTGTTGTGGGTACAGTACGTAATCCATGGCTAGCTCTGCTCTCCACCAACACATCATTGTTATAATGGTAGGTGAAGTCAAACAGACCCCAGTCAAAGTAGGAAGATTAAGTGCTTCTGTAGGTGTAAGAAGGAAAGCCTGCTCAGGTCATTGAGCTGCTGGTCAAACTAGTAATCAACCCGTACTTCCTTTCATATGAGATCACTAATGTGACCCATGTTCCCTTGACAATCTGCTGAGCTGGAAAAAATCCTTTCTACCTGTATTTGTATGCACATAACAGATTTTTCCTGACCTCTGTCACAGGAGAAGCTGAAAATAAGGTATTGTTCTTATGTGGAATGTAAATGAAGAGAACTGAACTTGTTGACCTCACTCTGCTCAGTGATAGGATAAGACCTCACAGAATGTACAGCTTTAGCCACATCAGCATGGGCAGCAAGCTGCTGTCTCCCATTTAACAGCTATAGAATTGGAGTTTACCAATAACCTTTAATAAGTGTTAAAATACAAATCAAGTTTTTAAGGCCTATTTTTCCAGTGTAATAATTAATGCTGGAAGCAGTGCATTGCCAGTATCAGTATAGTGTTGCTGCACTCATGCTGTCCCAACACTGCATATCTCTGTACCTGCAGTAATTATGTAGATCATCAATATCCTGAGAAAAGGTGCAGAAAATAATGAGCTACCATCTCTAGCTTTTGCAGTGCTATTAGGGAGATGATGTGCACTGTTTGCACTGCCATGGAACAGATTATGGCACTTGCCATAAAATCTGTCATTATGATAATAGAAAATGTAAGAGGAATATAAAGTATTCATCTTTCTAATGACAAGCTCAATCTCCAGAATGCAAACAAGAGTAATTTTGTGTGATCTACCTTTTGTAGTTTGATTTTTATCTGAAAGGAGAAGACATGTTTATAGTCATCTCTTCTAGCTTTAATGGAAAACGTGAAGTTCCATATCCTTGAAAGAAATGAGACAGAAATACTGCAAGAAGCATAATTGTACCAAAACTATCTGAAACAGCAGATGTCATTCTTATTCTGGGAGCATGCCATTAGAGCAATCAAAGCAGTGCTATGCAGTGTTAAAGGAACATCCAACATAGAGCAGTGTAAAATATAGCAAATGAAAATTGCTGTTTCTACTTCCTCTCTGTCTTTTCTGCTTTTCTGGGGAGGATGGAGAAGGTAGAAAGCACCTCTACCACTACCACCACTCCTGCAGCTTTTTTTTTTTTTTTTTTTTTTTAATTATTTGTGTCCTTTTTGTCACCCTGCCATGGGGAAAAGAAATGAAACCCAACTACTGCTATAACACAGTGAGAGACCACAGTCATTTGTAGTGAGAGGTGGAAGGATGTCAGTTTGGTGCAAAGAAAATGTTAAAAGGCAGCTTGGCCACATGGAGGGAAGATAAATGGAAGAGGAGGGCACTTTAAGATAGCAGATAATAGTATAAGAAATATCAAGCTCCTTGCAAATGAAGAGGGACAAATTTAAATTAGATATATGTGACGATAATTAACAACAGGAACCAACAATTGAGGGAGGCAATAGATCTTTTTGTCAGGATTGGAAACCTTTCTAAATATTTAATTTGCGAAGTGCTGGTCTTGCTTCAGAAACTGTATGGATTATATATGTAGGATGCCCAAACCAAAACCCTGAACTTCAGGCATGTAGAAATGAATCCGATTTTGCACATCCTTTAGGAATTCCATTTGTTCTGATTTAGGTTACCTTCCTTCCTGCCTTCCTTCCTGCCTCCCTGCCTTCCTTCCTGCCTTCCTTCCTGCCTCCCTCCCTTCCTGCCTTCATTCCTTCCTTCCTTCCTTCCTTCCTGCCTTCCTGCCTTCCTGCCTTCCTGCCTTCCTGCCTTCCTGTCTTCCTGCCTTCCTGCCTTCCTGCCTTCCTGCCTTCCTGCCTTCCTG